>NC_140589.1:1750700166-1751057666 GCF_964204655.1 Triturus cristatus | reverse complement strand
TGCGCGACCAGATGGCCGAAGGGGCTTGCGCGACCAGATGGCAGAAGGGACAGGCGCGACCAGATGGCCGAGGGGAAAGGGAAGGGGAAGCCTCCCCGGGCTCTCCGGGCACCATGCCGCGTGGCAGGACCCCGGACGGAGCCAGGGGCGGGGAGGCCGCCCTGGGGGCCCCCAGGGGCCAATGAACCCAGACGAGCCTGGGGAGGCTCCCCGGACACAACGGAACCCCGCCCCGGGCCTTTGGCAGTGCCGCAGGCCGGGGGACTGGGCCGGAGACCCCGACCCGGGGCCCGGCCGGGCCCCTGGACCCAGCCGGGGCCCCCGGGACCGCAGGCGAAGCCTCCCCGGGCCCTCCGGACCCCGTCCCGGGCACCCTGCCACGCGGCAGGACCCCGGACGGAGCCCGGGGCGGGGAGGCCACCCTCCCCCGGAACCCCAGGGGCCAATGAACCCAGACAGGCCTGGGGAGGCTCCCCGGACACAACGGAACCCCGTCCCGGGCCTTTGGCAGTGCCGCAGGCCGGGGGACGGGGTCCGGAGACCCCGACCCGGGGCCCGGCCGGGCCCCTGGACCCAGCCAGGGCTCCCGGGACCGCAGGCGCAGGGGAAGCCTCCCCGGGCCCTCCGGACCCCGTCCCGGGCACCCTGCCGCGCGGCAGGACCCGGGACGGAGCCCGGGGCGGGGAGGCCGCCCTCCCCGGGGCCCCCAGGGGCCAATGAGCCCAGACAGGCCTGGGGAGGCTCCCCAAACACAACGGAACCCCGTCCCGGGCCTTTGGCAGTGCCGCAGGCCGGGGGACGGGGTCCGGGGCCGGAGACCCCGACCCGGGGCCCGGCCCCTGGACCCAGCCGTGGCTCCCGGGACAGCAGGCGCAGGGGAAGCCTCCCCGGGCCCTCCGGACCCCGTCCCGGGCACCCTGCCGCACGGCAGGACCCGGGACGGAGCCCGGGGCGGCCACCCTCCCCGGGGCCCCCAGGGGCCAATGAACCCAGACAGGCCTGGGGAGGCTCCCCGGACACAACGGAACCCCGTCCCAGGCCTTTGGCAGTGCCGCAGGCTGGGGGACGGGGCCCAGGGCCGTAGACCCCGACCCGGGGCCCAGCTGGGCCCCTGGACCCAGCTGGGGCTCCCAGGCCCGCAGGCGCAGGGGAAGCCTCCCCGGGCCCTCCGGAGCCCGCCCCGGGCACCCTGCCACGTGGCAGGACCCGGGACGGAGCCCGGGGCGGGGAGGCCGCCCTCCCCGGGGCCCCCAGGGGCCAATGAACCCAGACATGCCTGGGGAGGCTCCCCGGACACAACGGAACCCCGTCCCAGGCATTTGGCAGTGCCGCAGGCCGGGGTATGGGGCCCGGGGCCCGGCTGGGCCCCTGGAGTCATCCGGGGCTCCCAGGCCCGCAGGCGCAGGGGAAGCCTCCCCGGACCATCCGGACCCCTTGTCCAGGGCACCCTGCCACGCGGCAGTCCCCGGGACAGGACCAGGGCAGCATCCGGGCCCGTCCTGCTGCCGGCTGAGGACCGAGAGGGGTCCCAGAGTACCCTGTCCCTAGTAATCCGGAGGAAGGCTACATAGCGGTAGGGCTCCCGCCTTAACCATGGGCTCGGTGGGCTCTCTGCTTCCCGGGGGCTGGGGGACAGCGGCTGGGACTCGGGCATGGGGAACACCGACGGAGCTCTCGGGCCCGGGCGCCCCGGGGGTAGGACTGCCCGGGACCCGTGGAGCCCGACCCTGGGCACTTTGCCACGCCGCGGGCCGGAGGAGTGAAGCCTGGGAGGATGTTGCCCGGGCGTAGCCCATCTGGTCCCCGGCAAAGAACCGGCAGCCCCGGAGGGGTCTCCCAGCATACCCTGCCCATACTAATCCGGAGGAAGGCTACCCACCTTTCTTGTAACCCTCGCGCTCCGAGTGACGGAGGGGACCCTAGGCGCGGATGCGCCCGGCCTCCTGGAGCCCTGGCTGGGATCCGCGAGGCGGATGGACCCTCATCGGGACTTCCAGGCTGGCCCGGCCATCTGGTCGCCCTATTGGAAAGCATTGCGCGCGACCAGATGGCCGAGGGGAGAGGTGCAACCAGATGGACGGGACTGACAGGACTCCCATCTGTCCAACCCCGAGCCTTCGCGCTAGGGTTCCCGCCTGCCCACGCAGGGCTCCGGGGCTGCAGGGCTCCAGGGCTGCAGGGCTCCAGGGCTGCAGGGCTCCAGGGCTGCAGGGCTCCGGGGCTGCAGGGCTCCGGGCCGCCTGCAGGGCTCCGGGCCGCCTGCAGGGCTCCGGGCCGCCTGCAGGGCTCCGGGCCGCCTGCAGGGCTCCGGGCCGCCTGCAGGGCTCCGGGCCTGCAGGGCTTTGGGGCTGCAGGCCTCGGTGGACGCCCAGGGGACCCATGGAGCCCGTCCTGGGCACTTTGCCTCGCCGCGGGCTGGAGGAGGAAGCACCCGACGCCCCGGGGAAGTGACGTCCGGGCTTGGCCCATCTGGTCCCCGCCTGAGAACCGCAATCCCCAGGAGGGGTGTCCCGGCATACCCTGCCCCTACTAATCCGGAGGAAGGCTACCCACCTTTCTTGTAACCCTCGCGCTCCGAGTGACGGAGGGGACCCTAGGCGCGGATGCGCCCGGCCTCCTGGAGCCCTGGCTGGGATAAGCGAGGCGGATGGACCCTCATCGGGACTTCCAGGCTGGCCCGGCCATCTGGTCGCCCTATTGGAAAGCATTGCGCGCGACCAGATGGCCGAGGGGAGAGGTGCAACCAGATGGACGGGACTGACAAGACTCCCATCTGTCCAACCCCGAGCCTTCGCGCTAGGGTTCCCGCCTGCCCGCGCAGGGCTCCGGGGCTGCAGGGCTCCGGGGCTGCAGGGCTCCGGGCCTGCAGGGCTCCGGGCCTGCAGGGCTCCGGGCCTGCAGGGCTCCGGGGCTGAAGGGCTCCGGGGCTGAAGGGCTCCGGGGCTGAAGGGCTCCGGGGCTGAAGGGCTCCGGGGCTGAAGGGCTCCGGGGCTGAAGGGCTCCGGGGCTGAAGGGCTCCGGGGCTGCAGGGCTCCGGGGCTGCAGGGCTCCGGGGCTGCAGGGCTCCGGGGCTGCAGGGCTCCGGGGCTGCAGGGCTCCGGGGCTGCAGGGCTCCGGGGCTGCAGGGCTCCGGGGCTGCAGGGCTCCGGGCCTGCAGGGCTCCGGGCCTGCAGGGCTCCGGGCCTGCAGGGCTCCGGGCCTGCAGGACTCCAGGGCTCCGGGCTGAAGGGCTCCAGGGCTGCAGGGCTTTGGGGCTGCAGGCCTCGGTGGACGCCCGGGGGACCCATGGAGCCCGTCCTGGGCACTTTGCCTCGCCGCGGGCTGGAGGAGGGAGCACCCGACACCCCGGAGAAGTGTCGTCCGGGCTTGGCCTATCTGGTCCCCGCCTGAGAACCGCAATCCCCAGGAGGGGTGTCCCGGCATACCCTGCCCCTACTAATCCGGAGGAAGGCTACCCACCTTTCTTGTAACCCTCGCGCTCCGAGTGACGGAGGAGACCCTAGGCGCGGATGCGCCCGACCTCCTGGAGCCGTGGCTGGGATCCGCGAGGCGAATGGACCCTCATCTGGACTTCCAGGCTGGCCCGGCCATCTGGTCGCCCTATTGGAAAGCATTGCGCGCGACCAGATGGCCGAGGGAAAGGTGCGACCAGATGGCCGGGACCGAAAGGACTCCCAGCTGCCCACACCGAGCCATAGCGGTAGGGCTCCTGCCTGCCCTTGCAGGGCTCCGGGGCTCTGCACCAGGGTCCCTTGTCCCGGGCAGATGGACACTTGGCAGGCCGCAGGACGTGGGATCCCAGGCCCTGACCAAACATCAGGAGGCCCGGGGCCGGTCCCTGCTTCTCAACGCAGCCAGGCCAGGGAGATAGGGGAGCCTGCCCAAGCACGAGGGACCCCAGTCCCGGGCACACGGTCCCTCAGGTTGTGCGCTCGTTTTCAACAATTTTTTTTCTCAAAATTCCGCGAAGAGGCATTCCGCAAATTCCGCCCAGCCCTAATTGATACTGGATCTTTGACATTTCCATACTACATTCATATCCCTGATCATCGGTACTGACATGGCTAACATTCAAGGAATGGATATCAAACATTCAACTTATAGCAACCCCCTCCTGTCCCATCCCAACTTGGTCCATGGATTGACAGATTTGAATTCACTAATGTGTACTACTTTCCATGTAGTGTAATGTAGTTAGGTCTGCCCATGAACTCAGTGCTTTTAGAAGTAGGAAGGGGGAACAAACTCTACTGGTTCGTGGAACCTGCAATCGGACATGTATAGATCAAAACATATAGCAATCCGCTCAACTTACCCCTAGGCGGGGTACCATAGTCCCGCAAGGGGAAGAGCAGACTTCTGAGGTTATATCCACGCCTCGAATATAGTCGAGGAATCCCTCGCATGCCCTTGCGACCTCTATGGAGCGCCTACCTCTCTTGGCTTCACTAAAAGGTATACTGCTTTCATATTCAGCCTACCTAATGAGATCCTGTTTCCAATCTGCATCTCCCACTGATTAGTTTAACTTACATTTATTTTTCATTTAATGTGTGTGTGTGTGTGTGTGTGTATTATTTTATACGCAGTTGTCTAAAGGAGAAAAAAAACTACGAAATACTTCTAGACTATTTGCTTTTTTAGCTACCTCTTTGACTCCGCCACCACAGCGCTCAGCATAACAGTTGCCATGCTTTTTTACACACTACGAATGCTGCATGTAAATGAAGATAGTCTGTAAACGCGATAAATAAACAAATTCACACTTCCATGGTATCTTCATTTACGAGTACTTACTGAGGCATTTGAGCCCCTGGGAGCACAACCACAGACCCCCACGAGGACATGCCCAAGGTTTGAAGACCTCTGCTGTCGAGGGTGCAGTGAAGCAGTGACTGGAAGACATCATACCTTTACATTACCTTACAACCTTGATTATAGCCATCTGATGTTCCGGTTTGAAAGGGCACCCGCACACTACTTCATGGAGGGAAGACAAAGTTGACCTGAGATCACGGCCTTATAATATGTCATCAAAAAACATATTGCCGTCAGCTACTTTGAGGAGAGGGTCTGTGATGGACGTATCTCCATTGTCCTACAACAAGTTCTGGTATAGTGCCAGCATGTCTTTTATGTGTACTAGTTTGACCTGGTTTGTGATGGGTAGAGTTGGAAGGGAGAGCTATACTCTGCCATCTTGGATATTAATTCACAAATGTTTACGGGACAATGTAGAAGCAACCAGGCAAAGGAAATAGCTTGTGGTGAAGCGGAGTGGAGTGTGTGAAGCAAAGTCCAGGGAGAACACAAAACCAAAGCAAACAGATCAGAAGTTAGAGTCGATAAAGATAGATGAGATATCAGGGGGAGCACTGGCAGGAGTAGATAGAAGGTAGCATGCAGGGAAGACGAAAAGGTCTAATGAAGGTCTTGTGACCTTGAAGCCAAAGGAGAGTTACAGACAGAGTAGTAGCATTAAGTTACTGAGTGGAAGGAGGGGCGGGGGGGGGTCATTTCTAGTAAAATCTTCAACATGGGCTCTTTGAAAAGTTCAAATAGAACCTTGCTGGCAAAGATATGGCAAAGCTTACCATCAGTAATTCCAAAATGGGCTGGCACTCATTGCAAAAGGAAGAGGTAGTAGGTTTCAGAGCAGGGGTCTCCAACTGGTCGATCGTGAGCTACCGGCAGCACGCCGGCAACCTGCAAGTACCTCATGGCCCGAACATCCAGGTTAGTGCAGTCTGATGGCCTGCATGAAAAGTGAATGCTGCCTTGTATTGCTTTATTTTAGGCCTCTTTCAGTGCTTGCCCGCCCTCACCCTGATAAGCTGCTCATAATTGACTGAATTAAACTTATCTGGGGGTGGGCGGTGGGATTACATCAGTGCCAAAAAGCCCAGCAAGAGCAGAATTAGATGGACCACTCGGAACCGATAGACCTGCCTTCTGCTGCCCTGCACCACACTTCTATAATGTGCAATCTCTGCACCCTTGCCACCGGCCTTGTAAGGCCCAGGAATACGGTTGGGTTTGTCGTTGCTGCACACCGCAGCGCATGTGAATGTGTTCTTGTGTAACGCAACTGGTGCTCATATAAAACGCTCTGATACCTTGGGTCAAGTTCACACAATATTAATCTACAAAAAAACAAACAAAAACAAAAAACAAAAAAAAAAACAGTGCAGTGCTTGGTACCTGGGCCCGAAGAGCACAACAGCCAGGCCTAGGACCGGCAGCATAAGAGCCCGGACGCTGTTTTGTGGTCAACGTGCAAGAGGTACTTTATTTAAAAATATATAGATCCATGTGAAACACTGTTTTATTGTTGAAATATGTGATAAATGTAAAATGAAAAGGTATTTCATTAATTTAAAAGAAAAAAAAGTGAAACATTTTATTAAATAAAAGCAGTATTTCACAGGTGGTTTTTCTTTTTAAATAAATAGAATATCTCTTGCAACTTCATTTTACATTTCTTTACAGCCCAAAGAAACGTAAAATGAAGGTCCTGGCTCTTGTTTTTTAAAGCATTATTTTATAGCCCTACAATAGAGATGGGGAGGGCAACGCAAATGCTCAGGGCGAATCTTGCCTGCAAGGGACTTCGCTGGTAATCACAGTACACGTCATTCCGGCCATAGGTTAGGAAGTGCTGGGTATCTGTGATGGGAAGCCCGATGGCGGACATAGATAGATTTTGTTTGTTATTTTATTTAGGAGATTGTCTCTTTAGCGACCCCCCGACGTTTCTTAAAAGCAAACCAGGCACACTAGATCTTTTCCACTAAAAACCCAGACTAGGATCTTTTTAAGGGGCTGTAGAAATGGAAGCGGCAACTCTGTGGTCCAATGTGCACTGGCCCGGGGGAGGGGGGCGGGCGAACTGCTTTTTAAAGAGCTCTGCAATTCAGATGTGGCATAACGTGCACCGCGATCTGGCACTGTGTGATAATGCGCCCCACCGGAGTGGCAGTTACCACACTATTGCAGTGTGTGCCCTGCTCAAGTGGTGGCGTTTACACCATGCACCTAGCCTGGAACTATGCAAGGCAGGGCTGCGCTAAGCTTCCGCTCTGGTCTCCAAGGGACCTGCTGCTGACCTCGGACTGCCAAGCTTCATATACCTTGCCGCTGAGAGCCGCCTTAAACACCCCAGTCCCACCTTCCAAGCTTTTCAAAACCAGAGCGCCAGGAGCTTTTTATGGTTTGGCTTCACTGTGACAAAATGTCGGCACGACCCCTGCTTTTTAGATCCCCTGTGCCGACGTGAACAGTAGCAAATGCATCTGGTCAACTCAACAAACAGACTGCATCAGCTGCTTGAATGACAGGACAGAACGCATGTTATGGATCCTGTAAGGATGACAGACAAAGTAGGCCCTGCTGGAATTCAAAGCTGTTCCTGTAGCTCTCCGGTCGGGACCTCAACCAATTGAGACATCCTGCCAGCCTAGGGCACGCTACATTACACAGTGGTGCTTCCATAGGAACATTTGAATCCTGGGTGGGTGCTGTACACTTAACAGGGCGTGTGCGCTGTGCAAGTCAATGACGCTGGGCGTTTGGGGGTCTCTGTGAACAATGCACTACCAGCTGCTTGAGCATCAGTAGCTGATCAAGAGGATCACCAATCAGCAGTAGCTCTCACTAGGGAAAAGGCTGGAGACCCCGGCGTCAGAGACCCTGATGATTGCTGCTAAGGATGCCCGAGTGGTTCACCTTCTAGTCTAAATATTCAGTCTCGGGTATGGTCTTATGTGGCATCATGAAGAGGCCAATGATTCCATGTCAGTCACTCCAGATGACGAAGAGAACTACAAAGGAAATTGTTTTAGTCCTAATGGAGTAGAGCTGGGAAAAACTGGTCTCTCTCTTACGGTCTTTGTGCGCATGCTTAGAAAGGACTCACAAGCTTCGAGTGCCAATTGTTGAGGGACATACGTGGACATGGACATCCAACACACACAGTGCACTGGCCAGAACTTCTGTCTCACCCCTACTGGTCATTGCCACGGGTCTGCAGTCTCACACACACGGGGTCTTCAAGCCACTTTCGGTGATGACAGCAGCGTAGCTCCTCCCACCAGATCACTCCAGTACTTCCTGAGGCCTGGACAGACTACAAGTAAACACTTTTCAACTTCCAAAGACATTTTCTTTTTCTTCAGACATAGGTTTTACATTAGGGAGTAGCCTTTCAAAATTACTGGCTACAAAAATCAAACAGAGAAACAACAGTCTGAAACGGGCTCTTTTCAGGAAACTTACAACTGGAATTTGTGGTCTCTGAGGTTCCTGTTTTATGATTGCCTTGTTCTGTCAAGTCATAATCTGCCAAGCTTACCCTTTTCACATGTTTTAAGGACGCTCTGTACGTTTAGTTACTTTTATTTCGCATCCTTGCAACCCAATGGCATCAAGGGAAAGCCCAGCATAAAGGAACAAGCATTTGCAATGCAATAGGTCTCGCATTTACGCGAGTTTGAGCTATTGACATTGCAAATGACAATACCTTTTATTTTTGTTTTCATTTTTAAAACATAACTAAAAGGCATTGTCATTTACAATGCCAATAGCTTAAACTCGCGTAAATGCGAGACCTATTGCATTGCAAATGCTTGTTATGCCGGTTGACTGCAGGTCGAATAATTTGATGCCACGGGTAGCTGGAGAAATAGCTGGTCTTCAGCCAACGCGACGTTTGCTTTGGGGACATATTTCAAAAGCCTACACATCTGGCCTTCGAAATGAGACTTGACGTCCTGTTGATTCTTTCACGTCACGAAGTCAAATCTGACTATTAGCCCCTAACATCCATAATCAATGATATTATATTGTTCACTGAAGCGTCTGGGCAAAACGAGAGAACTTGGGGGGAGAGTGGGAATTGGACCCTACAGAGTTCCGTGCTCATCTCTACTATTCCCTAATTTTAAAATCAACGGATTGCTCTGCGCCGTGAATAGCAGCACTTCATTCACTACTGAGTATCAGTTTGATCATTGTTTAAGCAACACTCAGTCAGAAACTATTGCATATGTTCCTGGTGCGGAGAAAAGAGCCACACTAACACAAGATGTGTCACAGGCAGGATTTTTGTGGCGCACAAAAAGGATCCCGGATCACCTGTTGTGGGTGATATAAATCAGTACTTCGGGTACTGAACGCGATGGTTTGCCAGTGCCAATCTTAGCTCGGTTTAACTGTGACATCCAAGTCTAATATACGCGTCATGTAGAGTCAGACGGGCATTTTACGCAGGCTCGGAATTGCAGCCTGAATTTCAAGACACCATTATATAAAGTTCACTGTAAAACAAAAGCCTCTCAGGCATCTGCAGGATATCTGCGGAAATAGGAAATGTGGAGAAAAAAAGATTGGGGGGCCAAATTGAGCAGCCGGTTATCAGGAGGACGCTTGCATGTTTCTAACAAGACAAGCCCGGCGGAGCGTGGCGCGCGCGCTTGGCGGGGCCGCGCATTCCAGGCGGGGGAGCGGACCCTTTGAAGTACGATGCCAAAAGCGGATTGCATGGCGGCACGATCCACGTGATTGTGCGCGTGCTCGCCATGCAATCCACTTTTGGGAGCACTTTTGGGAGCCCTTTACTAGAGTCTCGCTGAGCGATCCCTTATGCGATAGCCAGCGAGACCTAAAAAGATAAGGCAAAGTTACTGCTCATTTTGAACATCAACGCTACTTAACACTGATATTTTTTAATCCAGTGCTGCACTTTTTGTGGGTATCTGTAGTAAGGCAGCTGGACCTCCATTTACAATTTTCATGGGGTGATGCAGCACCCCTAACCCCCTCCAATGTACCGGTTACTTTTATTCTCCCTAATATATTTTGTTCTTGTTCCTTCCGTCAGTGACTGTTCCTTTCCAGTCCTCTTTGTTTAGTCTACGCTGACACTTTTCCATCTTGACCCCAGCCTACATATTGCAGTTTGACACCAGAAACATTACTTTGCGTTTCTGTTGCCAAAATAGGTCACTTTTTGATGAGAGGGGAATTAAATAGATGGGTATATTTTTGTAAACATAATTTATTTACCAATGTTTTCCATGCAATTTGATCAATAGTTACCAAAAATCAAAAACACAGTAAATCACTGCTGAAAATTGAAAAATATTATCCCTGGATCCAGTAAATTGGGGGTCGTGGTGTGATAGCAGAAAGGTGGTTGAATCAGGAGGGGCAGAGTCATGAAAAGCACAGTCAACTTTAATTTTTGTTGTTATTTTTTAGGTCTCGCCTGAGCCAGCGCACGCGTTACGCTGGCGAGACATTTAGAGAGTGACCTTTAAAAAGCCGACCACAGCTTTTTGGGTGGCATAGAGCGTGCGGTTACGCGCACAATGACGAGCAGAGGCGCCATCTGGCTTTCATCTCTCCTCATGATGCGCGCACATCGCTCGCGATCACTTTCACTTTTGCAAGCAAGAAGAAACATTTTACTGCACAATACATTGGAAGATTCTCTCTTTATTCTATTACAGAAGATTCAGTTTTTCTAGCCTGGGCATAAGGCATGTGTTCATTGTGACTGGGAAAGCTAGTATTAGATGTCATCTCCGAAATGGAGCAAAGCATAAAACTGGTTTATGTTGGCGTAAGTTTGATTTTTACTACATTAAACTCTACAATTCAAAAAACATATTCCACAGTACCTACACTTCTTTTTTTCCCCCTGTTAAAGCAGCCCTCGGTGACGGAGTTAACGGGATTTAAATGCTCATTTGAGAAGTTGACTTTTAACTCCTGAGGGTTAGTGTTACTGACTATGTGTGCTGCATTTAGTACTCGTGCACACCCACACTTGTGCTGCTAGGGGGGGACTTCACTCGGCTGCCTCTTCTCCCTCCCTCCTCTCGGTGTCAAAGTGTGCTGCAGCAGCAACCCCTCCCCCGGCACGGCCCCACATCCTCTCGAGTTCTTTGGGAGTCAGTGCACTTTGTTGGTGAAGATGCTGCTGTCTGCCGGTTCGAAAGCACTCTCGCACCCGGGAGGACGGGGCCTCGGCCGGGCATGGCTCGCCGCCTCAGGGGTTGCCAAGTTTCACCTGTTGAGGGGTATGTATTGGCCCTGGAGGGAAACACTTACATCTTTTGTCCTTTTCTGGTGTGAACCACACCAACCACCGCATCACTCAGCGCCACCAGCCTCACTCCGCACCACCACAGCCTCACTCAGCACCATTACAGCCTCACTCAGGGGCACCACAACATCACTAAGTGCAACCACAGCATCGCTCAGGGCCAGCACAGCATCGCTCAGGGCCAGCACAGCATCACTATGCGCTACCACTGCATCACTCTGCAGCGCCACAGCAACAATCCGCATCACCACAGCATCACTCAGGGCCAGCACAGCATCACTCAGGGCCAGCCCATCACTCAACGACACCACAGCATCACTCACTGCTTCTTACACTTTTTAATTACAACTTCTCAGCATGCTGCACAGCAGCCACACTTCTCTACAGCACAGCTTAGAAACATTGACAAAGTCAATAGCTCGACCTAAACACTTACAAGTCCCTCACAATGCATAGCCAATAGGTCTCGCCTTTGGGACATTATGAGTGTTTAGTTATCCAGCACAATATCCTTCATTAAACAACATCAAGTGTTGCATGGCTAAACACTTATAAGGTCCCAAAAGCGAGACCTATTGGCTATGCCAATGCTGGTTTAACTCTGCCGCAAAGAAACTGGCAATAAGGGAAAATGTGACCGCAAATCTGTTCTGATTTAGTTACTTGGTCACAAAGGGGCTGCATTTTGAAACATCTTACAGGTTAAAAGGCACCTGCAGCCGAGATCTTTGTGTGCCCAGCAATTTTCAGGGGAGAACAATAACAATAAGATAACTCTGGTGGTTAACCCTTTTCTGCAGCCATCGGCTGACAGCCGCACTACCTCTCCTAGTGTGTTTGTCGGCTATTTGCCAACACTAGGAATGCATGAAAAGGATCCTCTAGTGTATGCAGCAGAGGATTCCTTTTTCTTTTTTTGCTTCTTCAAAGGCTGGGGGTGAAATGGAATGCTTCCACATCAGCCCTGCCCTCCTTCCCGTCCATCTGTGACATAAGCGTACCACGAGGTGCACGGATGTCACAGATTCCCACCGGAGGGGTAGGGGCTAACAGGTCAGTGCTCTCAGCTGCCCGGTTGGGTTTTTGGGGGCCATGATGCCTCCCCAGAAGGACAAATTCAAAATGCTTATGCTGGCCCACATTATGTCTACCCTCGCCTAGGGAAGAAGGGGCAAGTGGGCAGAAACCACAAGCCATCTGTCAGGGATGTCATACCCTTACTTATAACATTTGCAAGATGTCTTAGCTCCAGAGATAGCTGGGAACCAGAATGTATCTCAAAGAAGCCATACCTACCTAGAATAGTATGAGAATATTCTTTGGGTCTGATATAGCAAAGGATTTCCATGTCTGTTCCTCACTAAGTGACAGAGTCGGGAGTTTTATAGACGGTAAAGTGGATGTACCAGTGTCACGGCACCTCTGCTGGTTGGGAAGCACGCCCACATCCGCTCTCAGGAGATAGATAGATAGATAGATGTATCTATCTATCTATGTATGTGTGTGTGTATATGCAATAGAAATGTGTGTTTTCCCCTGGGAGGGGAGTGATTGAGCCACGCCAGGGGAAAACACACTTTTGCCGAATACTCTATCATCCACTGCATAATCTGTAGATTATATTAAAAAAGTTTCTAGCTCAAACAGATCAAAAGTTACTAAATCATTGTGGGGATGTGTTCGCACACAGTGGAAGGTCCTTTACAAAGGTTGACTGGCAATATTATAGTTGCTTATTTCTGGATTTGGTTGCTAAGTTGTTACTAACGAGGTGAAATCTTTGCCCGGACAACATTGATGTTTAAAAAACACAAAATAATGAAGTAATACTATAAAAAAAAGCGCTGCATTGTGCCGCATAATTTGCCTTTACCAGCTGCATGATTTAGTCAACCCTGTCGCATAATTTGGTGCTCTCCAGCCATATAATTTCGGTGGCCCTGGTGATAATACTGTTTTCACAAGGAGCACAAAGTTGCAGGGGCTAGGGGGGCATGGCCAAGATGGCGGCTGTGACGGAGCTCGGTGGCTGGCCCGCTTTTTCTTCTATGATATCCTGCCCATCCAGCCCCATAGTGCCGTGATTTTGTCCCCCCCCGCCCCAGGGTGCAATCTAGTGCCACTGGTAGCCCGGGCTGGTACCGGTGGATGCCATGGCCACTGGAATCAAGCTATCCTGGCTGAAGAGGGGTAAAACCCCAAAACCGGTCTTAGGATGCTTGTTTCCAGTCCAGGGAGGACCTGGCTTGGCAGTTTGGGCTGGACTGTTCCCATGAGACACAGGGTCAAGACTGATTTGTATATGGCTGGATTCAAACTGGAATGGCATGGTGAGCAAAAAAACGATGGATTTAGGCCCAGATCTCTGTACTGGGGTGAATGTATGACATTGTTCTGCATTCTGTCCATCAACTGTTGTTTTTGCACCCGCATTGGGGCGGCATTAAGGCCTATTTTGGCTGCCGTTGGCCCGGGGGCCCTCGGTCTCCTGTGCAACGGAAGCTACTGCAGCGGAGGAGATTGTGGAGATCATCTGGGGGTGGCCCAGGCCCAAACTGGGTGAATGCGGCCACAGAGCGCCCTGTGAAGCATCGATTGTTGGAGGGTGGAGAGGCAGCCCTGTGGTGCTGGCCATAATTGCATGGTGTGGCGGCTTGTGAACTGCAGGGTCCAGTTGGATTCCTGCTTCTGTAGACTGCCCATACTTGTGATCAGAGGTACGCTGCTGAGGTGGTGAGTCGGCGCTGCCGCACACATGACGGGAAAGCTGCTCATCTAGGGATAGCATGTAGTAGCCTGTATATACCTGCTGAATATCAGTGGTGCCCCGGCGGGTGCTCATTGTTGCAGAAAAACATAAGCGGTCGTTGAAGGAGTGCTGGTCCATCCTGATCAGGATGCTCACCTGACACCTCCCTGCATCACCGGGAGATTGAGCCCTTGTGTGGTGGGGCCCCCGGTGCGCTGCTCCAGGACCCAAACACTGGGAGAAATAGCCATGGGGAAAGAGATCACAGAGAGGAGCGCAGCAAACCAAGATAGACCAGTTTATGGCGCAGGGTGGCGCACCACGCCCGGATCCACTAAGGGATCTCCCGACCTGGAGCAGAGCGTGCACACATGGACCTTACTAGTGCTCAGATCCTTGCTGCCATTGAGGCCTCCAGCGAGACTGTGGACTACTACGGGTAGACCGGCGTGCTGTGGCGGAGAGGTCCCTGGCCACCGAACAGACGGTTACTAAGCTGGAAATCGAGGTCTCTACACTGAAGACGGCCCTTACTGAACTTGCGGAGAAAACAGCAGCAGCACTATATCGCAGAGCTGAGGATGCGCAAGACCGTTCCTGCAAGATGCAGTCCTCATTTTGTGGGATTCACGGAGTGAGTCGAAGGAAATGCACCTAAGCTGTTCCTTGAAACCTGGATCAAAATGATATTCCCATTGGCCCCCCTCTCGTACTTCTTTGTGACCGAGCGTGCGCACCATGCTCTTGGACCGCCCCCCGCCCCCGGTTGATGCCTCCCCTCGCCCACTCATTGCCAAGATCCTCAACTACAGGGATCGAGATTGTATACTCAGGGAGACATGACAGTGAGACGACCTGGTTTTTGAGAATCATACCATCCGTATCTTTCTGGACTACACACCCTTGGTACCGCAACTGAGGATATACTTTGGTGGTGTGAAGCAAAAGCTAAGGGAGATGAATTTGCAGCATATGTTACTTTACCCCGCTAAGCTCAAGGTCATTCAGGGAGTCGTACCCATTTTTCCACTACACCAGAGACTGCTTGGAACTGACTGGAGGTGAGAGGAAAGGGCCGGACCCTAGCCACGAAGGGCTCCAATGGACACCTTCGGAGTCAAGGAACATGCAGAGGGCAAACAAACGTGATTGACGGGGCATACTTAGATTGTGATCCACGCAACAAGTGGCGGTACGACAGGATGTCTCCTTGGACTTGGCGCACTTGGACGGAGTGGAGGGGTCCCTATCCCAGATGACCCTGCCCTGTTGCACGCTGAATGTGAGGAAGCTAGAGCACTAGTAATGGGGGGGTCACTGCTGCGAGTTCGGAAGCAAGTAAGGGGGATGTTGTGGAAGACACCCCTCAGACCACTAACAACTGAGTGCTCAGCAAGCGGTTGGGACAGTATGAGACAGTGGTACAAATGGAAGCTGGGGCGCTGACAGTTTTTGTGCCGAGGAGGATGGATGTGTGACCTCAACTCCTAAGGGTACTTGGAGTTGGCTTGCTAGTCTAGTTCCCACACAGGCAAGATGGGCACAGATGAGGTATATTTGCTCGCCAGCTTCTCCCCCCCCCCCCCATTTTCTCTCTTCATGCCTTCTTTCCTCTTCACTATACCTCTTCACTATCCCCATCTGATTTTCATTACTATTTAGTTTTGTATGAGAACACTGTGGCTGAGTAGGCATGACTAAGTGCATGGGGAAGCGGTTGGTGGATAGGCGCACCCGTAGCTCACAGGCGAGTGAAGCGGTAAGAGCGCCTCATCCTCTCAGCATGGTGATAACAGTGGAGTGACTGTAGTGTAATTGAGTGCACTGTTGTATGACGGGTGTGTGTGGCAATTGCATATGTGTTCGCATTTTTGTGTACAATTTTATTTTGTGATTGGGGACTGGAGTGAATGTTTGCTTTGATTCACTCCAGGTCCTTAAGGTGAGAGTTGTGGGGTGTTCTATGGGGAGGTACGTATTTTTCTTAATGTGTTTACCCAGTGGGTGGGGGGGGGATGTTTAGGATAGGAAAATGCTACATACCAGTATGCATCTGTTCTTGGCATGTAGCACTGTAGAATCATATGCTTTTGCATAGATTGCCATTTAGTGTTGGGTCCGGTATATCTTTTGATTCCATGCCTAGCTTTCTGTGACATATCTGATCTATATAACCCAGTAATGATGTTGACTGGAAGCCCCCATGACACTGCCCCCTACTCAGGAATTAGTGGAGTTGTACATCCATCTGGGAGCGTAGGGGAGACTGATGCTACCATATATACGGGTCCGGCTAAATGCCTGAAAAGATGTATTGTGCCACCACTGCTAATTGCTGCCAGAGATTTTTCGCTGACACGTCGTAACTGCAATACCTATGTATTCACCCAGGAAGTGATAACATACAACACATGTAGTATACTTACAGGGGTAAGAGTCCAGGACACATGCTACACATGTACTTGTGAATTTGTTCTTATGATTAAATGCTATTAAAAAATGTTTACAAATAAATGTTGCAGGCGCTAGTATGTGAATGTGTTCTTCTTCAGATCAAAAGGTACATTTTGGCTTCAAAAGGTACTTTTATGCTTGCAACGGCCCAGCAGGTCTCCCAACAATAAAGTTTTACATAACCCATGACAATGTATGCTGCGGTATTGGGTATGGTGCAAGCTGACATAATAATGTGCCTTTTTAGTCATTTTTTAGTGTCTTTGGAGAACCTGCAGTGAAAAAGATACGTCTTTTGTTTATTTACTCTTGCACACATCTCACAGACACACACCCACAGACTGATTTAGAAACATACTTCTGCTTTCTATGTACAACAGTGTTTTAAAGGGAAGGTTTTAGCCAGAAAGCAGAGATGGCATCTATGTGGAGGACTGCTGCCCAGGTCCTAACGAGTTATGGAGGACACACCGTGCACGTCACCACAATTACCTTCAGGGCCCATGAACTAGTGACAACCTGGTGCCACGAAAGGCACAAGTCCTTCCGGTGATGCAATCTTAGTTGACGCTATGTGTCACCAGGTGGCTCAAGCTGGTGAAAGGATAATGCAGTTTAGCGGTTCTTAAACTATGGTCAAGGGACTTCTGGGGGTCACAACACCTACTCCGGGGGTCCGGGACTGCTTATATAATTAAATAGGATTAACAGATTAAGAACGTGTGTGTAAATAAAGAAGCCAAGTGTAAGACAGACAATTTTAAAACACCCCCTAAATGTAAAGGAATTTGATATCAGAGGCTACAAACTGAGTTGGTGTCCTCAGACTGATTTGTGGAAGCAGAGTAAATCCATCAAACAAAATATAGTACAGACCGGTGTTTCCCAAATTCTGAAAGTCCAAGCAATACATAAAGGTGCCTTTAAAGTCTACATTTAACTCTTCATTTGCTGCACTTTAAAGACAGAGGTCAAATGTCAGGCTATGTGTTCTGAAAAATTGCTGCTTATTTTTTTTTTTTTAACATTGTGACTGCTGGTTACAAACCACTACAAAAAAAAAAGTAACGTGAATTACCTGACAATCTTGCTGGGGTACACAAGTGTGAAAGGAAAAGATGTATCATGTAATTTTTTCGTAACAGTACAAATTGTAAATTCAGCAGTTAGGAAAGCAAACATGATTCACTTTTTTGTAATTACGAAGTGTGATGGAATCAATTATAGGATCAGGACAAATCAAGACACTTTACTTGGTGATGCACAAATAATAACTATTCACTGAAGCCCAATTTCCACACGTTAGCATTTGTGCGTAATATAGTTTTATTAGTAAAATGGTTTGTGCAAATTTAGTGGCAGCCATTTCAATGGAAAATGTGCTGTCTGTAAATAACAATGCGCTTTACACCGCAATACTTTTGTTACAGTAAAAAAACTGCCCGTCTCATGTCCATTAGAGCTGGGGGGGGGGGGGGGGGTCACGATAGTTTTGCCGTTCTAAAAAGTGGGCTGTGGTTCTAAAAGATGGATGGGTGGGCGAGGTTTGATTAGCAAACCCCCAACCTTCCAGTTAGAATGAAAATTTCGATTTTTTTTATTTTATTTAAAGATTTGTTAATTAAAATACATATTTCATCATGTGTATTTTTGTGCATTTGTTTGGTGAATGGTTGTATATTGTTTTGAGGTTCAAATCATGGACGTTGTTTACGCTGGATGGAGTCCCAGCATTTCAGTAATGACTCGGTGGGGGTCCCCGGATACCAATAATGATTTAGTGGGGGTCCTCGTCTTTCATGAAAATGAGTAATGGGAGATCTACAGCATTCTAAGGGTTAACTAGCGCCCTGGCGCGCACAGCAGAATTTATTTATGCATTTTTATAAAGCGCGGACTTTGCAGCAGTGCCAATGTTGCCGGCACACGGACAGTCCGTGGGGTACTGTCGAGGTGCTCTCGATGTCCAGACGGATTGCTTGGCTGCCTTACCACTGGGAGGGTCAGCCACGTGGCGACGACTCGGTCGGTGATCCAGCGATACCAGCCGGGGGACACAAACATCAACGGGAGGAAAGGGCCCAGCATGAAGATGCTGCCGAAGAAACTTCCCACGAATAACGCGAATACGAAATAAATGCCTTTCCATGACGACACCATGGCTCTGAAACAGAAAGAGAAAAGAGGGGTTAGTCGAAGACGTGCCGCGCACACGCAAATACGGGGACTGGGCAGAGTGGTAAACAACAGCCTCCATTTTCTTTATCTCAGTTTAGATGAGAAAAACAAGCTAGGCCCAGTACGGACGCAAATCAGGGTTTACTACTCGGCAAGTTCAATAGACAGGCCACTGACAGACAACAAGCAGCGCCTCTTGCATGACACAATGCTGCGTCTGAGAGTGAATTCAGAGCAGCAGAGGGCGCTGTTCCGTCAATCCTGAGCCAGTCTCCTGCAAAACCCTAACGTTTAGGGATCATTATTGTGCTCCCAACCGAAAGTAGGCTCGTGAAGTTGATAAATAAACAAAACATTAGTAAGGAGACCTAAACCTTAATCAATTGCACAATATATTTCATAATAAAACACGAAAATGCGCTTAAAATAACTTTGCTAACAAAACACAGCCGTTCCCAGTGAAACTAAAAATAGTATTAAGACTAGCAGTTAAGCAAACAGGATGAATACTCAGAGGTCACGTTAGAAAAAAAAGTTTTATATTTCCTTTCATTTTGGAGCTCAGCTCACGCGGGACATTATTATTTGCAAATCATATTAATGTCTTTGAAAATCCCTGCCGAAAAAAAGCAAAGTTACCTTTACCCCAGAAGCTCATAAGGTGCCCGTCCAACACTTTTAAATAAGTCAATTAAATGCAAAAAAGTGAGAGCCTTTGGGTTCCATCTTTCATTAAAACCCGCGCGCACAACTCCAACGGCACTGTGCGGGGCAAGTGAGATTTACGAGCACAAGAAAGACATGTTGCCGCTGCGGAAGTGAACCCATATTTCACTGATGTAAAAGAGAACTTAACCTTGCTATCGTGCACAGGATGCGCGAAAACCGGGTTTCTGCTTAGTCTCGAGTTGAAAGATAGATATCTGCCTTGACTGAGTGTGCAAAGAGGCGAGTCCCCGCCCTCCGGCAGCTGAACGTTCCTCTGCATTTTTAGGCCTCGGTTGCAGCTGTCGATCTGACCCATTGATTTAAATATACCTACAGCCGGCGTTACGTCACCCACTTCAACCACTGTATGTTTTGGGTCCGCCTCTTTCAGCCTTTGGCTTGAGACTTTGTCAATCACGTCTCAGAGAGTTAATTTTTCTCACTCAGAGGTCGAAGTAGGCGTGGTCACGGGGGACGACATAATTCCCAAGCTTTAATAATTTGATCTAACAAGTTCCCATACTTTTTGTTTAAAAATCAACTGTTTCTGCACCGTTGAGTTGCTGAAGGTTGAATGGGCAGTAGAAGGGACCCTTTCCTGAGAGGTTGGAGAAAGGAGAGGCAGCTAAAGTCGAAACAAGCCTGCTCTCCAGGGTACCTGCTATATGAAAGCAATGTACATGTGTGCAACAGGCTCACCAGCATAATCCAAGGCTGCTTCGGAGCCAGTGTGGGCTTTAATTGACGGAATCTGGAATGTGGGCTTTGAATGGAAACCTATAATAAAAAGTTTGCGCTGGGTACAATCAGTATGCTACTAATATCAAAACTTTTTGAAGCACTGTAGGCATTTAAACAAACACTTTTCGCATGCTACAGCAGCCTATTTACATTCCGTAGAACCTGTCTGATACTGTGTGGAATAGATTTTTTAAACACATTAATTACTTGTAGGGTTTTCAGTCACAGGCTTGTACCTCTTAGCACTATAAATACAATCAATATTTCCCCAATGACACCGAGAATTCAAATCAGTGACCGTCTGGTTACACCCGCAAACATCTGAAGTGATCACTTTTACCAACTAAACAGACCGACTAGAAAATACATTTCTCACAGATAAATTCAAGTTGTATTGATTTTTCATTTAAGGTATGCGGATTATATTTTATATGAAGATACTATGAAGCGAAAGGCCAACAAAATAGTTGCATAATATTGTGTTCTTTTTAGCCAGGTTTCTGACCCTGGCCCACACTCCCCGAGTGTGCCTCCACTCTACTCAGAATCAGTTTCTATACTTTTCTTTATGTGCTTTTACCGCAGCACTCACCTAATGTTTTTGGGTGTATCCTTCCATTTCCAACAGTTTGCATTGCAAAGCATGAGGGACTATTTTATAACTAGCAGCCTACTAGCTACCCCATCTGAGGGCTGCTCAGCACTTGTTCCTGTCTTTTGCACTTTCCATTCATTTTGCTCCTAAAGTATGGAAGGACCTGCCGCTACACATAACCTGCTCCACACTCCATGAATTTTGGAAGAAGCTGACGCCCTGGGTTTTTGAGTAGTCCCACTAGACCCTAGGTTGCCTAGACTCACACCTGCTCAGCGACAGAATACCCTCAGAGGAAAGACTTCGCTCAACAAATCTGCAGAACATAACATTCGTGTGTCCATTCTCTAGGTGTCGTTGTGTGATGCTCCTCCATTAGGGACATCCCTCCGCTAGTGACACCTCACCCTCTTATTCCTTCCTCCCCTCGTGTTCCTTCCTTCCCTCGTGTTCCTTCCTCCCATCTACCGCTTTTCCTGCATGGGTCACTATTGAGATTTCCTATCCTCTCACTGCCTATCACCCCTCCCTCTTTTCCCTGCTTTTACCCTTGCAACTCCCGCTCTGCACTCTTTTTCCCTGCTGTATCCTTTGAAGGTCCCAGCATTTTCCTATCAGTGCTACTGGGGCCGTGTATTTCGGTTTCTTTTTTTTCCCTTTGTTGTATTCATACAAAGGAAAGGTTGTCTATATTGAAGGCCCCTTAGCCTTCAACAAGTCCTCTTTTTGCTTCTATATCAAGTCAAAGTCGGACAGCAAGGAAGCCTTCATTGTAGTACATCCAGGGCTTTAAGTGGGCCGGGTCGCACCGGGTCTGAGCACCACAGTTTTTTAGGTCTCGCCTGGTGTAGGTTGCGCACATGCGCAGTCTCGCTGGCGAGATTTAATGATTTGGAGTATTTTGTGTAAAGGTCATTAAGCCCCGCCCCTCTTTTCCATTGGCTGGCGTCACCGTTTATGCTAAACGGTGGCCAGCCATTGGAAAAGAGTTGGTTGTGACGTTTTCGTTCAGCTTTTTCTGCCGTCCCACTTGGACAGCCTCGCCTGCTTTCCTTCTGAAGTAAAAAGTTTCTTATCTTTCTGGGGCCAAACACATGGCCCCATAAAGATAAGAAACCTTTTACTTCAGAAGGAAAGCAGGCGAGGCCAAGTGGGACGGGCGAAAAAGCCAAAAGTATACGTCATGGCGAGCACTTGTTTAACTTTCATCATTGATTCTTGCAACATTTCTGGTCTACTCTCCGTTCTCCGGTGGTGTGAAGTTCGGCTGGGGATGACATCAGGCCCCCCTGGTGCCGGCTCCTCTTATGTGGCCCTCTGTTTGAGCGCGTAACTCCACAGGGTGCAGTGTTGAGAGCACATTTAATAGCCCAGTCACCAGCAGGGCGTGGGCATGTGGCAGATGGACTGTGAGGGGCTGGGAGGGTGACTGGTGGTGGTGAGCGGGGGTGCATCTGCAGGCCTGTACCCCAGGGGAGTGTGGAAGGTGTGACTTGAAAATACACCGCTCTGCAGCGACTGCCTGTCCTGTCTACTAGGACGGGAGCTCTCGAGGTTCACACAGAACTCCGTATTGGGATGATAACCCGCTGAGTTATGTTGGTCCGAATGAAACCTACGACGTGCAGGTTACACGCTTATCTGTGCTGCTGCTGGCCCGTCAACCGACTGAACTATGCCACCAGCTAGACACGGTCCCTGGGCAGCTCTTGGAGTCTGTTTCCTCATTCCTAGGGGGCATTCCTTGCCCCCGAGGGCCCTCCCTTCCCCCTGGTCAGCTGGCGAGCGTGATCAAAGCCCTTTCGCCCCTCCTTCCTCCCCCCAACTACCCTCCAACCCCGTGGAGGAGGGGGACACAGCTGTCGCCTGCGAGGGCCGGCAGAGGCTGAGCCTGGACACAGCTCCATTGAAGCAACCGGGACACAGCGGCTCCGCCTGGACCTCACAGGCCCCCTCCAGGGCCCGCTCGGGCCCCCAGGCCGAGGAGCGAGGTGTGGGCCTACCTGATGACCCTGGTGGACCGGGGCCTGCAGAGGAAGAGGGCAGAGGAGGAAGCCAAGCAGGAAGTGAGTGTCCGACAATGGGGGCCGAGGAGTGAGTGTCTGAGGATGGGATCTGTGGAGGTGATGAGAGTCTGCGGTTGGGGGCTGAGAGGGAGAAAGTGTGAAAGGATCGGGGCAGCGGAAAGGGGTTGAGTGCTGGACGGTATAGGGGTGAGTGGGTGTGCTGAGGAGCAGGCAGGGAGTGAATGTCCAAGTTTGGGGGATAAAGTAGGGATTCTGGAAAACATATGGGGTGAGGGATTATGGTAGTTCAGGGATGGTTATAAGAGAATTGCTGCATTCCGGGAGTAAGGGGCTGGGTGCTCCAGGCGCTGAGGAGGTGAATAGGAGGCGCACAGCTGGGGTGAGTGTTGGACGAGTGACATGGGGGCTGAAGGGACTCGGGGGGTGACCGACAGAGATCGCCTGGGCAGGGATCCTGTAGGTGCAGACCGCAGTCCACTGAATGTCAGTCACTGGGGGATGAGGAACCTCAAAGTTGCAAAATTGGGGTGGTGAGTGAGGGTTTCCCCTCTTCCTCATAGGTGAAAATCTGGGAGGGGTTTTCCTCTGTGTGAAAGGTAAGATCAGAGGAATCAGATGCTGGATTGTCGTGGGACAAAGATCTGGGGGTGGGAGGGGGTAACTCTTCTCCCTCAAAGGTGGTTCTAGTCCTCTAAGGTGAAATGAGGCTGGGGGTATACTCTCGCCATAAGCGGAAGAGCTGATAGGGGGTGAGAGGGGCTTTGTCCATTCAGGTTAAGTAATTCAATGTACATTATTGGCTAAGTAACTCCATGAAATGTAAATGCCGATTCAATGCCACTCGCTCACCAGCGGTTGTTTTATACACGGTATGTTTTGGTCTCAGGCATGGGTGCTTTTTGTTGCTCTTCCCCCAGTTTCTTGGCCTGTCTACTAGAATGACTACCTGGTTTTCTCCTTCACTTTCACCAGCAGACGCTTCCTTTTCTGGTTCAATGTGGTGCCGTCAGTGTCCAGAGAGTCACTGCAGGTAGTTGGTGGAGAAAGTGACCTCTGCATGGAATTCTCACAGATCACACTACTGGCAGATTGGGACCTCTCTGGGTTTGTGGGTGGGGGTCAGTCGGTAGTCACTCGTTCTGTATTTGGTTGGTGTTCCCTGTGCTTTTGCTTCTCACTATAGGGAGTTATTCAGCAGTTTCTTCTCGGTGAACTGTAGTATTGCATCCTGTTGCGTTGCCCCAGGTTTGCCTCCTAAAACATTTCTAGTGTTTCCTTGTGCCTGTAATCCTTGAGAAACCCTTCATCTTTCTTGTGATCTTCTTTGTTAAGAGCTCTGGGGGCTGCTATACAGGGATCTCAAGATTATGGGTGAGCGCTGCCCTGTAGGAATTTTATGATTCTGGGGATCTGCTCTACAGGGATATTTGGATTCTGATGGCTGCACTACAGGGATTTGGGGTTTCTGGGAACATTCTGAACAGTGATATTAGGACTGTGCAAGGCTCTTCTACGGGGATATTATTCAGGGTGTTCTACAGGGATTTGGGTATTCTGGTTGGGTGCTTTACAGGGATATTACAATGCTGGGGCTGCTGTACAGCAATATTAAGATTCTGGGGGCTACTCTACAGGAATTGTGGGCTTCAGGGAAGCTGTTGTAGAAATGTTTTAGATTCCGAGGACTGTTAGAGGATTTTAAGATTCTGGGAACCTACTGAACAGGGATGTTACAATTGTTAGGGTCTGCTCTACAGGGATTTTAATTTCTGGGAGCGGCTTCCTATAGGTTTTAAGATTCGGGGGGGGGGGTTGCTCTACAGGGATATTAGGATTCTGGGGGGAGGGGCTGCTAGACAAGAATTTTAAGATTCTGGGTGGCTGCTCTGAATTGATATTAAGATTCTGGGGGGTGGGTGCTCTATAGGGATATTACGAATCAAGGGGGCTGCTCTACAGCGATAGTAAGATTCTAGGGGGCTGCTCTGCAGGGATTTTGGGATTCGGGGATTCTGGGAAACTGAACTACAGGGTAATATGCTTGTAGAGAGCTGCACTACATGGATATTTCGCTTGTTGAGCGGGTTGCTCTACAGGGATTTCACGCTTGTAGAGGGTTGAAGTACAGGTGATAAGATTCTAGGGGGTGTTCCACTAGGATATTGCGATGATTCTGGGGCACTGCTGGTATGCAATAGTAATATTCTGTGGGGCTGCTCTAAATGGATTTTGTGATTCTGGGGAGCTGCACTACCTGGATTTTAAGATTCTGGGGGCTACTGGACAGGGATGTTCTGATTCTCTGGGCATCTCAATGGGGATTTTAAGATTGTTGGGGGCTGTTCTACAAGGGTTTTTACGATTCTGGGGGCTTCTTTATGGGGATTTTAAGATTGTTGGATGCTGCTATACAAGGGTTTTAAGATCCTGTAGGGCTGCTATACAAGGGTTTTAAGATCCTGTGGGGCTGCTATACAGGGGTTTTAAGATCCTGTGGGGACTGCTCTACAGGGATAATATTCTAAGGAGGAGGTGCTCTACAGGGATAGTAATTTTCTGGGAAGGGTGCTCTTCATGTATATCAAGATTCAAGAGGGCTGCTCTTCAGGAAATTTAGGTCTGTGAAACAATCTAGAGAGTCTGTGGAGGGTCTGCCTGTAGGAAAGAAGTATCTGCTTCTTATGGTTACCCCCACTTTTTGCCGATGTCACACTGTTTTTGGCCTAGTCTGACTGGGATCCTGCTATCCAGAAGCCCAGTCTATCAGCTTTCTCCTGTAAATTGATATGCATGTACTTTAGGTACACTCCAGAATGGATTCTGGGGTACCCTTATCAGTCCCTAGTATATGGTACACCATGTACCCAGAGCATAGGTACCCCAGAGGCCTCCCATGGGCTGAAGCATGTATTGTGCCACCCCTGAGAGGCCATCCAAATTTACACGACCAGCCTGCTACAGTAGAATGTACGCTGGCCACTTACTTAAGATATAGGTTCCCTATATCTATTTAAATCACTACACTTAAATACCTATCAGTCACCCCTATGGCAGGCCTTAACAATCCTGAAGGCAGGGTGCTGGGTTTTACGTGAGAGGGTGCCTTTGCATGAGCAGAGCCCCTCTGCATCCTTCGGAGACCATTCTCTGGGGTTGTCTGTGATGCAGCCAGACATATATGTTTAAGTGCATTATAACCTGGCGGTAAATGCTAAATTTAAAACGGCTGCTTAGAAACAGGTCGTGTTTGGTGTCAAACACCTTGGAATCATACTTCCACGCGGAGGTATGATTCCACCCTTCCCTAGGGACATATGTGGGTCACCGGTATACGCGGTATCCGCTTTCTCGACCTGGGCAGCACAAAATGGATGCTGCCAGCCACAGACACAATTGTGCTCTCCTGCTGCTGAGCCAAGCTCGCGCAGAGGAAGGCATGACAATAGGCATCCTGTCACAGGGAGGTGTAACCCCCTCCCAGACAGGATTTAGTGTATTGGGGCTGGGTGGGTGCACTCAGAGTGCCAGAATGTCTGCACTGGGGGCACATTCGGTGTTCCTGTGCATAGTCCAGCTCAAACCAGTTCTGGGAGCCATTTTTTCCTGCTCAGGCGCGAAACTGGATAAAGGGCATGGGTGTAGCCACCCCTCTGTCCTGCCTCTCCCCTAGAAGGGTCCACAGAATCTTTCCAACCCCTTCCCATGGGTATAAAGTGTGTTACCTGACTACAGGACTTTAGATTTTACCTAGACAAGATTCTGCTTAGAAGAAACCAAGTACTTCGACTGCCTGCACGACCATGGACGACTGAAGAAATCTCCTTTGGAGTAAAGGAGTTACTCCCCTGCAAAAGCAGTTACCTAAACGCATCTGACCGGTTTGCTTCTCCCGAGCTCCTGAGGACTCCGAAGATTTCAGCAACACAGGAGGTGGGTTCCCCAAGGTCCCTTAGGTTGATCTGCCCTCTCAGCGATTCGGAGACCAGTATCCCTCGTGGGGACCGTGCAACCCGAACCCCTGTGCACCGCATACATTTGCGGTTGCATATGCTTAGTGACTATTCTCGAGCTTGTGCATTGGACTCCCGTGTAGTCCTGACCCCCGAGCAGTATTTGCACCGAAGATTTCCGGCCTCCACTCCATGAGTGTCCTGTGGGCTGGTACTTTGCAAACTTGCTGGAGGTCTCCTCGCGATCCCTGGTCCGTTAGCCTGTGGGTCCTGGAGAGGGTCACCTTGCTAATTCTTGGTGCTCCAGATGTGGCCTGACTCAATTGCTTGGAGAGTCCCCTGGACCTTGCTGGTCCTCACCGTAACCGTTTTCCTCTGACCGCGTGGGTTGCATTTGCCCAGGCTTGTTGGTGCTCCAACCAGACATCGACCCCTCAGCTCTCGACATCCTTCATGGGACAGCTCACCTCCGGACTCTGGTCGTCCTCGACATCGCCTGGTTCCCGTGGCTGCTGCCGAGTCAAGCAACCCTTCTTCACTCCTGAAGCACTCAACATCGGTGGGCATTCGACTACCGAGCCCCTGGTCACCTGAAGTGACCCAGACTCTGTCCCCTCTGCTTTCAGGTTCTTCTCACCGCGAATCCAGGCTTGGATTCCACCGGACACTCTTCGTCCTCCTGGTAGCAGGACTTCTTTGCAGCTCTCCTTTGAAAACAATGAAGGTTTGACACCACTTGACCCCTATGCACCCAGCTACTCTGGGATAGGTAACACGGGTACTTCAGTACTCACTGGTGGGTTGGCCTTCGAACCTCCTAAGTTCCAAAGGATTTGCTCGAAGTCCTCCTAGAGGTGTCCTTAATTTGTAAATTTCCAACCGCGACTTTCCCATAGAGGTTGGGCTCCCTGTGTCACTCCTCTGGGTGGTTCATTGGGGTCCCAGCGATTGTACGTGCTCTAGGCACTGTGTCTAGTTAAGTCGTTGTTGTTATACCATTTTTTTAGTATATGGTTAGGTCTCCCCCCAGGGGCCCGCTGTGTATTTTGCTATTTACGAATGTTCTATTGATTCAGTATTGTGTGCTTTGTGCCCTAGTCTCGTATAGAGACTAGTAGAGAGTGTTGTATTAATAAATACATATTTTTATATAAACACTGTGTGGTTCTCCTTTCATTTAATCATTTAGGAGATCATATTCTGGTAAAACAAGCGGCTTTACATTCCTTCAAGATTAAGCCTGAAGGCTGCTCTCCATAGCTACCACTAGGGTAGTGGTAGCTTTCAATAAGGTTATCTTTGACCTCAAGCATCATAAGGGTTGTGTGGCCTATTACAAGGTGCCCACTTTAACTAGTGGATAGCATATACCAACCCACCTACTCAGACTGCCTACCTTGGTTTTTCAGTTCCAGATAGTGGGCCACATATAAGCTGCATTCTTTGATTTGCCATCAGAATTTAAAGCTGCGTATTCAAACTAAAGGAGTTGTTATTTGGTGGTGTGTTTGATCCCTCCTGCAGCCTTTTCGGGGACAACTTTATAGCCCGCATAAAGTGAAATGGCAAAGATGATGCTACCAAGGCCCACAGAGGTGGCTGCCAGTTGCTTGCCGTGCTTAATAAAGAAATTGAAATTATAAAATAGAAGATTTAGAATTACCTTTCAGTGGATTTAGGTATACTAGTCGTTTCTAAATGTGTTGAAACAGCTGAGGCATTTTCCTTGAAGTGGTTTGACTGCCAATTTGAAGCCTCCATTAGCACTTACTCTGAGCCAGAGGAGAGTATTTTGTGGTGTGCTTGACGCCTGTACCATTAAGAAGAAATTCCAACTGGTTTCTGTTCTTTGATATATTTTTTTTCTTTTTTCGGCAGGACCATACGTTTGGCTTTTTATAGTTTTAGCTCCAGGGCCCTTGTCTCTTACAGCTCTGAACACTTATTTTTTTGAAGGATGTTGAATCTGCATAGAATAGGCTTTTATTTCTCAGACGTTCAGCATCAGACCTGCGTTTCATCTAGTAGTTCTGGCAAGTAACTATGGAAAGACGGAACAGGGTTGGGTTGAAGTCGCATCTTTGGCTCCCTCTTCATTCCTGCTTGCAGGGCCCCAGTTCCTTGTTTATCTTCCTGAGTGGAGGATCCCTCACTCCCTCGGATATCTATATCTAGGATGTTGTGTTTTTTAGGTCTCACCTAGCGTCGCAGCGCATGCGCTGCTCGCTCTGTGAGATCCATTGTCGTCGGATTTGTTTCGAAAGTGGGGTTGAAGCTCCGCCTCCGCTTTTCATTGACGCGCATCACACTATGTTAAACGTGTGCTTTTGATTTGCAGTGAGGCTTACGGGTCCCCTCCCCGTCTCCTTTCCGGCTCACCCACCCGGTCTGGATATTTTGCTTGCGCATAGCACCAGTCAGGGCAGGCACGAGCAGTGGCTCTTTCTCTCACCTCTCAGTGGGTCACCATCTCTCCTGTGGTTTGCTGTGGCACCCCGAGCAGATGGAGATCTGCAGAGACACGCCTGTTTATTTTTTCATTGCGCTTTCACTTAAAGTGAAAGCGCAATGCAAATATAAACAAGCGGCTTTCGTTGGCACAATGGCGACAGCTTCTTCGCCCTCCGTTCGCGCACGCTCTCTCAACCCCATCCCCCCCACGTGTCTCCCTTTTGTTCTCTTTGGCCTACAGACCACGCTGCTTGAGTGTTGAACCAGGAATCACAAGTAAGGTAAGTCATAAACTGGCGGTTTCAACTTATTTAATATTTTCAATGGCATTCTCTAAACCGGTCCATAGCGTGTGCTCCTCGGAAGAGGCCCGCTTCGACCTGCGCCTCCTGGGGTGCATGTTCACCATCCTGGGGGGCTGCAGCGGGAGCAGCTCTTCTTAGTCATCGCCGTAGGCTGGCTGCCACGGGGCGACGTGCAGGCAGCTCACCACCGGCTCGGCTCGCAGGCATTGCACGTATGCGATCATTGCGAGTGAGAGGAAGATCCCTCACAGACTCCAGGGGCTGGTGAGCAGAGAGGGGAGTGGCCGAGCCATCCCCCTCAGGACAAGGAGCTTCCCAGGGCTGGGCGAAAGGAGAGGCGCGGGCCGAGACACTGCTGGGTGTGTAACCTGCAACTTACCGCAGCCGGTGCATGCAAAGCAGCTCGGACTGCTAATGCGCCTGCTGCAGCCTGTGTGCGAGTATCACCTCCAGCTCCAATGCTGTACTAGTCACGGGAAAATAACTCTTGGGATTGCTGGTCCTACTGCAGATCCGT
Source organism: Triturus cristatus (assembly GCF_964204655.1). Classification (NCBI taxonomy): domain Eukaryota; kingdom Metazoa; phylum Chordata; class Amphibia; order Caudata; family Salamandridae; genus Triturus; species Triturus cristatus. Next base: position 1,751,027,884 of record NC_140589.1, on the reverse strand, counting down.
GTGTAACCTGAAAACTACCAGTGCAATCCATGCAAGACAACTTAGAATGTTAATGCGCCTACTGGGGCGAAAGAAAGTGTGTGCCTGTGTGATCTGCATTTTACCAAGTGCCAATCCCACGTCAATAGCTCTGTAGTCACCGGTCTTACTGCAGATTCTCACACAACTTGCGTGTCACCGGTTCCAATCCATTGCACGCTGTTAATTCGCCTGCTGGGGGAAATATGTGCGTGCCCACCATGCCCCACAGTAGGTCACAACTACCAATTCCTGGTAGACAGCTCTGTAGTCACAACTCATACTGCAATACCCGTAAGTGGCCTGGAGTCGAGTTCCATTCTAGCAAGACAGCTCAGTCTGTTAATGCGCTAGCTGCAGTCACAATGCCAGTTATTTAGATTTCACTGCGCTTTCTGTAGAATTGCACCATTCTGTAACGCCAGTTCAATCCATGTAAAACAGCTCAGGCTGTTCATGCACCTGCTGTAGAGATGCACGTGTCTGAGGCCTATAGGTAGCAAGTCAATAGCCCTTGATAGATAGCTCTGTAGTTTACTCCTTCCTCAAAACTCTGTGCAGGCTGCAAGTCCCAGAGTACCATCCATGAAATACGCGTCAGGCCATTAATACGTCTCTAGCAGAGATCTTCAAGCACACTGCAGGTCACCATGTGAGATAGCGGAGGATGTCAATGTGCCTGCTGCGCAGCCCTATGTATTCTGCAAGTCAATAGTTCCAGTAAAATAGCTCCGAATACGAATGCATTGACTGCAAAGTTGTATGGATGCTGCATGTCACTGGTTCCAATCCAGGTCCTACAGCTATGAGGGTTAACATGTTCACAGGAGAGATGTGGGAGTCATTTGCAGTTTATGTGGTCCAAACCATGTAAAACAGCTCTATACCTCAGTTCAGTTCCTACACAGATAAGTAGGGCACCAGTTCCAGTCCATGAAAAACAGCCAACTGTGACATTTTGCCTTGGGTAGCGATCAGTGCAGCAAGCACGTTACTGGTTTCCTACCAGTAAGATAGCTCGGTGCGTTAATGTACCAGCAGCGTGGATCCACTTGCAAATCGCAGGACATAGCTTCCAATCCATGAAACCTATCTGAGGGGGTTAATGCACGCGGTATTAACATCTGTTGCAATTGGCCTCTGCCGCCTCTGCCGAGATCTTCACAAGCGATATCACGGGTACCTATTTCAACAGGTTTGCCTCATCCTTTCATCCGCCTGAGATAAAAAATAAAATAGGACCACCTGCTTGTGGGCCAGTCCAGGCCTGATTGGAGCTTCTTATTATTGTGGTGGGAGAAGGCTTTATATGACATATTTGTCAGTAGGTGACTCGGAGTGTCACTTAACAGCAAGAGTGGTAATGTGGCCCATCAGCTTTTTAAAAAAAAGTTTAATGGCGAGTGCAGCGCCCGCTTCAGGAACACCGTGCTCTCTGTAAAATAATAGGTTTTACTTTTTCAAAACTTTTACCTATTGGTATTGTAAATGGCAATGCCTCATATTATAAAAGGCATTGCCATTTACAAAGCTAATAGCGCAAAATCACGCAATTGCGAGACCTATTGCATTGCAAATTCTTGTTTTTAAGGGGGCCTCGAAACGGGTCTCTATCGGGCTCCATTTTGTGCCCTGGCACAGGCAGACCGTTTTTTCCGGACAGCAGGCACATTGATTTGCGCGTGCTCACACTGCTCTTCTCACTAGTGGAGAAGTTACGGCATGACGTCAGGCCATGTGAGTGTTGTAGTGGAAGGGAAATCCTTTAAAGAGAGTAATTCTGTCTAGATTTCCCTTCTCTTTTTGAAACTCAGCAGCAGCAACATTGTCGTGATGTCACCAGGGCTTTAAGTGGAGGTTTTTTCAATATTCTATACACGCCATAGTTGCTGCTTATTTATCTTATGTAACTAGCAACCATTGACAAAGCCAATAGTCCTGACTTGTAGGTATGATGTGACTTGTTGTATCATATATATCTGGACGAAATGACCGGAACAACAAAATACAAATCAGGCGGCACACTGTGCTAAACACAGATTTTTAGCTCACGAATATTAAGCCACGCCCTTAATTACAGTGACCACGCCCCTTTGAGAGACACCACCCCCCCCAAGTTTTTTCATCCCACTTAAAGCCTCGAGTACATCCTTTCTTTCTATACGATGGAAACGAAAGACGCACAATAATGAAAGTTATTTTGCCAGCCAATCTTCGAAACCAAAGCAGTTGCGTATTGAAGACAAGGGTGCTTTTATTATAGACTAACTTTGACTAATGCGTAAGCGTTTCTCGGTTTCTTCATACAATAGCACATTAAAACCCAATCTCTTGATTTTCCAACACTTGTACTCCTTCCCCTAAGGGTACCTTGCTGTTTATCTTTAGGCAACAGGTTGTGGGGCTCTAAATGCCAAATTCCTTCCCCGAAATACAGAAGTAGTGATGTACAATGAGACCTTTGGTAAAGCTTGTTGTTGTTTCCCACCCTGTAGGCTCGAGGGTAGACCCCCATCAACCACTCTTTCGCAGACCATGGCTGGTGGCAGTCTTACAGTGGGGTTTGGTGCTGTGGCCTACTCAGGTTTACACCCAGATAGTCAACTTGAGGAAGGTTATGTGTCCCTGTAGAGTCAAAAAAAGAAGAGTGCATGGCAGAGTTTCAGATTAATCCTGAGATAAAAATACAGAACTTTAAGATGCACCCCTTGATGCAGTTTTCAATGCAGTCGGAGACATACTCAATTCCCATGATCATATATGTAATGTCCAAGCAGAGATGGTTTACAAGGAGGACAGAGCGTGGTTCATTTCCTAAGAAAATATTTCAACCAAATGTGATTTAACAAGGAAAATAGAGATTCATTTCCCAAGAAAATATTTTTGTGGTCTACCCAGTGAGCTGGAGACTTACTCAGTTTCCGGCAAGATGTGTGGAGTTCACCCAGCTGTGGACGGTAAAGAACAAAGGCTCTTATGTATCAACACATTTCTCCATAAACACAGAGTTGGGAAATCCTGTTCTATATCAGACCCAAATAATATGCTAACATTATTCTAGGAAGTTAAGGCTTCTTTGAGTTACAAGTTAGTGCCTAGATGATATCTCTGGACCAAAGAAGAGGGGAAGGCGTTGCATAGGCGCTGGCGGGGTCAATTGTACTACACAACTTTCTCGAAGTTTGCCCGAGGTGCCCTGATTTGGGTAAGGGCGGGGGTCCCTTTCCAGCCTTTGATGACGTTAGTAGACCCGGAGGGCAGGTTTGTAGCAGTGCAGGGGCGGTTGGACGGGAGGGATATGGCTTTGTGTAGTGTGTATGCCCCTAATGTAGACCAGGCCGCGTTCTTTTCCAGACTGTCGGGTCAGCTGGCGGCGTATTTGACGGGGGCGGTGGAGTTGGGTGGGGATTTTAATTCAGTGATGGATGTTGAGCTGGACAGGTCCCACCCGCCCCTTGCACAGTCGGTGGTTTGTCGGGTGGCCAAAAGTGGACGGGCCTGGCAGGATACTTGGGGCTTGGTGGACACATGGCGTACCCATCACCCGCTAGACAGGGATTATTCATTCTACTCGGCCCCTCACGAGTTGCACGTCCGATTGGATAGCATATTATGTTCACCGGATGTTCAGCCCTTGATGCGGCATAGTGAATATTTAGCCAAGACCATCTCGGACCATAACCCCTGCGTGGGGATGGTGCAATGGTCCAGGCAGAGGCAGGCGATTCCTACTTGGCGCCTTAACCCCTTGCTGCTGGAGGACCCGGTGTTCCGGGCTGAGATTAGTGACTGCATAGAACAGTTCTTTGGGCATAATTCGGGGACAGCGGCGAGCCGGGTGACGGAATGGGACGCGTTTAAGGCGGTTGTCCGGGGGGTTTGCATATCGTCCACGGCCGGGGTGCGGAAGACCTTGTTAAAGGAGGTGGACGGTGCGGAGGCTCAGTTGCGGATGGTGGAGCGTACACATCAAGAAGGGGACGGCGAGGTGGCTGTGGTTGTAGAGGCGCGGGAGAGCGTGGCAGTCCGAATGGAGCAGCTTCGTTGTTACGACCATAAAAGTTATCTTGTGCGAGCGCACGCGGAAAGGGATAAGGTGGGATCCCTCCTAGAGTGGTTGGCGAACCCGGCGGCGCGCGGTGACCCAATACTCTCCCTGGTAGAAGAAGGGGGGGTGCCGGTCTATTCCCAGGTGGGGATCAATAAGCGGTTCGCCAGTTATTATGCTGGGTTGTATGATAGTACTATGGAACGGGAACCTGAAGGCCTTGCTGACTTTGTTGGAGGCCTGACTGCCTCGACTGGACCCGGAGACCGGGAAAGACCTGGGGGGCGCTATATCGCTGAGTGAGATTCGAGTGGCAATTAGGCACATGGCCCGTCGAAAGACCCCGGGGGCGGATGGTTTGCCGGTCGAGTTTTATGCGGCCTACCCGGATCTGCTGGCACAGCAGCTGCAGGTCCTGTATAGCGAGGCATGGAGACTGGGGCAGTTGCCCGCCTCCGCTCGGGAGGCGATCGTGATACCCTTGCTGAAACCCGGTGGGGAGGCAGGTGCGCGTACAGCATAGCGCCCGCTCTCTATGCGGACGGTGGACTACAAAATTCTGAGCAGAATATTGGCGTCGCACCTCCTGACCCATATGACCGCCTTAGTTCACCCGGATCAGGCGGGCTTTATTCCTCTGCGTAGCACGGCCACCTCTATTCGGCGGCTGCTGCGGGTGATGGAGCTGGACCGGGATGAATACCCAGAGGCCTGCACGCTGTCGATCGACATAGAAAAGGCCTTTGATAGTGTGGAATGGCCATATTTGTACCAAGTGCTGCGGGAGTTTGGCTTGGGGGAGGACTTTGTACGTTGGACCACCTTGCTATATAGCGGTGCCCCGGCCCGGGTGAAGACGGGGGCTACTATATCGGCCCCCTACCGCGTGCGGAGGGGGACGAGGCAGGGCTGCTCCCTTTCCCCCTTGTTGTTCGCTCTGGCTGTTGAGCCACTGGCGGCTCACGCCCGACGGGGATGTGCCTATACCGGAGTCTCCCTGAGGGGGGACGCCCACTATATATCCCTGTATGAAGACGACCTGCTGATGTTTTTGAGGGACGCGTTAGGCGGAGCGGTCGCCCTGTTGGAGGAGTTCGGTCGCCTGTCCGGGCTGAAGGTCAATTGGGGTAAGACATGTTTATTCCCGTTGTCACAGGGCGGCAGGACACCGCAGGCGGGGGGTCGGATCCGGTGGGAAGGAAGCTGTTTGCGTTACCTGGGGGTTAACATTTATCATACCCAGGCCGATTTGTTGGAGGGGAATGTTGGCAGGGCCCTTCGTGGTTTGCGGGGTAGTATGGGGTTTTGGAGCACACTCCCGCTCTCGTGTGCCGGGAGGGTGGCGTTGCTGAAAATGGTGGCGTTGCCACGGCTCCTTTATTTTATCCGCACACTTCCTATATGGATCCCGGCGTCGTATTTCGCGCGGCTACGAGCACTTTCGACGGGCTTCATTTGGGGTCCGGGAAGGCGGCGGGTGGCGCTGACCACGTTGCGGCGGCCAAGAGCGGAGGGGGGCCTGGCAGCCCCCGATTTTGAATGGTACTATTTGGCGGCCCAGCTTCACTGGCTCACGCAGGCGGTGGCCCGGGAGTACAGAGGCCCGGAGGGCCCGCAGGACAGGGTGATCCCACGGCATGTGCTGGCCTTTATAGTCCTCCAGCAACGACTAGACCTGACTCAGCTGACCCTGGAGGAGCGTACCCTCCGGCAGTGCTGGAATAGGTGTCAGAGGAGGGCAGCCATAGTCCGCCCGTACGCCCCGGAGATCCCCCTAGGGATGTGTACGGCGCTCCCACATGGGGGTGATTGGTCCGGGCTAGCGAATTGGGAGGAGCTGGGAGTGCAGATGGTAGGGGACCTATTCCGTGAAGGTGTGCTGTTGCCCTTCCAGGACTTGCAGGACGCCTACGGGCTCCCGCGGGGGGACTTCCTGCTTCATGCGGCCCTGGTGGTGAGCCTCCAGAAACATTGGAATATGGGGCTGTCGGAACCGCCGACCGCAGCGGGTTGTCAATATGTAGTGATGGCGGCGGGGACGACCAAGGCCATTACTTGCCTATATCGGCGATTGTCGACGGAGGGCTTGCACCCTCTGGCCACCCTGAGGGAAAAGTGGGAAGCGGACCTCGGGAAAGCGAACCCTGAGACCACGTGGTCCACGCTGGTGCGGAGGGCCTGGAAGGGAACGAGGAACGCACGGTTTCAGTTAGTCCAGTTTTTCACGTTACATAGGGCGTATCTGACGCCGGCCAAGGTCTTACAATATTTCGGAGGGGCACACTCTCCGTGTCCGCGGTGTGGGGGAGAGGGGGCGGATTTTCGCCACATGTTTTGGGCCTGTTCACAGTTGGGTGACTATTGGGCTGAGGTAGTGGACTGCTTGAATCAGGTGACGGACCGCTCTATTGCCCCGGAGATGGGGGCTTGCTTGTTGCTTTGGTTTCCCCACACCCGTCGCACGAAGGTCACTAGCAAGTTCTATGATTTGGGGTTGATAATGGCCAAGAGAGAATTGACCATGCACTGGAAGTCCCGGGGGGGGCCTAGCTTTTTGAGGTGGAGGGCAGCGTTAGTGAGATGGGCGGGGGCGGAGGGTACGCTCCGGGTGCAGTTGGCTTTTCGGAGAGACGATGAGAAAGCACTAGCGACGGCCAGGGCATGGGAAGCGTTGGTGGTGGAACTCCAGGGGCTGATATCTGAGGTAGGGGAAGGAGGGAGCACGTCGGATAGGCAAGAGGCGGGGGGGACTGGGGAGTGAGATGGGAATGGAGGCGGTCCCTGGACACATACAAGAGGCCTGGAAAAGAGGGAAGGTCTGCTTGCTCAGGGAGGGGTTGAGCACCCGTACATAATTTACTTGGAAGGGGGGGCACATAGGGGGAGAGGTAGTAGATGGGGGCGCACTGACATGGGGGTGGGGAGGGAACGAGTTGGGGTTGGGAGGGACGGTACTTCTCTTGGACACGGGGAATCGCTGAGTAATGAACAGTACTCCTGGGGGGGGGGATGGGGAAGTTGGACAGAACGTTGGATTGTTGATTTGGAAAACAATAAAAATGTTTCAACAAAACAAAAAAATAGATGATATCTCTGGATCTAAGACATCTTACAAATGTTATAAATATGGGTATGACATCCACAGCTGATGGCTAGTAACTACTGTCCACTCATCCCTAGGCAAGGGCAGACAGAATCTGAGCCAGCGTAAGCATTTTGAATTTGTCCTTCTGTAGAAAGGCATTCATAGGATGAACATGTAAGGTGGGCCAAATGCCCTATCCTTTTTTTGCATGGGGAAACAGCAAGAGTGACAACCCTTCAAACTCCTTTATGGTTCAGTTAGAAAGTTAAACTCGCACCATTTGTAACAAAATGGACAGGTGTTCCCCGGAGATTGATTCCAGTGTGGGAGGGAAGAGTCGGCGAAGTAGAAAGAAAGGGCATGCTGAATGATTTGAAGGACATGATGGATCGCCACCCTTTGAGAAAGTGCTGGATAGTGCCTCTCACAAGGTGGTTGTGCACCAATAATGGCAAGCTAAAGCAGCTTGGTGGTTGTTCCTACAGGTGAAGGGGACTGTGAGTTCTTTGCCTTTGGTGGCCTACGCATTGCCCGCCACATTCACGTACCCAGCCTTGAAAAGACTACGGTAATTGCAGCAGTGGCCACGTACAAGGACTTGCCTATATGCTTTAGAATTTCCTAAACTGCTGAGGAAACGGTTTGGCAGAAACGAAAAGAACTTAGGGAGCGTGCCTCTACTTTGTTTGAAAGATTTCAAGACAGAATTAGCTTTTTCAAAAAACTGGCATGAGCCATCAAAAGTTGTATCCTTGAGGTGTGTACATCTGCAGAGAATTCTGTGGTACCGATCGACGTTAGAGCACCAAACTGGTGCCAACCTCCCATCTAAGACAATCAGGAGTGTTGTGGCCAGCACAAATCAAGCATTTCGCCACATCTGGACTATCCCCAATGGTTTGAGCCAGTGATGCCCTAAGGTCTTTTGGTACTGCCAGCAAGATATCACTGGCCATGTCTCAGAGGGCATGCGTATATCTTCTCAATAAACAGACTGCATAGGCTGATCCTAATGCTAGACAATTCGAGAGATTATACGTTATCTGAACACCTCAATCCTCTTAGATTCCCTATTGGAGGAGTACGGGGAATACATTGGGGTTTATCTTGCTGTTTGAAGTCTGAACAACCAGACTCCCTGAAGTATATTCTTTAGTGAGACAAATCAGGGTTGACAGATGCCAGTCTTTGATGTCTGGCTACCTGCCTTTTCACAGGTGGGCAAGAACAGGGCTTTAACCGGGTCCAGAGTGCCAAATATCTGCACTTTGACCCTCTTAAAGGCTTCAGTTTGCTGGGGTGTCACCAACGGCCCGGGAAATTCGGGGCACACAGGGATCAATTAAGGAAACTGCTCCGCAACCAGAGATCTGGAAGGAGACAGACTGACACTGATGCCCTTGCGCCTTCTTCTCTTTGGATTGAGGATCCCACTTCGCTTTCTTGTGCTTAAGCTTGGTCTTCGATCGGCAAGTTGATCTCTCGCTGGAATACCCGTGGGAGCGAGCCTGTGACCCTGACTTGGGGCAGGACGTACGCGATGCCCGACACTTTCTTCTGTGTTCAGCGACACACATCTTCGCTACTTGGTTTCTGATTTCCTTTGGGTGCATGAGGGCGCACTTGTTGCATGACTTTGAGTCTTGTCCCGAGCCCAAAAACCAGAGACACCACAGACACACCACTTGCAGGTACATGACCAACATCGGTTTTCTACACTCACGGCATGATTTGAAACCTGTAGCCTCAGAAGGGGACATTGCTTCCTAGCAGACTGGATTTTTCTGTTTTAGGAGTCATTGAAAGGCGCGAGAAATTCAGAGAGGAGCTCTGGATGCATTTTGAAAGACACGGAAAGAACGGAACTGATATCAAAGCGCAGCAGTGGCACTTAAAAACAGCACTGCTCCATCACTTTTAGGGCAGTATGGAGCCAGTGAGGAGCCGCACGGTGCTACATAGCAGCTTGTGAGAGCATTCCCAGTGAAAGTTTCTGGATCCAGTCTGGCACCTCAGGAGTATTCTAAGGAGAGGAATTTGTGGTAGAAGTATCCATCGGAGTCTATTCAGTCTTTAATTTCATCAAATAAAAGGAACCCTTCAAATAGGATTATTGCTGGTTGCACACGATGAATGAATGATTGAGGGGTGTAGGATGCTAGACAAGCAAAATGCCATAAAAGTACTATGTGGGTTTATAATGACATTTTTTGCTAATTTTGTAACAAAGCACTGCACTCCACAGACTCTTTTAAAGTGTAGATTGTATCCAGGATGAAAATGGAATTGTCACACAGGTGAGGTTAGGTTGTTCTAGCTAAATAGTAGGGTAGTAAGTGTGTTTAATAGAAATAAACAAGTTAGATCACCTGCAACTACATATCTCCACCAAGGGTATCTTATATAGATTAATGTGCATGAACCATTGTGTAGGGAGTCCCATGCCATTTTAGAAAAGCGTGCCTGATAACATACTGAACAGTGTTTGATTATAAGCAGATTTGCATCTTGGAAATAAATCCTAACTTCATCCAATAAAGAAAGTCTGTTTTTGTCGCTTGGGGTGCGAACTGCAGTATTGTGTGAAAGGTTGGTTTCTTAACTGCGGAATCTATTAATGATCTCAACCATTGCAGCATCTGTAGTTATGACAAAGTCTGGAGCTTGTGATTGAAACCAGAGGACAACAGCGATGTTCCATCTCTAGCTCCATCATACATGGGCTTTCGTCAACTGTGAAGTTACCTGGAGTTGGTTTCCTCAGTAATCTGTAATCTGAAACCACGGTTTGTCCAGTTATTTTTGCACTGGCTTCATCCCAGGCTGGCTGAATGTTATGAGGGGATGCAAGAAGACATCCACAAGAGCAACACAGAAGGGTGAACTAAATATGAAATATGAAATCATCTTTTCAAATTGCTTTACAGGATCCCAGAGTGCATTATTTCAACAGGAAGGCTTTCCCTGAAGACATGCCTATAATGGCTCACCAGAACAGCAGCGGACTGGATAAGAGTACCGTTGACTTTTCAGTTGAAGGTTAACCCTAGACTGCTAAGGAGGCAAAGAAACCTTTGCAAGTCAACAGGAGTTGACCTTGATTATCCAGACATTTAGGTAAGGAAACACACAATGACCATCCTCTCTGAAGAAAACCCCACAGAGGATTCTAGAAACAAATACTAGACCAAAAGCTAAGACTTTGGTCTGGTTATGTTGACTTATAATACAATGTGTAGGAATATCAAAGTATGCACCCTGTAAGTCCAATGACATCATTACATCTCCTCATTGGAGAAACTGGACAATTTTTGAAAGATCATCATCTGTTCTGAGCAACTGCTTTATCTGGCATACGTCCAAGAGAGGTAGCCAGTCTCCAGATTCTCTTAACAGTGAAGAACCTAGAGTAAAATCACTTGTTTTGTTGGGCTATATGAACAAGATCCGTAGGGCCCTCTCTGAATCATGGTAAAGATTTCAGTCTAAAGGAATCTGTGGTGTTGAAGACTCCCCATCGGCGGTGGTAGCTCAGGAGACGTCTCGAAGAATTAAACAATTTGATGAGGTAGAGGATCCACCAAACCAATGCGAGTGAATGCCATGTTGAGATGTAGGCCAAAATGACATCCCCATACCTCCAGAGAGTGCTGCAAAAAGGCAACGAGGAAAACAGTGGATGGTATTGTTGAGGAATCAGGCTCACTTTATTGGCGCGCCAAAGGCAAGCCCGTCTGCGCCCGGCCGGGTCCAGGGGCCAGAATCCCTGCCCCGCAGTTGAGAGGCAAAATTGTGTATACTTCCTCACAAATTAGAGGGTTAAGGGACTTGGGTAAAAACGGTCTCCATTCCTTGTCCCCAGCTAATGGAGAATCTTCATATATTCACTGTCCCTACACTCTGCACGGCTCTGGAAACACAGACAGAGGGACTTGCCCATCACATATGCAAAATGTTCCCTCTAAACTGTAGGTCTCTGCCTAAACACGCAGGGGAGCTAAACATATTCCTAGAGGATACCAAACCTGACATATTATTCTTAACAGAAACATGGATGAACAAGGACTCTGCACCGGATGTGGTCAGCATGCTTACCCCTGGGTACAACATCCAGCACAAAGACTGCAAGAGAAAAAAGGGGGAGGCATTGCGATCCTCTTTAAAGACTCCTTTAAATGCAGAGTTGAACCTAACCCTGTCTCCGACTGCACAAGTTATTTTTTTCCTATCTCACTCACTGCTACACTCACTTTCTCTGGAATTCTCATTTATCGACCTCTGGGGGTGGGTGGACAATTCTCCAATTCTCTTCGGGAAGTGGCGGCCTCCCTGGCACGCTCATCCACTAATCTTACGCTCCTAGGGGATTTTAACTTGCACTTTGATGACCCAAGTAAAACGGATGCCTCGGAACTCACCCAAGACCTTGCAGCAATTCAACTAATACCAAAAGTCATAGGGCCCACACATCAAAGGCCATACCTTAGACCCCGTATTTACTAACAACATGGAGCTGGTAGTTGAGACACCTATTCCCCTACCTTGGTCTGATCATTCACTGATCTTATTTTCCTTAAAATCTACCATTCAACGTGATTTTAAGGAACCCAGCTCCAGGAAAGCACGCCCTTGGTCCAAACTTTCTATAGAGGCCTGGTTGACTGTGCTAAAAACTCAACACCTACACTAGACTCCAACACTATTTTATCATCCGAGACATTCACACACTGGATAGAGTCCTCATTGGACACAGTCATTCCTGTTAAAAATACCCATCGCAGGATGAGAGAGAAAATCTCTCCATGGTACTCACCCAAACTTAGATTGCTTAAACAGACCTATAAACGGTTGGAGAGGAAATGGAGGAAGGACTATTGCGAGACCAGTAAAATTATATATAGAGAGTCCATAAAAGATGAACTAAAAAAAGCTCAGGCACTCTATTTCGAAGAAAGAATTTATTCAGTAGCTAATGCCCCCAAAGAAATCTTCCGTATCGCAAAGACCCTCCTGAAGCTTCCTTCCCCTGATACTTCTATAGGTACAACCACCGATCGATGCAATGAACTGGCGAAATATTTTCAGGGGAAAATTCAGACTAAATACAACACATTCACAGACTCCAGGGCCTAGCGATCTTCTTACCCCAATGACCAATGACCCTCTTAACATAAACAGGCATGCGGATCACACTAAGAACACTTTGGAGGCATTTCCACTCTTGGACCTGGATACCCTATCAGACATCTTTGTGCAAATAAAATCAGGCTCACCCCTGGACCCCGCCCCTCCTCACGTCCTGCGTAAGGTGAAAGAGGTGGTATTACCGGTCATACGGGATGTAATAAATCTCTCTATCACCAATAGACTTGTTCCACCGGCCTGGAAACATGTCATGGTAAAAGCTTAATTGAAAAGGCCAAGTTTAAATCCGGAAGTTCTGAGCAACTATTGTTCCATATCCCTGTTACCCACGCTTAGTAAGATCCTGGAAAAGCACATAAACTCCACTCTGTCAACTTTCTTAGAAACTCATGAGCTCCTACACCATTCATGACGGGCTTCTACCCCCAACATGGAATGGAATCCGCACTTATTGCCGTGGTCGAAGAAGCAAAAAAGATAATCGATCAGGGAGGAGCAGTGGCCATTATCCTCCTTGACCTCAGTGCAGCTTTCAACGCAGTCAATTTTAACATTCTCCTCAAAAGGCTTAGGAGGGACGGGTGTCAGGAGGAGCCATCTCATGGATCCAATCCTTCCTCAATGGCAGAACATCCCAGGTCTTTGCAGGGGAATCTACCTCTAGGCCTTTACCTCTCAGCTATGGAGTTCCTCAGGGATCTTCGCTGAGTCCTACGCTGTTTAATGTGTACATGAGGCCACTGGCTGATGTCATCCAGCCGTATGGGATTAAAGTTGTCACTTATGCGAATGACACTCAGCTGGTAGTATCTCTAAATCACCCGCATAATGCTCTATCTGACCTGGAATCCTGCCTGGAGAAGGTAGCCACCTGGATGCAACACTTTATGTCTCAGGCTTAATGGAGACAAAACCAAAATTATGTATCTAGGTAACACACCCAATAAAGATCTCAAATTGTCATGGCCAATCTGTCTGGGACCACCCCCCCCCGGTCCCCAAGTCCAAAATAAAAAGCTTGGGCGTGTGCCTTGATAAGTCACTTTAATTCTACCAGCAAGCAGTGGAAGTGTCAGGGGTCTGTCACGGCATCCTTAGAATGCTGCGGAAAGTCCTCTCCCATGGGGGCAAGGAGAACTATGGTCAAGGCCTTAGTCCTCTTGCGCCTGGACTACGGCAACTCACTGTACCTAGGAGCACCTAAATCCACCTTAAGGACGCTTCAGGTGGCACAGAACTGTGCCGCCCGACTACTGTCGGGTTCGCCCAGAACGCAGTCAGCCATGCTCTGTTTAAAGACCCTACACTGGCTGCCCATAGAGGAGAGGATTACATTTATAGTCCTCTGTACTGCCCACAAGACCCTCATGGGTAAAGGCCCTCGCATCAACCGGTCCCTTATCACTGCATACCATCCAAGGAAACTCCTCCGCTCTGCGAAACTAAATCTAGCCACCATCCCTAAAATTCAAAGGATGAGTGGCGGGGGTCGTTCCTTCTCATAAAATACAGCTAAGCTGTGTAACACCCTTCTCCTGCATCTGCGCTCAGAGACATCCCACCTCACCTTTCGGAAGTGTCTCAAAACCTGGCTATTCCAGAACATCAACTGGTAGCTACTTCTCTGCGCCTGTTCTTTCTGCCACTAGGGCTGGGATGCCTTAAGGTAGCTATGCACTTAAGAAGTGTTAATTAATAATAGTGCGTTGCCACCAGGACTAGGAGCCTTTCCAACCTCTGGAAAGCTGTTTGGAATGACAGAATCTCTTTTGAGATCTTGAGAGATACAGAGGATAGTGTGGCCTGTGGAAGTAGAACTTATGTGGTGGCTGGTATTGGTAGGCCTGGCAACCTCCTTGCTAAGGTGGATGAATGAAGTCTATTGGGCACAAAGGGTGTGTTGGTGTCCAAACAATGACATTCAAGGATCCAGCCATCTTGGTGTCGGACTTCATTTTTGGTAGGACATCGTCCATGTGGCATCCAAATAAGCCTTACACGTCTAGCATATATCGCATTCTATTCTGTATTTCTGCCTAGAGGGGGGTGCTTCTCAGCCAAACTTGATAAAGAAAAAGTAGCCACCTGTGACAGTTATCAAAAGCCCATATTAGCCACATCTATCACTGAGTCAATGACAGCTGAGGAGGTGTGCTTCCATTCACGCATAATGGTCTTGACGCCAAAGATAAAGTCCAAGCAGTAGGACCAAGTATGGGACAATGTCTGCCCACATCAGCCGATCATACATGCTCAATATTGCAACTGAGTTTAGAGCTTTTCTCAGAGTAGAAGCCATGGTATACTTTTCTGCATCACAAACAAGAGTAGTAGTTTATGGAAATAACAGCTCCCAAATGTGGTGCTGGGCTGCTACTGAAACGCCTTAGTAGATAGACCCTGTGATGCCTCAAAAGCCAAATAAAGAGTGTTGGATGGGGCCTTGTATTTATAGAAGCGCAGAAAAAATGCAGGGGACTGCATGAGCCTCTTCCATGTCTCATATATGACCCACAATTGGATTGCTTTGAATTACCATCTGGAAGATTTGCAGATGTACAGAAAGAAGTTGGCTTACTTAGGTAAAGTCGGCTTCAAAAACATTCACTGCTTACTGTGGGACCTCGCATTAGTAAGTGGTAAACCAGAGAGTGGGGTAGATTTTTTTAACCTCAACTCACTGAGGAGCTGCAAAAGAGAAGGATGGTGGGATATGCCTGTTGGAAGTGGAGATAGTTGGGGCACCTAATGCTGTTGAGGAGGGCATATAAGAACTGTATTTCATGGACTGCTGGTCTCTTGTTAGATAAACCCGTAAATCATAGGGGATTGCTGGAATCTAGATGTACCTTCATCTCCTTCTCTTTAAGAGAAGACGAAAGACACAGCAGCATGTAGATTGCCTTTAAGTTTATTGGTAGGTACAGAGAGCCATCCCAGCTGGCAGCATCCCAGGCACAGCAACTGCCAATCATGAAACACTCAGGGCCGAAGGCACCTGTAAACATTCCAGGTGACATCACACTCACAGATCTGCCAGCATCACCACACCTCCCCCCTTTTTAAAACACTAAAAATACAAATCCCCTACATAAGAGAAAGAAGAACACAAAAACAGAATAAATAATACATTTGGTATTTTAGCAAACACAATGTGCAATAGAGATAAAACAATCAAACCCAATCATGTAATTTACTGGGTCTGACACGAACCTAAGTGTTTTTCCTGTTAGTCCCTTCAGACCCATCCACACTGGAACTAAAAGGAACAGAAGATCTTGGTACAGAAGGTCTCGAAACAGAAGGAAGACCATCCCCTCGGAAAACACCCGTGTTAGCATTATTCACCCTGGAAGGATCCTTTGCAACACGAGAGGTGTTCCACTAGTTCCCATTGGCTACTTTCACTGAATTCTTGCGTACTTCCACAATTTGTTGAGATTCCAAAAACTTGGACAACCCTTTTCTGACTGAAATTGGATTTTTTATTCTATCCCAATCCCCAACATTAAGTCTATGTTTTTCTCTTTTACCAGTGGACCCACAGTTCTTAGATCCAGCTTCAATGGACTTCTTGTTCGCTGTCTCCCACACACACTGCATATCGCAACCTTGATGATAAGACTTAACCATCCAAAACGGGTAAAACCGAGTGGGAGATTTCCTCACCCTCATGAGTTCAAAAGGAGTAAAATTGGTGGCTATATGAGGTAAAGTACAATGGGACCAAATCAAATCCTTTAAGGCTTGAGAAACACAAGATTTAGACCAGACAGCTGCCTGTACACATTCCACAACAACCCTATTAAAACGTTATGCTTTACCATTGCTTTGAGGATGATAAAGCTGAGTTCTAATATGCTTAATGCCACAATTGTGTAAGTACAAATTCATTTCTTACTAAACAAATAGAACACCATTATCCGTTAGAATTTCTTCAGGATAACCCTCTCTAAGAAATACCTTGTTTAAACAATTAATAACACTTTTGGAATTAGGAACGCTGATAGCCTCAACTTCAACCCAACTAGATGATCCACAAGCACGAGAAAATATCTCATATTAGAAGGAATGTGGAAAGGACCAAGAAAATCCATCCCTAATCTCTGCCACGCCCTTCCAGGAGGAAACACAGGAGATTCAACCACGCCCTCCAGAACCAAGACTTTGTCACTAGTATTGCACCTCACACACTGTCTGACTGATTCATCAATTTGAAAATCCATTTTCGGCCACCAGAAATCAGCCCTAACTTTTCTTTTAGTGATGGTCGCCCATAAATGACCAAGAAGTTCAGCGCAGATTATCTTTTGCCGGAAACACTCTGGAGATACCAATTTGTCAGCTCTAACTGCCTTGCCACCCTCAACGGATAACTCATCAGAAACTTTCCAATACATTTGTAATTCCGGTGAAAGACACTTCTCCTTAGGCCAACCCTTCCTGATCAAAGATACAACGCCATTGAGAACAACATCCTTGTCTACCTCAGTCACCCAATCACTCTCAATGAAGGACAAACTGTCCTGACTAATACAGCCCACAAAGCTGTCTTCAATTTCTACCTCCCAGTCTTGTTCCTCAGCATCAGCAACGGGAAGTCTAGAAAGACAATCTGCCCTACAGTTTTTTCCACCTGGGATATCCTCTACTTTGAAAGAGTATTCTAAGAGTTTGGCAGATAATCTAGCCAAATGGTCAGTGGTGAGTTTTATTTTTTTACCAGATTCAACAAGAGGGCGATGATCAGTTTTTAGAACAAAGAATCTGCCCTATAAGTACTGTTTACATTTTTCGATACTCCAAACACAGGCAAGCAGTTCTTTTTCTAGAACGGAATACTTTCGTTCAACAGGACGTGGAGTCCTTGAAGCAAAACCCACTGTATGCCCTTTGCTCTCCTCATACTATGAAAGTACAGCCCCCAAACCATATTCACAAGCATCAACAGTGACAACAGTTTGTCTCCCCTCCACAAATACTTGCAATGCAGGAGCTTTAATATGGTTATTCTTGTTGGCAAAATAGAAGTGGCACCTTTTTTTTAAGAAGAGCTCTGTCTTCTTCGCAAAATCTTTCATGAACTTAGCGTAAAACTCACAAAGACCAAGAAAAGACATGAGCTGTTCTCTGTTCTGTGACGCTGGGGCGTCTACAATAACATTACCTAAACCTGGTATGGGCTTTATACCATGCTCTGAAATAATATGGCTTAAATACTCTATTTCACGCACTTTGAAAGTACATTTGTTCCTTTGCAAGGTTACACCTCTCTTTTCTAAGATACCAAAAACTTCACCAATAGCTAGATCGTGTTCAGCCTTGGTTTTGGAAAATATGATTATATCATCCTGAAACACTATAACATTAGAATTGTTTTGAAACATTTCAGTCATGAGCCTCTGAAAAACAGCAGCCGCCGCCGAAGCCAAACCAAAAGGGAGGTGGCAAAATTGAAAGACGCCATCAGGGGTAACAAAAGCCGTGAGATGGCAAGACTGGGGATCTAATTCCACCTGTTGATAGGCAGCCTTGAGGTCCAATTTCATAAACCAAGAAGAGGATCCTACTTTTGCAATCAAATCCTCAATGTGTGGTAGAGGAAAACTGTCGACCCAGATGGCATTGTTCACACTCCTTAGTCGACACACATCCTCATCTCCAGACCTCTTCTTAGCAAGAACTATAGGCGAAAGCCATAGAGTAGCATCAACTTTTTCAATTATGCCCTGATCACAAAGGCTTTTCAAATGTTGTGATAAATCTGCTCTAATACTAAGACGAACATCACGCAATCGGTGTAACATTTTCTTTTACTTTGATGAAGTGTTGAAAAACAGAAACTTTGCCTAGAAGCTCTTGAAATACTTTTTCAAATTTATGCTCCCATTTTTTTGTTAAATCAGTACTAGTCAAAGAATTGATATCATTTCTGGACTGATTTTGTATTGGATTCTTATAACTGAAAACAGTTTTATCTAATCCTGGTTGAAAAGTGTCACAAGCCCGTAATCCCACAGGCAAGGGAAACGTGGGGAATGTACTTCACCCGGACTGGTGGACTGTGCCTTCTGAACCAGACCCTCTCCTTTCTTCACAGCCGGACAACTGGATTTGCGCTCCAAGTATTACACGGGATATTCCCTTTTGTGAAAGCAGCTCCTTTAAGGGAAATCCTTCTGACGTCGACCCCGCCCAGGAGACTGACGTCACTCTCCCGGGGCCAATCCCTGGACATCAAGGATGAAGAAGCATACGTCAAAGCCCCGGAAGAGAAGACGAGGAGGCGCGCCGGAACGCCACGAAGAAGGCAACGGAGAAGCCAGGAGAGGAGTCCCTGCTGGGACCACGGTATCCGGAAGAACCCTTGAAGACTGCTGTGCCAGGAGGCCAACGTCATGGCGCTGTGCCCAGCCACGTTCCCGGAGCAGCGTGGCTCGCCCAGGTACGCAAACTGTTTGCGGGTTTGGTCAGCAGGAGGGAGAAAGTGACTAATAGGAAACCTGCCTCCTCTTTAAACCTCCCGGTACTTTTTCCTGCACAAACACACGTCCATAGACGTTAGAATGAGCACCAGTGGTCCCTCACTCCTTTTCCCCCTTATCGTGATCAAACAGCTAGCCTGAAACTTGCCCCTCTGCTCTCCTTTTGCTCGAGTGTACCTGCCCACCACAGAAAGAAAAGAAGAAGACGGGAGCAGACTATAGATGGAACTGCATCCGGATAAGAGGAATTATCCGTCCTTACCTTCCTGAACTCTGGTACTATTAAAAAAACGGGTGTATAACACAAATAAACCGGGCTTAAAATTACCTAGTCTAGACCTTGATTCTTGCCTGAACCGCGATCCGAGCTAATTTGCCCCCTTCCTGCTACAACTAGTTAAAACAAACTCAGCCTGATGTAGTAAACAAAGAACATTGATGCCTTTCTTAGCAACATAAACTTTTCCTTTGATGATCTCCCCCAATACACTGATAGTAGCCCAGAAGTAACTCAATTATTCAGTTTTGCTGCCTTCAAAAGCCACCGTAAGGACATCAGGCAGTAATACATTTTTGTTTTCTCAAAATGTAAAGTACTTTTCTTGTGACACAATGGTAATACGTGCTACTGAATCAACAAGAAGTTGAATCGGACTTGTTTCAATAGTAAACATTTCAGGTGACATCACATGCACAGCTCTGACAGCATCACCACACTTTAGCAATGCTGAAGATCATGGTCAAGCTCCTTCTTATCATGACGCATATATTTGACAGGAACCGGTCACAAATTGTAAGCTGGTCCGTAAGGGTGTGAGTGTTCTCATTCAGCCCGATCATCCTCTTTGTCTGATTTCAAAACGTTCTGCTCTGGGTTAAGCGGTGATGCATAGGCTGGTAGCAAGGGCATCATCACTACTGCTGCTGAGGATATGAGCATGGTGGAAGTGGTCTCTTTGCTCGCCATTTCAACCCTGGTTTGGGTCAACAAATGATGTGGCTGTAGATGATGAAGGGTCCAATGATGTAATATATATTAATCTATGTCCATGTTTTTAAAGTTAGGACTAACAAACAGCTTAAACAAACCTACTGCAAGTATGCTCAATAGTTTGTTAATAATATACAAACAGTTAGCACAGGTTAGAATACTTATAAATACTCTGATGAGAAAAAAAGGAATGATGCTCTAGGCGAATCACGCAGTGATCAGTGAACATATGGTGCGAACAAAATAGTACACTTGACCAAAGAGCAAATGAGTTGAAAATCCTTAATTGGTAATTAAACGTATTCACAAAACGTTTCTATCCCTAGTTCAACTGTAACAAAGTAAATGGCATTCTGTAATGTAAACAAACAATAAGTCCATTTGAGAAATACTTCGTAACTTGTGCAAAGAGGGCTTACTCAGTGTATGTGGCTCATAGGCCTTTCACTGAATTTTCTCTTTTTCAAAGCTCTGAAGTTCTAAATGAACAAGTCACATACTTTAGGTAAAGTTCTTTTTGATGGATACGACCACTCCCGCAGATTTCATATATGAATCGCTTAACTAGATGTCATACTGGATTTGGGACATTTTCTTGCAGCAACAAGACACCGGTACCAGATGTTGCTGTTCAACACCATTCATAGAGATGGGACTTTGGGAACAAATACAAATGCAATGGGAGCCACTGACGTCAATTCCGCCATAATTTCTTTGCAGGAGAAGGTCAAATGACAGATCCATGAAAAAGTAAATGAAACAATTAGCTTCAAAAGCCATTATTGGAAGGGTCGACAGAGAGCGATAAGAAATCTACAGAAGCTATATCAATCAGAAAGAATATTACAGAGATAAGAAACCTGCTCTTCTAATACTTATTGTCTTCCGCATATTACTTATATGAACCAGTACTCAAACAACTCTGTAGAAGGCGGGTCTAATATTTGTACTTCAATATTCACTGCAGAGACCTTGTAGCCTCCACGGACCCAGATGCTGCATGTTCTATGGAAGAGTATTTAGACATTTGTTTTGTCCAAAGCTGCAAAAAGGGCAATCTTCGTTAATCTCTACCTCAGGATGAAGTTCCTGCGTATGATGGACTGATAAAAGCCTTCTCATTCATTTTATGAGTGCTCGCCAGATGAGTTGCTGACAGAGCAATACTCCTATGACCCAAGACTGGTAAATGGCCTCTTCACATATCAGTAGGTAGCTCAGAACTTCTTCTCATGAGCTGTGGATATCGTGTTGTTCAACCTCGCACAGGGTGGCCTGTAAGTGAGGAAGAAACGTTTTCTGTACCAATCTGATCTTCCTTAAATCTTGAAAGTTGACGTAGATCTATTTCGTCTTTTGAGACCGTAGGCCGTTGATGGCCATATACCCCACATGTGCTAACTATCCAAGAATGGAGGAATCTATTACAATTATAGTGTAGGGCAGGGATGGTAGAACGGTACATATTGAAAAAGACTGGCATAAGAGTCCCATCACTCCAGGAACAGGTAGGAGAGAATCATTTCTCTATCCAAGAGATGACCAAAGAATTGCTACACAGTTACCTCAGAGGCCCCCTTGGCAGCCACTGCAGTTGCCTCATGAAAATACTTCTTGAGAGACTAAAAGTATGCATGAAGCCATCAAACCTAGCATGGGCAGGACTCATCTTCCTGACTGAATTTTGTTTGAGAAACTGGGACACAGAGATATATTAGTCAATCCTGTTGTGCAAAATTGCTTTAATGAAGTGGAATCTTGAGTCATAGTAGAAGTTGAAGCGAAGCATTAAAAACCGATATTACTCGTTACTAACAATGGAGTAAGAATTGCCTAAGTTTGTTGGAAATCAGGATGTTGAGCTGCGCAACCTGCAATTCACGCAAAACCATAAACTCCATTATAATAAGGGTTGCACAATAAGACAGGGGATGTTCATCTTGCACTTTTGCTTTCTTAGAAACTTGCTGAGGAATCATAAATATACGATATGTCATAAATAGTCATCCTTCCTCTGCATGAGAAAATAGAGTGAAAGGCACCCTAACTTCTGTGGGATCCTTCTGAATCAGTCTTTCCCATAAGGCAGGAAGTCTCCTGCATTGAAAAATTGATTTGTAAGGGGGGGGGGTACTTTTGGGTAAGGGTTGAAGATCAAAGGACAGCGGCTTGCTCAGGTAGAGGAGAGAGTAACTCCTCTGGCTCAAGATTATGGTAAGATGATAAGCGGTCACGTGTTCCCAACTGGGACACTGAAGTCCTGACAACTGCAGGATTCAGAGAAGCTTTGGTGTGTTACACGCTGAGGAGAAGGGGCACTGTCGATTCTGCATTCCTCTGAAAAAGGCAAAGATACTGCTTTTGTGGAACACAGATGGTGGCTGTTGTCTTTTTCTCTAGACCATGTGACTGTACTTCAAAAACGTCTAATACGGTGTCCGAATTTCTTTTCTGGCTAGGACAGTCCCCAAGCTCTCGCAGTTGCCTTACTTTGTTTGAAGTGCTCATGAGAATTGACAACTTTCTCTCCGATGAGTCTTTAAACATAAATTGAAGTTCTTATCAATGGTGCCTGAATGTCTCCAGAGAAACCCAGGGCTTTAATCCATGCATGGCGACGAACAACCACTCCCCCTACATTTAGAGTGAAAAACCACATCAGTTGGGTCCAAGAGTATTTGCATAAATTGCTTGGCAGCATCAATGCAGTCTTGTGTCAGTGACTAAAACAAATTGTGCAAACGTTCAGAAAGACTAGTGAGGGTAAGAATGACTATATTTCGGGGTGGGTGCTACTGAGCCAGCAGACCGCTTCACACAGTCTTGCCCTTTACACGACAAACAGAAGCTAATACTTTCCATACCACAGTGCTTAACACTTTGGATTCCCATTTTAGGTGGTGCAATGGGGAAGGTATTCTGCCACAAACCTTTTTTATGTAGGCGCCCTAGACCTCTTAAAACGTCCTCCTTTTCTTGTTTGAGAAACATACAAGTACTTTATTTTGTGTAGCCTGTGGTGCCACTCAGGGGAATGGTTCCTGGATTGCTCCTTTTAGGAGGTCCTCCTTCATGACTTTTGGGTGCATCACAGAACATGTGTGATAGGATTACATACAGTGCTACATGCCAAGTGTCAAACACAGTACCTGTGTGCCACTGTGCTGGAGCTTTTTCAGAGTGTTACCATCTTGGTCGACACCTAGTTCCGCCTTTCAAAATCTGACAATCGAGGGCTGAGGTGGGAGCATGGTAGAGGAAGGGAAGCAGAGCATCTTCTGTGCACATTAATGGTTATCTGATTCCAGGAAGTGTTACTGGACAGTGGGGCCTCAGCTCATTGTGGGATGGTGGGACTGATAAGGCTGGCACTGTGGCCCAGGGAATCGTGACAGAGGAGAAGGCTTACGCCTTTGAACCACTGAGGCATATTTCAATTGAGGAAGAAAGCCAGGTGTTATCGTCGGTTACTCCCTTGACCTGTCACTCACTCAATCAGCATATGTATAGTGCAGCACTGTCACCCCTAGGGGAATCTGGGCGCTGTGGATGAGATGTCAGAAACTGACAGAAAGACCCAAAACGAGCAGAAAGAGGCAAAATAAGGGTCAGAAACAGGCAGAGGAGACACAATAAAGGTCAGAAACTAGCAGAAAGCGTGAAAATTAAGGTCAGAAACGAGCAGAAAGAAGCAAAGAGAGGGCAGGAGCAAGTAGAATAAAAGGCAGAAAAAACGAGCAGAAAACGAGGAGAGGAGGCACAAAACAGAAGGCAGCAGAGGCTAGCGGACTGCAGGCAAGCTGGACAGGAGGACCGTTGTGAGGGAGCTGGCATGAGAACCTGCTCAATAGGGTCACACTGCAGCCTCCATTAAGTAGGTCCTGGTGGAGGGCAGGGCACGGGGAGGTGAGAGGAGGGAAACATCAGGAAAAACGGGCAGAAAAAAGCAACAAGCATTGGCATAGCCAATAGGTCTCGCCTTTGGGACCTTATAAGTGTTTAGCCATGCAACAGTTGCATAACTAAACACTTATATGGTCCCAAAAGCGAGACCTATTGGCTATGCCAATGCTTGTTTTAGCTGCTGCAATCTATTGAAGCCTCACGGAGAACATAAGAGCGGTGAAAGTGAAAGTAATCGCGGTAAAGCACGACGCGCGCGCCCGCGCACATGCACTGTAGCTCTAGGCTGGCATGGTAGCACTTTTTGGAGCCCTCACAAAATGTCTCGCCAGACCAGCGCATGCGCTGGGTCAGGCGAGACCTAAAAAGCAGGTTAGAAACTAGCAGAGGAAGGCAAAATATAGTTCAGAAAAGAGCAGAAAAATGCAAAATAACGGGCAGAATGTACAGCAAGAAGCAAAATAGAGACCAGGAGCGAGCAGAGGCAGAAAAATGAGTAAAGGAGGAACCAAACTGAAGGCAACAGAGGGTAGCAGACTGCGGGCAAGCTGGACATGAGGACTGTCGCAGGGGGAGCCGGCCCGAGGGACTGTGATGTGGGTCAATCAGAATTGGAGCCACTTCTTCTGTGACACACTGTCCCTTCAACAAAAGACAGAGGAGAGCACACTTAAATGGAGCCTACACTCACATCCCGAGTTTCAAAGAGCCAGATATTAAACCAGATTTGTGTCTAGGTTTGGACTATAAAAGTGGCAGCATGAATCCCACACTTTTTTCAATAGTACTGTTCATCAGGAGAAAGCAGATTGCCAAGAGTTTGAGCTGCTGCAAGCAGGGGAAGGACCAAGGTCTGACTGTCTCCTAGCTGGGTGAGGGGGACATCATCAAGCAAGCCAAGAACACTTGCCTGTGCCTGGACCACTAGTCTTCTACATGGATTATATACAGGTAGAGAGGCAACTACAACCAGTTGTCAATTTAAAATGTACAAGTAATGAACAATAAATAGATGATCGAAGGTCTCGGTTAATGATTTGTTCAATTCACTTAATCGTATTTTTCAAAAACACGCAGCCAACGCGTTTCAACTTACAAAAGGCTTCATCAGGGCGAGCGAAACCAAACACTTCAAAAAGTCAGAATTCTTTTTTACGTGCAGCAAAACGTGCGATAATCTTTCAGTAGTCGGTTCTTGGACCAACAGTATTGATCCAGTAGTCACGCAAATTATTTCTCCAATATTCAGAATGTTTAACCAATGCATCGCCCTTACGAATAATGTCACGATCCCGTGTTATTGACATAGGCAATTCACTCCTCTTGGCAAATGCGCACAAATATTCATAGGACCAGCATGCGCCAAACTACATTAGGATGATCGGTTACGAGGGCTGTAATTGCAAACTCTTGACTGGCTACTAGTCTAGGAAACCAGAGGTGGATTGACGTCGAACACGACCCTCCACCCCAATGCAAGAATATCTACAGAGGACAAATCACAAGGGAGGAAAAGGCAAATGTGCACCAATCAGCAATAAGGAATACCAAATAAAGTGCAATAATGTTCAAACATAATAAAGAAGTAAAATGTATGCAAAATGAGAATCAGGTGGCTGTTGTCAGAAAAATATTAAGAAATCCTAAACGAAAGGATATTGTTTGCTGAATGTCTTATCTTTAGAGAACAGAAAAAGATTTTGAGCACTTACTTCCTGTTCGACTTGTATGCGTAAACTACTCTATTGGACTTATGAGACAGCTCTTTGTCTGATTGTGTAGAAAATACGAAAGGAAATCTCTGCAAGAGTGAAGATTTAGTGGATTGTGAAATTACATCCAAACAGAACAAGACCTACAGAAACTTCGACAACTACAGAGCAAATTTTAAAAGTGTATTTGATTAAGCTCTAATAATAGCATATGAAGCAAAGAGGGAATAGCTTAAGTATTGAATTGCAGAGGCACAAACTAGAAACAATATAGATTCATACATAAAACTCTCGTACTGAAATCTTTATTCGCACAAAACTGAATTGTATAATCTACCACGATAGGTCATTGAGCACTTACATGTACTGGATGGCGCTAACATTACCTCCACTGAGCACCTTAATAAACGTCAATTAATGCATTTTTTAACAACAACATATAAAGGCAGTGCGGATAATAATACGTGCTGCTAGTACTGTCTTGGAGAAGTGCAATCCTCACATCTTATTCTCATAAACATCTTGGGAATTAAGCACTGTCTTTTCACATAATTGTTCTGCTCACACATTTTTGTTTAGTTTAGGAGGAAATAAAAAAAAACTCATATTGTAGCTTGTAAGTAGCGTGAACAATCGCTATAATGGTAGTATTTATAAGGGCTACTGCTAGCTAGGATTCATTTCCCTGTGACAAGGGGCTACGCTTACAGAAGGCAATTTAGGAAAGGTATAGGACGCGCAACATATTTCCCCTGCAACAGAAGGGAATAAAACAAGACTGTTAGGCATTTTATTTGAATTCTCTTTGTTATTTACTTGTGTGTAGGAAGCTGGGTGACTGGTTGAGGGGGTGAAAGCCTGCTCAAGTAGCAACCACAATTCCTGGCAGGGTACAAGCAACCCTCTGGTAGCTTGGAACACAGCAATCAGGCTTAACTTGGAGGCAATGTGTGAAGTATTTATGCAGCACTTAAACAGCAATAAAGTAAAAAGCCAGCATAAGAAAAATCCCAAATCAATTTAGAAAAATAGAGTAAAATGTATCAGATTACTTGAGACCAAAAAATCCAATTAGTGGGACAGTAGATATGCAATTTCAAACAATTAAGTAAGAATAGCGCCTAAAAACACACAGCGCCACTCGCGTTTATCTGGTGGTGCGAGACTGGGTAAAAGTCACAAGTTCAGGCTGACCGTGATGGAATGCGGCCAGGTACAGGGTACCTTTGGGAGTCCCGTGCGAAAAGTCCAGTTCGCAGTGGAGGGGGCTGTGAGGAACAGGAAGAGCATCGCGAGCGTGCATCGCGAGCGTTCATCGCTGTAGCAGGAATATCCTGTCGGGCGTCATGGACGGTTGTTGTTGGAGATTCGCACTGGTGGTCACCACAGGCTGTAGATGTTGTACAGCAAAAGGCAGATCTCACACTGCCAGCTGGCACTGGTGGTTGTTGTAATGCGAAAAGTCTAGTTCACCAGAGCATCGCGTTGGTGAGCGCAAAAGTCCAATGCTTCAGGAATTCTCCTTATCTTGAAGGGATGCCGGCCCAAGGGTTCAGGATCTGAGGGGTCCCTCTTAGAGATCATAAATTCACTCCAGCCCAGATCAGCAGGGGTCAGGCACATCCAGGTGCAGGTCCAGGCAGCAGGTCAGCTGGGCAGATTAAGGAAGGCCTCTGGAGCTTGATATGTCCCTGGAGTTCAGAAAAGGAGGTCAGTCAGCTGACCCTAAAGTCACTTCAGCCGGGGATAAAGAGTGCAGGTCCATTCTTCCTTCTCAGAAGGACTGCTACGTTGCTGCCCTGCTTGCTAGCAGCAGAGCAGCACAGCAGTCCTTGTGTAGTATCCACAGGTCTAGAGGTGCACTGAAGAGCTGGGCCTAAGGGTCCAATATTTATACTTGGTGCCAGATTTGAAGTAGGATAAGGTTCTGGAGGTTTCCATCCACAGAGGTGTTTGGGATTTCCTGCTTCCCTGCTCTGGCTCAAGCTTGTCTGGGGGCACAAAAGACTTGTCAAAACCCTTTGTGAGTATGCAGACGCAGAGCCTTAGTGATGTTAAAGTGTGGTAGGTGACAGTTCTGCCACGCTATCAAGTCAGTGATGGCCCATCCTGCCAACACATATTCCCTGTTTGTCTCACTGTCTGGGTGCAATACACAAAGACTAACTGCCAGCTACACCAAGTCATGTGACCCCAGGATACATGCGCCAAATGGTTGGGACAAGAAAGTCAACTATCCAAAAGTGCCATTTTCAGAATTGTTACTTAAAGACCAACTTTACCATTAAAGAGGATTTTAAATTACAATTCCTTAGACACCAAACTCAACATTCCTACCTGCTCCCAATTTAAAATTATCACTTATAAATGCAAAAACTTAACCCATTGTTATCGTATGGGAGAGGTAGGCTTTTAAGTAAAACAATGAATTTAGGAGTTTCACTACCAAGACATAAAAAAGTTAAAAATGAAGACTCATAATTTTAAATAAATACACTGCACCTGCTCTATGGGATGTTTATGGCCTACTCTTGGGATAAATTGTACATTAAAAGGAAGGTTTTGGCCTGGCAAATATTTTTTTTGCCAGGTCCACATGGCAGTTTAAACTGTACACACATGCTACAATGGAAGCCTGAGAATTGTTTTAAAAGCGTACTTAAGTGGGTGGCAAAACAAGTGCTGCAGGCCCACTAGTAGCATTTAATTTATAGGCCTTGGGTACATGTAGTACCATTTTATAAGTGCTAATTTATTTATAGCAGCAACTGCATGGCATATTTGCCACATTAAAGCAATGCAAAATGCTCAAAGGATTGTAGATACAATATTGTTGTATTCCTTTGCTTCGCAGAAGCCAAGAGGGAGCCCCACCTAAAATAATCTTGTAGGGTCTCTGGCAGGCCTTTACGGTTTCCTGTTGTCTTTGCCCTCTCCACAATTCTGGGGGCCTCAGATGAGGAGCTACAGCAGGTGATGGAGAATAGGTGATGTTTATTAAGCTGATGTGACAAATGGCGCACTGGGGATAAATAACTTTATATTGTGGCCACTAACTCACTCCATCCTTTGTTCTCTTTAATTTCAAATTCATAGTCTGCTGAGCTATTGTAATTTTACCTTGAAAACAGCAACAGAACATATATGTGATGGAAATGCTTGAGATAAAGCTTTTAAACCGTTGGAAATACTTATTGGTCTAATTTCCCATCAATCCTAATAGGATTAAATTGAGCAGCACCGTCTATGTAGATCAAAATGTACACTGTTTCTAGAACAAGTATACTCAACAGCTGTCAAACAAGGCATCAACCCTCACAGGCTTATCTTGAAGACGACCTTCAGAAAATGCAGATAAACGTTCCATCTGGCCACACAACATTCCTTTCTTTTTTCAAGAAAAATCTCCAACGGGGGGTGGCGGGGTGCCTGTGCGCCTCTGACACAGATTTTATAGAGGAACACAGAGGCGGCAGGAGCATTTGCTTTATCAGTATTTTCCAGTTTCTATATATAAAGACAGACAAAAAACAAATTGTTTTCCGTCTGTATTTGTATGTAAAAATCCGTTATAACGGAAAACCGGAAGCCTTACTTATAATCCAAAGATTCCATCTAGATAAGGGAGCAGACCTCCCACTCTAACTCGGAGGGAGATTACCAGGTAAAATGCCAAATTTCACCAAATTGGGACTGCCCCCTGAAATTCTGAGGGGTTAACCAAGCGCCTGCAGTGGCCCCTGCATTGTAGTAATATTACCCCGTACGTGGTCATCCCTTCAGTAGCCAGCTTGTTAAATCTATTAATATCCCCTTATGGTTCACGAGCGGTGAATGAAAAGCCGATTTGCATGCTTATGGAGCTATTAATAGAACGCTCACTCGAGCAGCAACTGTCAAAACCTCCCCCTGTATGTCTTTACCACATCTGGAACACTCCGCTAATGACAGCCAGTGAAACCGATGTGTTCCAGCTGCTGGGGGTGGGGTACGTGCTGTGCGCGTAATAAAACAAACCCGGGTCCTCTGTCGGTTGGAAGACCGCACCGCGCTTTGAGCGAGCCTGAGTGACGGCGACGGTGTAGGAGCTGGAGCTCCCGCAGCGCTAGCAATTATCGCAAATTAATCTGCGAACGTCTCAATACATTTAAAGACAGAAGTCGAAAGAACAAACACTTATCTGCATTGCTGCTGGAGCAGCGAAGAAAGAGGGGGATAGAAGGGCTGCACAGGACGTTATACGGCAGACTGGGACATGATTGGATGGACTTTGTGTTGATTTTCCCTACTGTTCATGGGAAATGTAGTCTTTTATTGGTTTCGTAGTTTTCTTAAAATGGCTGCTGGAGTTTACAAATTATAGTTAAAGTGAAGAAAGTAAAGCCTAATTCTCACCTCCGTGTCCCTGATAGGATTAAAACTTCCCTTTACGATCGCTAGGACTTTTTTCATTCTCCATAAGATGTTTTCTCTTTACTTCAGATGATGTAACTTTCCAGAAGTCTTCTGTTAGTTAGTGAATAAGCATTTGTTTTTTATTAGACAACAGATAGGTTCTCACTGGGAGGAGAAGAGGCAACAGAAAGGATAAATCAGGAGAAGAACAATCTGAACCGCAGTATGAGAACAATGTATCTTTTCAAGGTCTAAATTCTATGGATCATTGTACAACAATGAGAAAACAGGAAGTTTGCTTGTCCCAGGAGTTAACTGAAAGTCTATTGGAGGATGCAGGAGACTAAAGAAAATATGTTGCCACCTAGATTTATGTGTGTTCATATAAAAGCGTGTTGCTAGAGCAGGACTTTCTTTTGAGCTTTCTTCTCAGAAAGGCTTTTTCTTTTCAGCTTCTCTCGCACTGGCTGCAGACTCGTCTTTGAGTTTCTTTTTACTTTTAACAGGACAGACTACTCTTTGAGGTCTGATAATTTATAGCTGAGAATACTTTCCAGATTGAAATGCAAGCGCTTTATGCTTATGCATTCATTCTCCCTCAGAACTCGATTGTGTATCTAAACTGGCATCTTATTTTTACCTTATTACAATATAACATCTACGCACACCTGGAGGACCAGGAAGGACGTGCATGACTAAATAAAATTTGCATCGTTGGGGTGCCGGAAGGAATGGAGGGGCCATCGATGGACTGGTTCATAAGAGGACCTGGTGCTAAACCACCTGAATCCTAAACGCCTGTCAAATTTTTTCTGACGAGCGAGCACACAGGGCCCTGGGAGGCAAGCCCAAACCTGGGGCTCCTCCACGTACGATCATCACCCGCACCCTGAATTATAGAGACATGGACGCCATATTACAGGCGGTGCGTACCCATGGAGACCTTCACCGCGACAACGCCACAATCCGTTTATTTCTGGATTTCACACTTCAAGTTCAACGTCAGCGGCGCTCCTTTGATGGAGTGAAAAAGGCCCTCAGAGACCAGGGCGTGAAATACATGATGCTCTTCCCGGCCAGACTCAAAATCCTAGACGGCGAGAAGGCCTAATTCTTCGACTAGAAGGCTGACAAACTGTTGGTCGGTCGGGAAGACAGCCACGCTCGGTACCGAACCAGGGTGCACAAGTCACGGACCTTGATGAGGGGCGAACCGCCAGTGGCAGTGAGCAGCGGACGGCTGCATGACTTTGAGACGATTCTGACACCGTTGTGTCAGACGGTAGGCCTTGAATGAACCTTGCCTCCGAGTCTTGGATTGTGGGGTGGCGGGCGGCATGGATCCATGGCGGATGGGTAGCTGGGTCTGGCGCTCTTGGTCTGATCTTTGAATAGAGCATTGTATAAGATGCGGACAATCTATGTTATCTATGGGACTCCGGGGTCGGTGGTGGGTAGGCGCACTACTATACGTGAGCTGCCTCGCTACTTATAGTATGGGGGTGAATGATTCGACAACAGTTCTGTACCTCTTCCCGATGTCTGCAGGTCCAGGTTTCCTCACAAATGTTTTTGGTTGAATTAATCGGGGCGACAGGCACCCTGCGAGTTCAAAAGGTGGGAGGTTTGGGGCTCACCTGGCAGGGCGGCGGGGGGGGGGGGGAGGAGTTGAAATCTCGGTGGGTTGTGATTATGGGGTTCGAGGGAGTTGGGGGGGATGGGGAGTTTACTCAAGGCCATCATATTCATCAAGCACTGGGGGTTGCTCTGGGAGGTCACACCTGGGACAATGGTCTCTCCAAGAGGGTAGACAGGCTTCCGATATGATGGGTGACCCGGCTACGGTTAAGGTTTGGACCTGGAATGTCAATTGGCTGGGCAATACAATTAAGCGTACATTGGTGCTGCAACACATAAAGAGGCACTCCCCGGATGTGATCCTTCTTCAGGAATCGCATCTGAGGTGGGAATAGATGTAAAGCCCTTGATCGCTTTGGCTACAAAATGGTTACACACTCGGGGTTCACCACTGGGTCACGAGAAGTGGGTATCCTGTTACGCAACACCCTACCTGTTACTTCGGGTACGTGGGTTGATGAAGCGGTCTGTTTTGCTGCAGTGGCAGATAGGTGGGAGGGACGCATTTTGATATTTTGCTCTTGCTATATACCCCCTGGCCTCCATTCTGGGTGCTTTTCCAAGTTGAGTGAGTTTCTGACAAACCTCCCTGCGGGAGCCCTACTTCTTGGTGGTGACACAAATGCTGTTATGTACCCGGAGGTTGACCGGTCTAATGTAAAACTATGCTTATGGTCCACCCAGCCCCAGCCTCTTGAATATTTTCTTGCCTGAAACAGGTTAAACTAGTGTGGCGTCCTGCGCCTGGGAACAGGAAAAGCAGATGTTCCTCTTTGGGAGATAACTTCATGGAGTAACTAATATCACCGCTGTACTGTTAATTCGGGTTTACGCACTCCGGTGTATTCATTATCTGCAATTTGTTATGAATGGGCAGGTCTCTTCTACATTGTTTTATTTGATTCACAGTTATGGTGCCAGGGACCAGAGCCCTAAACGTCCCACAATCAATACTGCATTAGCAGCTTGTACTCCAGGGCCCACACATTCCGAATCACTAGAGAGGCTTCTAAAATTACAAACAGTGTAACAGAGGAAGAGAATTCATTGGTGCAGCAGGTACAGTGGTACCGAAACCCACTGTAAACTGGTTATTCCTTTTAAAAAAAAAATATATAATTCATTCACCAGCTAGGGACATTTCCTTCCTTGCACTAGGCCCCATAACACACTGGCCACGATACTGTCGAGCAGAGCCCACCCAAAGCCAAGGGTTGGACTTGGATCCAGCAACCTGACCACGAGCTGAGCCATCAACATATTTGGAATTTATGACATGCAACACGTCTAGTACATATTATAAAGACTCTTCGAAATAATGTATTTATTTTATAATACGTGACATTTTGTTTTAAACATATCAAATTATATCAGCGCATTGCTTGGCAATTAGAAGTGATATAATAATCGTAGAGAGTCCCTCTGTTATGCAAAGGGTCTTTTTCTTTCCACTTTGATATTTTTTATGTTTTCTAAGGGAAACAATGTGTTTTTCTTAAATAACCCTCACACACCAAGGTTGCCCCATGGTGGCATGCTTCATCATTGGGTTTTTACCGTCGCGCTGCAGAACAGGACAATCGTCGTCGGAGATTCGAGTGGGCACTCATCTTAAAGCAAGGGAGTAGCCTTGAGGCAATTGTGACTACAGGCGTCCCTTCCTCCGTATGGTCTCATGTTGCAATTAAGAGGCAACTAATAGTTTGATACCTATCCATCATGATTTTGACACCAGTGGGTGCTGTACACAATATTATATTTATTAAAAATAAGACTAGTACCAGGGAGCTCTCATCTTTGGTCCTGAAGAATAGCCATGGGGTAGGGCTAGAAACATGTCGACCAGTGGAACCTAGGCACATTGTCACCTTTAAGTTCCCAATTCCCCATATTTTAACTGTACTAGATAGGGTGAATAGTAAAGAATTTTTCCTACTGTCCAGGTATTTTTAATTTCGTTTTTTGTCCCCCCCCCATCAGACCTCAACACTTCATCTACACATAGTACCAACTAGAAGTACTCCCATGTCTCAGTTGTTCACAGCACGCCCTTTTCTGCAGCGGGATGGGAAGAACCCGATGATTAAGCAATCCACCAAGGGGCAATCCTGGTGGTTGAGGGTTATTTAAGGATAACACATCGTTTCCCTTAAAAAACATCAAAAACATCAAAGTGGAAAGAAAAAGAACCTTCGCATAACAGAGGAAAAATCTCATAATCATAGAGAGTTCCTCTACCTCCCCCTTTTTTCAAAGTAATTAGAAGTGATAGACACCAAATTAGAAACATTCAGGCCCCATCCCACTGCCTGTTGATGCCATTAGTAATATAAGAGGCAAGTCCGTTTTCTTTTGTCCCCATAGGAGGCCTTGAAATGGAAAAACAGAAGTGAAGGTGCCCCGTATTAGAGTTCCTGCTTACTTGTGAGAAGCGCGGTTACTCTCCAGTTGAAAGTACTGCACCTTTAGAAGTGCTGGTAATCTCCCTTTCCAAATAAAGAACTGCAGGTACGCAGTCAGTAACAGAGGGCAAGCCTACTTTAACCACTGGCCTTAGGTATGATTATAGATGGAGTGACACAGTCTAATCAGCTGTGCTCAAGAGACATTTTTGTACAGCACACATTGAACTGATGTATTTCAAGGCGTTCACATGTGATGAAGAAGGACGCACTGTTAGAAAAGTAATAGTCAAGGATCACAGAATGTGGTTAAGTGGAAGCCAGAATTGATTGAAGGGTTCCTGGTTTTACATGGTACAGCTCAGCAACTACTTGATTAGCTCATTCGCTCACCCGTTTTAGATTAAAGCTCAATGCTTTGAGCTCAATTCTTCATCTACATCAGTGCATTATATTGAATACATATGCATACTACTTGTCAAATCTAGTTGACAGAAGAAACCTTGCATGAATACATAAAAAGCTGG
Source organism: Triturus cristatus (assembly GCF_964204655.1). Classification (NCBI taxonomy): domain Eukaryota; kingdom Metazoa; phylum Chordata; class Amphibia; order Caudata; family Salamandridae; genus Triturus; species Triturus cristatus. The sequence continues at coordinate 1,750,993,535 of NC_140589.1, read as the reverse complement.
GGGGAAGCTGGATACCTATTTTAATGTTGATCTCACTGGAGTCCACTCACATCACAAACGGGACAATGTTGATAGAAGCAATTACACCTATTAGCAAAATGAAAGGTCTGAGGGATGCAACAGAGTAACTTGGGATAACATCAATGCAACCGAGTGACTGGGCTCAACTGTAGAAAGGCTCACTTAGAGCTCATACCATGAAGGGTTTTTGCTTTTTTGTTGTGTGGTGGTGGCGGCGGGGGGAGGGGATAAGATAAAGACCTTCCATAGTGCAGTGAAAGTACTCGAGGAAAACAACTGCCCAATTTTACAACAAAAATTGAAAGAACATTAGCATAACAAACACTATCACAGCACTCCACTGGTCGTCAGAATATTTCCTTCGGTAAAAAGATTACAGTGCAGTGCTGGGTAGAGCATCTTCTTCCGGAAGGCTAGCATGAACAGCTCAGGCTTGAGGACATTCGGAAAGCTGACCTAGGAATGCATTAAGACTGTTGCTTACCATTGGCTTTGTGGTTTGTAACTCACACTTTCTGGCTTTTTGTTTGCTGGCTTTATTTGCTTTAGGCTGTCAAGCTCGAGTTCGCCCTTCCTGTTGCCCAAACCTTGCTCTTCCACAAACTCGCTTTCTGAAAACAGGTCTTTAAATCTTTTTGTTATCTGATCACATTTGCTGTACATTCAGACACAGAGGTCAAATGTTTGGCTCTGTCTTCCAGGGAGCTTGGTGTTTATTTTTCTTACTTCAAAGTGAGAGGATTTATGTGACAATCATGCTGTCGTCTGGGGTTCGGCTTAAGGAAGGCTGTACCATGGTATTTTTTTTCTAGTACACAACAAAATTTAAAAGACTGTCAATGAACTCTAGTACCCACCACTGCACTTTATGACAGCATACTCTGTAAACACTGCACTGTCATTCTACGCCACTGAATTCTGCATCACTCCACTCTACGCCTCTAAACTCTGCGCCAATCCACTCTAAGCCACTGTAATCTACTTTGCATCACAGTACTCGAAGACACTCTATTCTATACCACTGCACTCTACGCCACTTCACTCTACTCTTAAAAATCTACTCTATGGAACTACAGTCCAAGCCACTATTCCACACCACACCACTGCACTCTGTCAATGCACTCTACAACACTATTAAAAACCAAGATACTCTGCGCCACTGCACTCTATTCTGCACCACTCTACTCGGAACCCTGCGCCCCAGCACCCGTGTACTCTGCACCCCTGCACTCTACGACCCTACACTCTGCATGACAGCACTCTATGACCCTGTGGTCTGCATGACTGCACTCTGCATGGCTGCATGAGTCAACTCTACTGCACTCTGCGCGACTGTACTCTACTTTGCTCCACTGAAATCTGCCCCGCACTACTCCACTCTACGCCACTGTAATCTACTCTCCACTGCTCTACTCAATGCCACTGCACTCTACATCACCACATTCTACGTCAATGCACCCTACACCACTTTACTCAAAACCAATGCACCCTATGCCACTGCACTCTGCACCACTGTACTTTATTCCACTTCAATCTAGGCGACTCTACTACACTCCACTTCATAATACTTCATAATACTCCACACTATGATGCTCTACTCCATTAAACTCTGCTCCAATGACACTCTACTCCAATATATGCCACTTCACTTTACAGCAATCTACAACGCTCTACACCATTTTAAGACACTACTCCACTCTACACAACTTCCTCTATGCCATTTTAATCCACTCTATTCTAAGACCCACTACTCCACATCGCTCTACGCCTCTCTACTCTATGACCCACTATTCCACTCTACGCAACACATTTTACACCACTCCATTCTATGCCACTCTACACAACTAACACTGTACTCCACTCTATGACACTCAATATGCCCTTGCCCTTCCTCTCTAACACATTCCACTCACTCTATGACTCTACTCCCTCCACTCCACAACACTGTACGCTACTCCATGACACTCTACTCCCTCCACAACACTCCGCGCTACTCCATGACCCCCTTCTCACAACGCAACATACAATCAAGAGCTCCGTCATGACCTATATTTCTTTCATCAATATAGAACTGAATTCAGCATGGGCTTAACAACAATGTCATAACATCAACAGAATTGATAAAATAAAAATGATTTTATCATAGTTGTTTATTTAACTTATTTTTTATCATTGAAGATATATGTATCAAAAATGTCTACTTTTTTCTCCTTTTTTTATATAAAACTATTTTCATATAAATATACATACAAGTGAACAAAATTATTACATACATTTGGAAGTAAATACAATACACTGTTAAGCAAATACCATCCAGAAGAAATATATTCATACATGTTCACTCAAACAAACCATCCAACCTCATGCAGACTCCTGCAACATTTACAAACATTTATATCTGGAAAAAGGAGACAATAGATTACAAAATCTCCATGACCATATAGAGTAGATGTGTTCAGCAGATTCTGAATAAAATAGGTCAACCTCATGCAGACTCATACAACATTCACAAACATTTATATCTGGAAAAAAGGGAGACAATAGATTACAAAATCTCCACGACCATATAGAGTAGATGTGTTCAGCAGAATCTGAACAAAATAGGTCGACACACGTTTCGGTGGCATATAAAGGGTAGTACGGCCACCTTCCACAGGACCTTGCCAGATACCAAAGAATCACAATAACACCCAGGGGATACAAGTTGTCTTGATGCAAGTGTTATATCAAGGAGGATGGCCACTGCACTGCTATCATAGCATGAAGCAGTGTCTTTTACTGATAATACATATTCTAGAACCCTCGCATATTGTGTCTGGTAGGTTAAATATCCTGTATACGACAAGTCACAACAGAACTTAATCTTCTAGTAAAGTGGGGCCGAACGCTTATTGAGATATATTTGTCTCATAGAATTGTTCTGAATCCGGCAACTTTTCAAATGCTGAAAAATGGAGTACGACTCCTAAGGATAAATGCCGGGTGGGCTAAAAGCTCACGCATGCGAAGTCAGGGGCCAAGTCGATAAGATGTGGGGTGGCACGTGGACCATCGAAATACCCAGCTACCTACCCACAACACTCTTTTACCCCACTAACTTTTAACCATGCTGAACAGCAGCCACTCTGGCGTACAACATAGCTAAAAGATATTAGCAAAGCCATTAGCTCTTGCAGGCGAAACCTATTGGTTTTTAGCAATGCTTGTTATTTCTCCTTGTTAACGAACAAAAGTCCATACAACCAGTGGCGAGGGTTATTTAATGATTACACCTGAAGATTGAGATATAGAAAACCCCGCTACATCACTGTCAAAATCCTGCTTAGCTGATATGAATTCTAGGTTAGGACCGGAGGCGAGGATTCGCTTTACCTTTCTTGCTTTAGTCTCAACAGCAGCCCTTGAAAGTATATGCAACATTACAAAACTACATTTCACATCAGTCCTTGGCGGGGGGGGGGAGGGAGGTGGGGGGGGGAGCTGTACATCCAATCAGAGCGATGTCCTTCATTTAACAGTTACTGCTGACACTCTGTATTACATCTCTTTGCTGCTTCAGCAGCCTTCAGATAAGTGCAGTTTTCGGTCTCCTGAAATTGCTTTGAGCTGTGTTAAATCGTTCATGTTTATTGAATTATTTATTGTTCACATTGCCCGCGTTCTACCGCAAGCGGAGGGGCCCTCTCATACTGCTGCAGCTATACAAGTAAGGATGGATGATTATGGTGACTATTATGAGGAGGAGGATGATGTCACTTACCTACTGATTGATGACAGTTTGTCAAATTATGGACCTATCCATTTTCAGAGCTGTGTCTCATGTGGTGGCACCCCTGGAGGGCATTTTGAAGAACTACAGGCGCAATGCCAGCAACCCCTCGAGTTGAGGGAAGATGTTTCCGGGCCTCAGGAGGGCGGGTGCAAGCACGCAGTGGCTACCGGCATCGATATGGACGCCTTTGGGCACCTTAAACTGGCCTTTATCCAGTCGCAGCCTTCCTCCTCAGGTCCGCAAGTGGACATTCATCCTACCCCAGCACCTCCTTCCCCTGCTCCTGCCCCCCTTGACGGAATCGACTCCCCCAAAGCCTCAGATGGTGACGGGGACACCGGCAGACCCTGGAGCTTCTCTAATAATTCTACGCCCACAGGGGATAATGACGCTGAGACAACCAACCCCCCCATGGGCTTGGATATGCGAGACCCTGATGATCTGGTCACACCCCAGCTTGGCGGAATGATTCCAGCCCTATGGGTGGCTTCCTACATTGCAGGGAGACTAAGGAAACCCTTAGATAAGAAAGTTGGGAACTGTCTTTGCAAGGAGTGTCCTCGACCGCCGGCGGAGGATGAGGGGGGATGAGGGGGGATTTTTAGCCCACACTCCAGAAATTGACCACAAGATGGTAACTTTCCTGGCCAAATTTGTCAAAGAACTGAAAAAGGGCATAAGCCGGTCTTGGCGATCATGCCAAGACAAACTCTTGGATGTCACCGGACCCCTGTCAAACATTCTTGATATGGCTGAAGATGCAAAAGCATCAGGGTCTTTGATCTCTCTAGGCACCTTATCTAGATGGACCAAGAGATCCTTCACTCTTTTAGGGAATGTCAACTATGCGACTGCCACCAAGCATCGCAGATCATGGTTGATCAAGATTGACCCTAAGTTAGGGGAACTCTCCATCTCTGAGGCAGGCCCAGTAGCGGATGGTAACCTATTTGGGGACCCATTCATCAAGGAATTGGGGAAATTTGTAAATACTTTTACCTCCATTGACAAAGCCCAGACTTCTATTTGGCGCATTTTCACGCCCCGTGTTTTTGCTGGAGCCGGTCGTGGTAGGGGGTGCCTGACCGGCCACGCAGGATACCAATCCTCCTCTCGAGGGAATGGCCACCGCCGAGGAAATTGGCAGGACCCAGCCAGGTTTTGCAATTTCTATGCCACCAGAACCTATCCTCGAAGGAGAGACGCAAAAGGCAGGGGCAACGGCTCCTATGGCTCTAAAGATGTTGATTGTGCAAGAACCCAAAGGGGATACGTCTTGTGGGCAGATTAGGGGACTTTGTCCAAAATTGGCTGACAATCACCACAGATGCATGGGTTCTTCAGACCATCAGAGGTTTCCACATCAAGTTTTTTGGACTCCCTAAAACAATCGGTACATCAAACTCCCCTATCATTTGGCGCTCATGGAGACCGAAATTCAACAACTACTTATGAAAGGGGCGATTACCAAAACTTCACTCCATATGCATGAGTTTCTCAGCGACCTTTTCCTAGTGGAGAAGAGAGACGGAGGTCACCGTCCCGTAATCAATCTGAGGGAGTTCAACGAGTGCCTGGTTTACCACCACTTCAAGATGGAAGGCATCCATCTCCTAAGTGGCCTCCTGCAGGCCAACGACTGGATTGTCCATCTGGACCTCAAGGATGCCTACCTTACGGTCCCGATTTTTCCTCCCCACAGTTGTTTCCTCCAGTTCCAATGGAACTTCCAGGTCGACAAATTCACTTCTCTTCCCTTTGTCCTCAGCTCCGTGGTGCTTCACCAAGGTGATGAAGCCAGTAATGGAGCACCTACAGGCCGGGAGGTCAGACTGATAGTGTATCTAGAAGATATTCTGATCATGGACCAATGTCTTGTACGTCTAGCTCATCACCTTCAGATGGCAATAACGCTGTTGAAATCCCTGGGTTTTGTCATCAACGAGGAGAAATCCTCTCCAACTCCTTCTCAGTCTACCCAATTCGCTTGGATTGCAGACTGCAGCATGCCTGGAAGAGGGACTCCATATCCAGCAGAGTGGGGCGCCGCGCACAGAGCTACCTGGACACCACCGCAATCGCAGCTTGCCTGGGAGGGGGGACTCCAACCCCCCGTGACACCCGTGCCAGGAGGCACCCACCTGCTGCGTCACTCCCGCTACGCCGGAGGCACTCAAAGCCACCACAGGGCCCCGCAGCGTGGGATGTGTGCGGGCGTGCCTGGGCAAAGCCCGGGCCTGTCTGTGTCAGTCAGCAGCAGGAAGAGGCGGGGCGGGGCCCGGCAGCCTGGCTCTGGGACTCTGGACTTCTGCACACTGCCATCGCTGGTCTGTTCCTCCCGCTCAAGTAAGCACCTTTTGTATGTATATCATCTCCCACTGGAATGGCGGCCATACCAAAAATTCGAGAGGGGAAGGTAGCTACTTGATTGCTTTCTTCTCCGGGCCGCTAAGGTCATTGATATGAAGATCCAAGTAGCGGAACGACAGCCTTCTGTGGGAAGGGGTGACCCACCTGTTGTGACCGTTGCGCAGCCAGCCCCAATGAAACTACCGACACAAGTCAATCTAATTATGCATCTACTAGGACTATAGAAACTTCTCCACCTGTCCTTCTGCATTATATAACACCTCAAGCCTCACCAGTATGTGATTTGGCAGGTAAAAGGTAAATAAAGATCAAACATTTGGAGCCTACACGGAGCATACGGACCAGATCTAGGAAAAAGCTTCTGGCCCAAAACCCAATAGCCCACACTGATCCACCACAAAGTCCTTCAACCCTGACTGGTTCCAACTTCACCTTGTCGTCCCACCTCGAGGACAAGTTTCCGCAAATCATAGCGGTACTCGCACCCCTCATAGAGGAAACAATTGGCAAGAACTTTTTACCTATTTTAGAAAGACTGGACAAATTAGAATCAAATATGGCTCTAATGCATACTTTGCTTACTGATATGATATCAGGGGATGGGGCTAAAAAAAAAAAAAAAAGAGTTGGATAAGGGCCTAGATCATGGGGAAAACACCAATCCTGAAAAGGGGCCCTCAGCCACGTGCGGCAACTCATTATCCTGTCCTGCTGTTAATGCTCACCCCTTAAACGCTACCACTGCAGTGCTGCAAAAACACTCAGGAACACCGAGCTCTAGGTACCAGGGCTCAGCACGTTCATCCCCTGGCAAGACTAGACCTAGCCCCTCTTCTGCAACTACCAATGGGATCCGGGTAGGCCCCAAACGACACTAAACCTGCCGTGAAAAAATGAATTAGCTATACGAGACGATAAGGTGACCCTTCACCTTCCACCTGAGTGTTGCCCTTGTGTGGCAATTCTCACTAACGTTCCCCCGCAGCAGGAAAATCATAATGAATCGCAGACCCATTTAAAGAATACAGTATGTTACTGGCTACTACAGAGCACAAGCTTGACAAACAGATATTTTCATGACATTCTGTTACTAAGGCCGGTAAGCTGGGTGGGCCTTATACGCAAATCCCATACTGGAGATTGCATTGTGATTAATTGTAGATCTCCAACTTTAACTAGTCGGCTGCTTGGTAGGGAGCCACTTTCAATAAATCGGAGGCCGGCCCAGGGGATTGCAATTCTACCGCTTGGGTTTTTTTACAGGCATCTTGAATCCATTGGGGGGATCCCTCCGGCTACTGGGCTACCACCTAGGTTGCCCTCTATGCATTTGGAGGTCACCCTTCTGGAAACATGAAATAGATTCCAAACATTAAGTGGTTTGGATTCCCAAGATTTACTACCCGTAGTTCTTCCTCCCCTAACAAGCATCCTAGAGGAACCACCCACCTCACAGTTAGATGACGCCCCTGCGATTTATAATATTAATCCTGCCCCGTGCGACCAAGCAATCAAGAGATGTCATCACCACAACAAGCTGAGCCCAAGGGAGTAATTAACAACATAGGACTTACTCAGGAACCGATAATTGAACTCCGGGAACTTAAACTTCAATCCTGGAATGTTGCAGGCATAAAGCCCAAGCTACTTGATCCTGACTGGTTTAAGTTAGTTGACGATTTTCATCTATGCCTATTACAGGAAACATGGGCAGTTGAACGTGTTCATAGGGTGGGTTTCATTACATACAGTATCGAAGCAAAGCAGTCTAATGTTGGTCGCCCAGTTGGTGGTCTCTACTCTGGGTCAAAAACACCTTGGCCTGCAAAATCAAGGTTCTTAACCTTGGCTCTGAGGAAATACTCAGGCTAGAATTATCCTCTATTAAAGGGAACATCCAAGTTAGGTTATTTAACATCTATAATCGCTTTAAGAGTCCTCACAAGTTATCCGGCACATTAACAACATTAACTAATTACCTTGAGACCGCTAAGGGGAATCACCGACTCATAGTTGCAGGCGACTTTAACACAACTTTCGAACCTGAAGACTATGTACAAGAACTAACATTAGATGGAGATAAAGCCAAAGGGGTTGCTAAGTTTCAGATACCACCCATTAAGAAACACACTAGGGTGGGGCATCAGGTTTTATCATTCACTATTACCTATGGGGTTTGAGCGTGTAATGGTCGGACTGATTTCGATAGAGAAGCATGCCACACGTTCAAGAGAGGGGCAACTAAAACTAGGATTCATTACATCCTTGTCGATGTTGAACTTTGGCCTAGTGTTAAAGATATGGCTGTACTAATACGGGAAGATAGCGATCACAATGCTCTGGCTCTCACACGGACGGGCACAGCCTTACTGTACGGCTACTCTGGACTTATGAGCACCCGGTCATCACTAGTAACAACAATAAAAGGGTCAAATGGCCAATGATACAGGCTGATCCAACGGCACTTCCGAAAATATATTCTGAGGTGGCGCAGACCCTTGTGGATCTGAGTACTACTGCCACTAGCATAGATGACACCATGGCTATATTTCTTTAATTGACCGCCTGAATTAGACCAGTCTTCAACAAACAATGTAATGGCCATCTTGCAAAACAGAAGTCAGTCCCGTGGTTTAATAAGGCCTGTGGTAAAGCCAAGGATGACTTAATTGTGGCGATAAAAATCAAAACTTCCCATAGACATAAAAAATTACAGGAAGCTATATAAAAACCTCAGATTTAGAAGAGCACTCTGACCCTCCATCATGCTGATTGTGCAATAGTTCAGAGGGCCAGGGCATCCCCATACCGCCCGGTGTCGCCCATCTTGGAACTCCATAGGGCCAAAGGTCTAGGAGCAGCCCTCTATGGGGCCGAGTTATGGGGGCTGGAAAATTTAAAAGACTTAACCCTAGCAGAAAACAAATTTATCAGGGCATTTCTGAACCTACCTGTGAGCACCCCCCTTTTGCCGCGAAGACTTGATCTTGGCTTAAAACCTATAGACCATTTTGCTATTCTTAGGGCACTCCTGTTTTGGATCATAATCTGGACCGGTAACACTCAGGTCCTGTTGAAGGAGGCTCTGGAAGAACCGATTGCTTTTCACAATCAGGCTGCATTAAATGGTTAAAACAAAAAAAAAAATAATTCAGGGGATGGTTTTTGGAACTAGGGCTGGGGTGTATCTGGGAGGACCCGGGGTCCAAATCAAAATCGATGGTTCCTCATAAAAGAAGGTTCTGGGAGTTTATGGATTACCGAAGTGTAGAAGGCATTGCACATGGCACTTTAACTGCTAGTTTTGTAAACTCTAAAGGAGGGTATGGCTTTGAAACTTTTATGGAGGACATCGAACCCCCACAGGCAAAAGCTCTGTACATTCAATTTAGACTTGGGGCTCTACCTTTAAATTCAAGAAGAAGCGCCTGGGAAAATGCAGCTGTAACACCATTGTGTCCCACTTGTCACACCCATCAGAGTCCCTCGATAATTTTCTCTTCTGCTGTCCCACCTACGCCGAGTACAGGAAAACCTGGATAACTCCAGTCTGTCATCTACTGTCGTTTACATGTCCCAGTGAAGCATTGGGTATCTTTAGAACGGATACCACAAGGTGGTTCGTATTTGCAATATCGAGATTTTTGCTGTACGCCTGGTGGAAAAGGTCAAAATTGTCTAAAATAGTTCTTGAAAATACTACCGGTTAATACATATCAATATAGTTCCTGGGAACGGAATCATGTATTTTATATATTCTCTCTCTGTGCTGCCACAGTCTGTTTTTTTCATACGACTTTTATGGAATCTTGTATTTTAACTTCTGATTGCTTTTATGTTGATGAACTGTTTTAACTTTGTAAATGATCATACTTTTGATCGAATAAAGAATATATACATCGACCCAATTCCTAGGATTCGTGGTTGACTTGTCATAGCAACCCTCAGTCTTCCGTCATGCAAACTGTCCAGGATCAAACACGAGTTGAGGAGGAAGGTGACCAAATCTTATATCTCCCTTCAACATCTGGCACTAATTGTGTGGCTTCTTTCATCGTCAATCAAGGCGATATTTCCAGGACCTTTACACTACAGAGCACTGCAACAACTAAAAATATCCAATCTGCCGCAGGGCCTCAGTTACTCCCAGTTAGTCCCTCTCACGGTAGAGGCCCAGGAGGAACTGTAATGGTGGATTTACCATATGGAGGCTTGGAATGGCTGTGCCCTTTTTGGGTCCCAATCCGACTTCGTGATAGAATTGGACGCCAGTGGCTCAGGGCGGGGAGCTCGTTGTGGGGAATCCTTCAAAGGAGGAAAGTGGTCCCCGTAGAACAACGCCTTCATATCAATTGCTTGGACTTAATGGAAGGATCCCTCGCAGTGAAATGTTGGACCACAAACAAGGCCCAGTGTTGTGTTCTATTGAAGATGGACAATGTGGCTGCGGTCAGATATGTCAATCATTTTGGAGGCACCATGTCGAAAGCTCTCTCTGACCTGGCACGATCCCTTTGGACATATTGCCTCAACCAAATTGCACTCTCTGAGCAACAATTGCCAGGAATATCCAATCAAGTAGTAGGCTGGCACGCCTGACACTGGCACAATGCCATTCTCTGGAAGCTACATCTGGGAGTGTTTCAAGTTCTCCAAGAACATTGGGGCCCGTTCTTGATCGACCTCTTTGCCTTCCCACTGGATCATCAGTTGGAGAGTTATTGCAGTTGGAGGCCAGACCCCAATGCAGTCACGACTGATGCATTCCTCCATGATTGGAGTTAATAACAACATATGCGTTTCCCCGTTTGCAATGATCATGAGGCTATCTACTCAAGTTCGGAGACAGTCCGCGGACCTAATGCTAATTACCCCAACGTGGAGATCTCAAGTCTAGCTCCCGGTACTGACAGAACTTTTTGGGGATTTTCCAATTCCTCTACCCCAGTTTCAGGATCTCCTCTGGGATCCCCTGGGGAACAACCATCAATTGGTGATCTTGCAGTCACCACCTCATGCCTCATGGCATGGTGGATTACAGGGAACACTGGAAAGTCCCAGGCATTTCTGCAACGGCTGCGGTGCTATTTGCCCAAGCATGGGCTAATATCAAAGTCTGCTTGGTCAAGATGGCTGGGTTGGTGTCACCAACGGCAGCTGGATCCCGTGGGGGCAGATTCGGCTTCTTCAGAGTTGGCAAACAGATCCATCAATCCTTTCAGATCAGCGATCTCGGTGGGTCACTTGCGGGTGGATGGTCGCCCGGTCGGGGAACATCCGCTGGTCTGCAAGCTCCTGTGTGGAGTAAGATTATCCGTTTCTCCAGAGCCCAAGTATTCTCAACTGTGGGACGTGAACACGGTTCTCAATTTTTTTTTAAATCCTGGCCATCAAATAAATATCTTTCCAGTAAACTGTTGTCAGCAAAACTGGCTACTCTGCTATGTTTGATTTGTTGTCACAGAGTCTCTGATGTTAGAGTGCTAGATTTGACAGGTAGAGTATTTACCCCAGATGGGGTCACTTTTACTATATCTAGAAAAATATGCAATTCTAGGTCGGTGTCTTACCCTTATAAATTCCTAAATTATGTGTGGTCCGCATATCAAAGGTACATTAGACTGTGACAGAGGACATTCGAACAATGAAACAAGTTTGGAGTGAGGAGGGTTCAAGGGACTGTTTAAAGACCAACAACAGACTTAATCCCCTATTCAATAATTAATTAACAGGACATTCGCCCTTAGGGTGAGAATCATTTATTTATTGCTCTTAACAAACCACACAAGGCGGTGTCTTCCCCTACCATTGCCAGATGAGTAAGGGGGGATCATGCAAGAGGTGGGAATTGACGTTTCCCAGTTTGGAGCACTCTGTCAGAGGGGCTATAGCTTCTAAAGCTTTTTCTCTGGGTGCTCAATTGGAAGACATCGTTAATGCAGCTGACTCTACTAAGTAGCTGTAATTCAAGCCGGTTAGGCATCTGGCATCACTGGTAGTGGAGAAGTTTTGAACTAGCCTAATCCTCACCCCCAGTCCTGACAGAGAATGAAAAATGTCCTAGCTATCATACCGGAAAGTTTTAATTCTATTACGGACTCGGAGGTGAGGATTAGCCCACCCATTGGCTTACGCTGCAGGTTCCCGCCCTACTGATTGTGGTACAATTATGTGATACTCTGGGTATGAAGATATATTGCTACTGCTTTGTTGTTACTCGTTATAGCCGTTTTGTGATTTGAGGATATATGTGCACTCTATGATCATGATATTGCACAGTATTATTTTTCTATGATACGCTCATGTCATTTCAACCTATAGTCGGATGTGAAGGTTTGATTTTACTTAGGATTGGACACAAACAAACAGGATTGATTCGAGAAGGACTATGAGATGTTCGCAGAAAGAAAGAGGGATACAGAGCGTCGTCAGGAACTATTACACGAAGGACGTCACTCTGATTAGATGTTCTTTTCTCCCTCACCCCCTCCCCCATGGACTGATTGGAGATTTCGTTCTGTAATGTTGCATATAATTTCAAGGGCTCCTATTGAGAATAAAGCAAGAAAGTAAAGTCTTAGCCCCGCCTCAGAGTCCTTAATAGAATTGAAACTTTCCATCACGATACCTAGGAAATTTTTCATTCCAAACAGAAAAATGTGATACAACAGAAACAATGGCATACAACCTCATTTCCACCACGACAAGGACTAAAGTGTGAGAAAATGTATTTATATACCTCAGTTTACTTATTTATTTGAAGTTCTGTATAAAGCTCTCAGAACCGGGTGCGTGATTGAGGGCAGCACATATCTGCATCACATTGTAAAAAGCCCAAAGGAAGTTAACTGTCATGTTTCATCAGCTACTGCAGAGTGGCCGCTTTTCTAATTTTGCAGGTGTGTGTATATATCAAGCCTTGGAATTTAGCCAGGAGTTTGCACACTGTGTTCTTTCTTGCAGATGATGTACTTTACTAGTATTCGAATAAAGGGATAGGCAACTTCAAAATGAACACAACTCCACAAAAATTTGTATTGCGAGATCTCTCATAACCAGAAATCTTAGCCATGTAAATATAGGATTTCTGCTGCATGACTCAGAACCTTCAGGAATGGTTAAAAAGATTTATATAAATGGTTCAGACCATCAAAGTTTACCCATCATGGAACAAGCCCCATACATTTAGACTAATATATATATATATATATATATATATATATATATATATTTTTTTTTTTTTTTAAAGCAGTCAGAGGGGATAATATAGAGGGGACATTTCAATTGGAGAAAGCGTGACACCAGTTACTTATATGTTGCAAAAGTCATTCCTAGATAGGGGCCATCATTGTTATTTTGACGCTGGGGTCTCTAATTTTCTTGAGCCTTTTATCCAAGAAGTAATTAAGTCAGTTTTATAAAGAGGTTTTATGTGTACCTGTAAGGGCAAAATATCTACCTCTGGAAAGACCCTTAAATCGAGAAAAAAATGTGTGCACTGTGCCCGGTATGCCATCTGTATTAATTCTCCAACTTTAAGAATTTGCTTTTATATTCTCTACCTTGAATAATGAAAGACAAAAGAACAACCCGATTATGGGGGAAAAGCATTTCCACAATAGGAGGCCACTATATTTTCCAATAGATTTGGTTGTATAAAGCATAGATATTAGTCTACAGGATTAAAACATCATGATGTATTCCTAAAACAGAAAGGTTTGAAGACCAAGCTATTCTACCCAGGAGGTGGCAGGACCAGCTTGTACTGAAATACATATTTATAAACAGCAAATCTCCTCAATCTCTATATATACAATTTTGACAATGATCTGTTAACTAAGCACTGGGTATTGCTAGATAAGAGGCATTCCAGAGAGAGCTCCTTGCAAGCTGGCTCAATAGAGTTGGTTAACGTGTCTGGGTATATTATTGAATGTTAGAATCAATGTGGACATCATATTAGTAAAAGACACACTTAGTAAAAGTCATTTTGCCACTGGATTCAAGCTAGCCTGGCTGATGAGGCGTGTTACCCTGAAACCGGTCCCAGGGTGTTTGTTTCCGGTCGACGGAAGACCTGGCTTGGTAGTTCGGTCTGGACTGTTACCATGAGGCACAGGGTCAAGACTGATGTGCATATAGACGGGTCTGAACTGGGGTGAAGAATTCAGCTAAAGAACGATGGATTCAACCCAGATCTGCGACTAAGGGTGAGTGTCTGAAACGTTTCAGCGCTCCGTCCATTATCTCCTTGTGTTTGCTCGGACATTTTAGTGACACAGGATACTCCTTTATTAGGAAGGCTTGGTATACCATCTTCTGTTGTTTATGGGAAGCTAAAAACGGCTGTACCTAGTTGAATGGACCTCATCAGTTCACGGGCTGGTTACAAAGAAGAGGCAATAATAGTCAGGAGCAATATATGTAGCGCTTGCCCAATAATAAGGCACAACATACCAGAGCAACAGAAAATAAAAATTGTACTCCGAGGTGAACGGGAAGAAAATATTCATGGTTCTTTTCCCCAATAGAAAAAAAATATTGCGCAAATGCGACAAGTTAACGGGTGAAAAGGTGAATAACCTGTTAAGATATAGAACCTTTACTGAGCAAAGTTAAACTGAGGAAAACAATCATTGCTGCGACTTTTTTTTTAAAGTCAACACCACTTGTATTCAAGATATAAATAGGTAGTTATTACTACAGTGATAGCGAAGGAGAGAGCAGAGTGGGCATAAATGTCAATTTAAATTGATTTTAAGAGGGGAACAAACAATCTAGCACAGCAGAGTCTTAAACACACAAAAAGAAACAACAGAATGAAGCTAAACTGAATTGGACGACTGAAAGCTGGTACCAAGGGGGTTAATGGTTTCAGCTTACGTGTCACCCACGGCAGCTGCACTAAATACATATACAACAAAAGTAAATGAATTTGCAAAATGCAAACCTTTACTTGCCCAGTCTCAGGCATGTACACAATCTAATCTTCAGAGTATTCAGACGTGCTGCCAAGCATTCTATTCTTACTTGGCAGTCGAATTTGTTCTTCAAATTTGTTATTTTGGGGCTGTAAGCTAAGCAGGGCATTGGTAGAAGCAAATGGAGTATGGAGTTGAGTCAATACTCCTATCTTCACTGCCAAGCAGCTTTGCCTGCTCCAGGAAACAATCAGTTGCATTAGCCTTGGTGTCTCACAATTTGGGGCACAGGAACCCCACATTCGAATGCCCCTGGAGGGAGTCCAACTAGAGGGGCAGCTCTTATCTGGTCAGTATTTCTCAAGGCTGACTTGTTAGACCATCTCTATAGGAATATTTAGGCTCCATGGCTCCATCCATCCTAAACATGTCAAGTGCTCTCTCGCCATTCAGTTCACTCGCCACTCTCCAAGCAGCGGCATGGACCTGTTCGTGCTCAACCGATGCCCTGGGCTCACCAGACAATGTCAGTCAACCACCTCTTTCATAAACATATCACTCACTTAAACAGCCTCCGCAATACAAGTTTAAGATATTAAGAAACGTTTCATTCTGAAGCAGTTCAAACTAACCTCTTAGTAAGTGGTACAATTTATTTCTCTTGCTGCTCGAAAAACAGACATTTGAGGGGAGCAGATTCAGAGAGTCGGTGTTGTTGTTGGGTGCTCCATAAAAAGGATCTGCTCTCCACCTAAAACTACCCAGAAGTCAACTAAAACCAGTTAACCTTCCAGAGCAGCTCTAATTAAAAGTTCAATCACACAAAGTGTTACACAAAACAAACGTTTACGACCTTCTACCAGAAACCGCCACCCTTAAAAACGAATACAAGATGAACAGGACTGGTTGTGCAAGTCATGTGTGAAGAGAGAGGCATGGTTACAACACTCATAACACCACAAATAATAAGCTAAACATAACGTGCAACGGGTGGCCTATATGCTACTGTGCAGGCAGAAAGTCTGGAACATATAACCCCACAATATAGAACGCAACATGTAGATGCATGACCGCCCAGGTCCAAACACACCTGGCCATCCATCACGCCATGCCTCGCCTCTTTATCACGTATACCACGCTGTTATACAATATGAAAACGAAGGGGTCTCAATGTTTTAACACTGCACGGCAATGTTGGCATAAGTTATTTCATTATTAATGTTTCAGCAACACTGGGACGGACGCCTGATCTACTTGACACACCTTATTTGTCTTCAGTTTAGAACACAGGCCTAGTTTCAGTGCCTTGACAATCAATCTATATGTAGGGCCTCCTCTGTCTTCTAGGTGCTTTATCTATTCTGAGTGGACAGTCACCCCCTTAAATGTTAACGTCATACACAATAGTTCATAAAGCAACAATGATTTTGGCGTATAGCTTAATAGCCATTGATGAATTACAAACTTTACACATGAAACTGTATGTCTACAGTACCTGTGAATCTCTCGCCTTTTGACATGTATAGCTTTAGACTACATTGGCACATTGGAAGTATGTGATTAATCCGTCACACAAAGCCCTGATTCCTACGGACAGAATACCACATTGTCAGCCCTACGGTATTTTATGTGCATTTTATAAATGAATGTTATCAGTTACAGCATAATCCTATAATTTCAGTATTTCCTGTGAGACCCACAGTTTTTGATACTGTGCTGTCCGGTTCCAAACTCTCCCTACTAAAATCAAATTTGCGTAGGACTGTAAGCAAGTCACATATGGGTGAAATAATCCTAGAGTACTCGTGTGACGTCCTGAAAACAACCACTGCTGAACCTTACGGGACCTTAGACAGGAATTCCCTTCTTGCATTCATAGCGTCCATGAATTTTGATTTTCTACTAGGGCTACCTCTGCCATCCTAGCAGCCCTTATACTCTTCGCAGTGCACATCCAAGTTTAACAAATAGCACATTCCATCCAACCGTTTCCGAGATACTCTGAACCGGATAACTGCACGTCAGTCTCCCACAGTAATCTGCTTCTGCACCCTATCTATACTTGCTGGCATCTGGTCTATGCCAGAACAGCCTTCCTACAGTCACTAACAGCACCTGATGGTTCTCCAGAACTTCTGTAAGTTTCAGGTCCACCTCTGCCACAGTGGAATAAGGGTTTGGCGGAACCACCACACTGCATGAAGAAACTCCTCCAGGATGTTACACAGGAGGAACACGCCAAAGCCTAGTGCAATACTCTGCTAGAGAAAAACACTGTCACACATCTGCTTAAAAACACACCAAGACATGAATGAAACCCACAAACACTACATCCAGTGCCTACTTGCATCTGCTGCTAAGCAGCTTCTAAAATAAAAAGCACTGCATAAACCTCACACGAATGTAAAAAACAAAACAAAAACAAAAAAAACACACCTTTCATTTACTAACTGGTTTAGATAAGAGGGGGCCACTGCCCAGTTGAAGAAAGATTAGAGAAAAGAAATTCCTGTGGGCCAAACCACATTGCTTGTTCGCGTATTTTACACTACTTGGAATTGAAGAAGGCCAATCGCTTCCTTACTTGGGGCTTCTTTACTAAGGTTTCCCTCATGGTTCTGTTAGCACTTTTTTACAGTGTACTTTAAAACATCGGGGAGTCTTATTGCGAAATCCCAGAATATACACCATTAACATAGTAATGACTGTCAAATTTACATGAAAATCTCCAAGCTGGAGGATACGGATTACCTTGCAAAAACATTGGCTGGTACAGAAGCCTGGATTACCCTACATCACCTCAAAACACAATCTTGTTTAAAGCTAATTTCTCCTTATTACTGCTCCTTCATCGAACATCCCTATGCAAACACGGCTGGATGAAAGTAAAAGTCCTGACTGTACATCGAACATAACCAATAAACCCCTCTGACTTATTTTAGATGAACACAGTAGTCCCAAAACACAAACCATATTGCCAAAACCACATAATACCAGCTCAGATTCAGTGGGTGCAACCGTTTTCTACCGCAGCAAAATCTCCTATCTCCTTTCCAGACTAGGTTATATCAATGACACACTTCAGGGGATTCCCAAAAGACATCTCGAGCCACTAAAAGCCACCCTATAGTTGCAGCTGTACTGCTCTTCTAAGGAAGCCGAAGATCCGACATTTCATACAACCTTAAAACTTTTAAAATGGCTTCCCATCAAGGGACGTACTCTAGACAAAATGCTCAGCTTAGTTCACCAAAGCCTTCCCTCTGAAACGCCACACAACCCGGCATCAAAATCAAAAATATCGGGTGAATCTCACTGACTTTCTAGTTTTGATATCCTTGTGTTGGAAATCCGGCTTTTCTATAAACAATGCACTGTAAACGGATTGTCCAGCTGCGCTCTCTGGATCTGGAACACAATCCCTCCCTCGGCCGGCACCAACTCTCCCCCTCTCCCTGCTCAAAACTGAAGTGGAAATACTTATTTTTAATAGTATTTCCGTGATTATAAAACAATTTATTTCTCCTACCGAGAAATATTACGGTCTACCTTCTCTGAAATGTCTTGGAGCCATTAGACATCTGGGAAATGTCAGTCTTTCCTCAGCTACTCTTTGTATCCATTTTACTCATCTCTTCAACAACTACAGCTTTCAGACTTGTGCTCTATACATATAGCTCTTGGTAACTATTTTCTTGGTCTATCTTACCTCTCTTCTTTAGCCCAATTTCTTTGCCCTAGTAAAAAAAAAAAACTACTGTATTGCAAATTTAGTTAATAACTTATTTCATGACATTGTATATTTTAACCATGATTACGGTTTACTAACTTATAGCCATCTACTATATGTCACATATGCTGTCCGCTCTACAGATCGGGGTGAAAATTCCATGCTAGCCTTGTAGACGCTATGTACAAAGTGGAATACATATATATTTTCCTACATTTATTGCAAAGCACAAACATCTTCTTTAAATTAATTTCCACTTCGTATCTGCAAGAAGCACATCCAGACACTCGAACAAGTTTGTGCACAAGGCACTTATCTGGAACATTGGCCTTTGGGCTGCTTGTGTTTATTTGAGTAGTTATCACCATGGTTCCTCTCTCCGACACATTCTGGGTAGACCAACTCTTTCAAAAGCTGCTTTCAACATCCCGATTCTGCAATTTTGACTTTATGTCAGATAAACATTTTTTTTTAAATGTGGGATTGGCTGGAGCAAATCTATACAACATCTCCACGCCATCATTTAATGGAAAATATAGTGAACTTTCATAAAATGTGTTTTTCCAATTTAGAGAGTTTTCCATGGAGATTCCGAATGCTAGCCACTAAAATATGCCTCAAAATGTCCTGGTGACTCTGTTCAAATGTGATAGGAATCCAATAAATGTCATCTAATTTTACACAGAGTGGCACGCAACAAAAGCATAATTACGTAAGCAACTGATGCAAATTACCATATTCTCCTGTAGAGTTTTATTTAACTACAACAACAACAAGCATTTGCAATGCAACAGGTCTTGCATTAGTTAGAGTTATAGATTTTGGCATGGTTTATATTTTGCTGGATAGGTTTACTGTTTTGTGTAAGTAATGTGTTAGCTAACGACAGATTTGTATGCATCTGTGGAGTAGTATGTGCATCATACCTTAGTCTTTAGTGTTAGTGGCAATACGTTTATGTAGCAGTAGTATGCAGAGTGAGTTTCTCATTGAATATTTGCTGGTGTAATATTATATGTAGCATTAGCTAGGGTAGCAACAATGTGTATTTGTTGTTGTGTTGTAGTATTATTTGTAGATTGTGCTGTGTTGTAAAATTGGTATGTGTTTGTGTACATTCGGTGTAGTGTAGTATATATGTTTTAGTGTTGTAAGCATGAGGGTTGCATAAATGTGTCCATCCCCAATACCACACACACATCCATCAATCAACGAAGAGATTCCTTCAGTTAACAGACCTATTCAACTTGTTGTTAGTTTGTGAACTTGTATGAGAGTGTTTCCTAGGCTCTGAACGACGCGAGACTGCTGTCAGTGTTGTGATACTGCTACTCTGCGAAGGGTGTCAGACTGCTGCTGCTGATGTGTGAGAGAATACTAGTCCCAGCATGAGAGAAGTGCTGGGATTGGTCTGAGCGCCCTGGTTCGGCGCTCAGACAGGGTCTACGAGCCTGTGGCTATTCTCCCCCCGGCTATACAACACAGTCAGGTGGGAAAATGCTAAGTGTGCATGCCGGTTTGGCAGGCTTAAGACGGCCGGCCAAATCGTCATGCGCACTTAGTAGTGCTCAACACATTCTTCCTCACTGTGGTTGCACATAGAGTGCATTGCCCTGCCTCACTATGACGTGCTTGCTACCAGCTGCAGGTAAGAAGAAAAATAAAATGATAATAAAATTGGTTTATTATTTTATTTTTCAAGTGTTTAACTCTGCTGCCACCTAGTGGGGCGACGCTCCACTGCTGTAATGGAGGAGCCACAACTGGGCCCTCATCTTTTAAGGGCCCCCTGGTAAGGAGAAGTCTTTCTATTGCACCTTAGTTTAATCTATCTCCAAACCTCTCTCTCTCTCTCTCTCTCTCTCTCTCTCTGCCCATCTCTACCCGTGACTCTCTCTGTGCACCCAGTGTAATCTTATGGACTTTTTGACATATTTGAACTGGTTTTTTGCGACCCGTTTCTGAAAGTTTAACATGTAATTCAGTATTGTTTGGTATCATATGGAGTCGAATTAGCAGGACATGTGTAGTAAAATTTAAATTTGTCACACACGGGCCCCCTAGATATGTCTTACCCAAAGCCCACAAAATCTTTAAGCAGACACTTAAGTCTTCTGCTCCGTGCGGCGTGTTGGAGTGCTGATGTAGTATGTAACTGCTAGTCTGTGAGGGGTGCACTTGGTAGTGTGGGACTACTACAGTGTGAGAGTTGTGATATTACTTGCGGTGATGTGTGACTGCTACACTGATGGATGCAGGAGCGTTGTAGGTAGTAGGAGTGTGATATGTGAGTGGTGTTAGAATGCTGGTGGTAGTGTCTAAACTGTGATGGGTGTGAGTGCTTCTGTTAGGAAGTGATTTTTCATCTGTAAGAGGGGTCAGATTGCTGTTGGCGTTTAGTGTGCTTTGCTTTTCCATTACAAGTGTTTTAATGCTGAGGACATAGCTGAAGAAAGGCTGTATACTTACTTAAAAATAGACGAGTGGGGGCATGGCCAAGACTCCGATGGAGTCACCACTGTCCCCCGACCGGTCCTAGGAATTTACCCCCAACTGGGCCCCGAAAGTAGATGTGGACCCTCAGCTAATGTCTACCGAGTCACTCGCCCCGACACCAAGCTACGAGAAAATCACCCAGACTCAAGATGGGGACTACAGAGTAACAGTCGGCCTAAGGGAGTGGCTAGATGTGCCATCTTGGGCCCGGACCTGGAGGGAGCGGCCCGTGCATAGAGGGCCTGGATCTCACCTGTGGGGGCCTAGTCTGGTGACTTTTGGGGGCTGGGGGCAGCCCTCCGACGACCTCGCACTGGCAACCACGAACGCTGTTTCTGGCTGGAGCCGGGGACTAATCCTGCGGGCGCCGAAGCTGGTGGGGGCCTCGCTTGCTGCTTGACCGAGCAGACACCGTGTCTCGCAGATTGAAGCGGGGGCTCTGTGCTGTGGGGCTGGCCCGACACTTGCAGAGGCCCCCGCTGGCTGGGTCCTATGGCACCATCTCCCTACCCCAGCGATACCGTGCCTGAAGCTCGTTAGCACCCACGTGCCAGAGGACGCATGGTGACGGAGGCCTGATCGGACTCTCCGGCCTCCCTCTGTGGTCACCCCCGGGGGCCCAGGCGCAAGTCTCACTGCGACTCACAGCGCCGCCCCACCACACCCCACGGGGCACGAACACCAAGGAGCAGCGGGTCCCCGTGCTTGGTGGGCCTGTCTTTGGGTGAATGGAGGGAGGAGCTACCCCTACTTGCTGACAGACCCACCTGCTGTTGCATCCATGCTGGGGCCCTGCGAAGCATGAAGGAGGTGAGAGCTGGTGCGGCCATTTATGCACGTGTGAGCAGTTGATTGCACTGGTGGGAGAGGGAGGGAGGGAGCGAGCGGCTGTGCTTGATGCTGTTTGGGAGGTGGGAGGGGTGTTTCTCTACGCAAGCATAAGGGCGCCGTAATAAATAAATAAAGCAATCGCTGCTTGATGTTGTTTGGGAAGTGGGAGGGACACAACGCAGCATGGCGACTCACGAGCAACAGATGACGGGTGGGCAGAGCCTAAGGGAGACAAGGCGGACACCAACCCCGCTTCCAGAGAAGCTGGACAGAAAAGCAACGACAATAGATCTCGCCAAGGATGTAGCAGCGCATGCGCTGCAACGCAGGCGAGACCTAAAAAGGCCAGATGCAGACATAAAAAAAGAACATGTAGTGCTAAACATGCCGTTTACAGTATTATTCATCATAAAGGCACCCTACAAAAAAATAAAAATACTTTCTAAGAGAATGGAACACAGTACTAAAACAGAAAACGTAATACTCTGCTCGGGGGGTTTGTACATTATGTTTTGGGTACTTCTAAGGGACGTGTGATCGAAGCAGACATCGAAGCTGGGCAAATACTAGGTAAGTGATTCACAATCATTTCGAAGCCCCTTGTCATATCTTAGCATAAAGCCTGAATTTCTGCATCCAAAAGGTAAATCTTGCTCTAAAGCCTAGATTTCTGCACGCAAAAGGTGAATCTTGCTCTAAAACCGTTAACCGCCTCTACTCATGGTACAGATATACAAATGCAGCTACGTAATGTGGCGGTCGTCTAGAAAGCATGTGTGCAGATGCAGAACAGGTTTACCTAAGCATTCTCCTTCCTAGACTTCTTGTGCACGTACAGAAATAACAAAAGGTTTTTGAAGAAATGAAGTTAAAACTGCGGACAAAGCGCTTGCAGGACATGTTGCTCCAAGTGGTAAAATTCAAACCTACTTCAATGAAAAAACACACTTCTTCAAAACACCAGAGGTGATCTGCGATTCCGAAGTAGAACACCAATGTGTAGTAAACTTTGCTAAACTCAAGGGTCAGGGGTTATTCCTCTTGGGAAAATAACAGCAAACAACCTCGGCACACCAGACAGAGGACATGTGGGCGATTCCAGAGAGAGGGGAGGTTCAAAAATGGGCAACAGTGGTGAGGGATGCGGCTCATATGAAATAACTGTGCAACAGAGACAACAAACCCTGACAGGAGATGGGATCAAGTACCCAACATTGTGGCAATCCCATTTTTGCTTCATAGAGAAATGGTCTGGTGTAATATGACAGACTGCCAATATTTCTACACGTCTTTCAGAACAATTAGTACTCTCATATATTACTTTCGTAGGATGCAAAAATGCCTTTGGGGATATCTGGCAGGGAGACTTCAGGTATCCCAATAAGGAAACATTATCAGTCCAACTGGAGATACTGAAACGCCGGGTATAAGTGACGGGCTGCATGAAGCGAGGCACAGCAAGATCCAGTCACACGAATTGAAACAGAGCACTGAAAATAACCTCAATAATATTGTAGAAAGGATGGATTGTAGTCACGAGGTAAGTTCAAGTAGAAGTTTATTGGTAAGTTACAAGTTCATTTGAGATGGTAGTTACAAGTTCAGGATCTCAAGATCTCAAGTAAATATGTTAAGCAGGCTAATTCAAGATCCCACCAGGAGCTGCATCTTTGCTGCTCAGCCTACTCCTCCAACTGTCATTCCTCCAGTCCACCAGGCACACCAACATTCTACACAGTCATCACGCATTCCAACATTCCATACACACATACTCATGCATACTGGCTGAGCAGCAGGAAATGTAAGTACAACATATCCTCTTCCCTTGAGAAATCAACGAACTAAAAAAACAGAACAAGCTTTTAAGAGGGTAGCACCCATATGCATAGGGCTTGTTGAAACATTGCAACCAAAAGAATATTTTAGGTGAAGAAAGGATGCAAGATGAGGAAGAATATCGAAGCTGCAAGAAAATAGGTACGTATTGCAGAAGAACAGAGAATGGAAGAGTGAGTGAAAGTATACAGCAAGGAAAAGAGTGCAAATGAGAAAATACGAACAAAACATAGCACATCCCCTTCCCTTGGAAACATAAAGAAGAAAATTCAGAAATTGGAATAACGAGAAACTGCAAATATAAATATGAGCAAAGAGAGAAAACATTAGCAATTCACATGGAGATAAAAATTTCAGATGGAAAAATGAGGATAGGAAGAAGGCTATCCTCCAAACAACTGTATTAATTTCAATTATAGCAAGGAAATACTGTGCAGGGTTGGGAGAAGAGTTGATACCAATAAAGAATATAACCCAAACTAGTCACCCATTTCAACACACCACGCACTAAAGAGGACAAAGTGTAGGACTTGGAGAATGGAGGACACCCGCGGAGTGTAAATTCCAAACCAATCACACTGTTCTACACGCCACAACCATAAAAGGAATACTATAGAAAACTCAATGCATTTACTTAAATGCATACAAAATAAACAATTATAGGGTACACTGCCCATTGCACAACAAAAAAACAGACAAAATATATAATATATGTATAGGGAACACGGCCCATTGTGCACCATAAATTTTAGAAAAGGATACACTGCCCATTGCGCTCCAAAATATATAATATATGGGAAACACAGCCCAATGCACATTAAAAATTTAAGAAAAGGGTACACTGCCCATTGCGCACTACATGTTACAATACTTGGCTAAACCACCAACTGCACAAGTATGCAGGGAAAACAAAACAAAAATATAGGTGTAAAGGAAAAGTAACCCACACCGCTAAGTAGGAAATTATACGGGTAATGCAAGTGTAAAGAGGGTAAACACCCACACTGCTAGGTAGAGCAAATATACTAGTTCATACAAGTGTAAAAAGGTAACAGTTAGGCACACATGCTGTATAAGGTGAAATCAGTGTAAAGGGTGTGCGCACCACCCACACCGAAAGATAAAAAACAAGTATATAGAGACCAGCTCTAATACACAACTACCCTAAAGGAAACATCTAAGCATAGTGCCCTGAAGATAACTAGATCGGCCAAAACATTAACAAATAAAGCTCACACTAAATGCATACCCCATATGCAACAACTCAATTCAAATATGAGTAAAGATAGAACAAAACACAGTGTAAATAACAGATTACCTGGTGTACTAAATAAGATAAAACTGAAGTACACCTCCCCTTACACACACTTGTCAAACACCTTAGAATGTCATTAAAACAAAACATAAGCCATTACAAGCATAATAAATCGTAGTTCAAAACACATGACAGATGACAATCTATAAGAAAGGAAGAACAAACGCCGGTGAGCGAACTCTCTCACCCGAAAAGGCACGAACTGTCCCACGCCGATTTAAGTCCATCAGTGTTCACAAAGACTGTCAATATGCTGGATTGAACGTGGACATCGCAACGAGAGCACAGCGCAAGAGTGCTAACTTAGAAAGAATGCGAAGAGCTACGGAGCAAGATAATGAAGCTGACAGCAATCCAATTCCTCGGTGTTGAATGGAGTCAACGGTCAAAATAACTTTAATGACACGCAAAAGAAACGTGGTTGGCAGACATCGCATTGTGCGGGAAATTGCTGGGCACGAAGGAGAGCGCCAAACACAAAATGGAGGCACGCACCGGTGACGCCGTGCAGGATGGCTCCTGGCACCACCGTGCTGCAAAGCGTAATGCATTAGAACCTTGGAGACCAGCAAACGTCACAGAGGAAGCACAGCACCTTCGCTGGACACAGGAACGCAGTAAGGCTGCACGCGCAGTGTCCACACACAAGGCGAGCGCGCGATGTAGTGATTTAAACTGGTCGATGAACTGTCACATGTAGGGGACAACGGCTGGGGCCCACAATGAAATTCAAAAATTGGGCTTACCTCCATCTGTCCATAACCTCATGCCTTCGGTACAGGAAGCAAAGATAAAAACAAAATAATACCATACAGTGCAGTTGTCGCCTCACCCAAAGCACCGCACCAAAGACTCCTTACACAAAGTGATCGCAGTGTGGATCTCGCCTCATCCAAAGCGTCGCGTTAATCACGCCTTAAACAAAGTGCTCGCTGTGCAGATCTCGCATCACCCAAAGCGTCACTTTGAATACTCCTCACAACCGTGTCTTCTGTTGAAAAAAACAGTTGATCAAAACATTGCCATGTGTTCTTCTCTTCACCACTGTCCCCGAACGTCTTTGAATGATCAATAGAGTAGCCAAATGAGAAAATAAGCTAGAGCTTGATGTCTGCTGGTCAGCGCTGTGTTTGTTTCATCTGGAATTTAAAGCCACAAGGAATGTGAAGCGCCCTGGGTAGGCTGTCCAGATGGAGAAGGACACTGGTGGGATTTACGAGGGCGTTCTTTTCCTTGATCTTTAAGTTTCTTTTCTTTGAGTAGTTTCTTGAATACAGTTCGATAAAAATGTAAATATCTTCACCTTCAGTAGTCTTGTCACGCAGGGTTTCTTCCAGATCGTCGCCAATGTAGAAAGGATGGATTGTAGTCACGAGGTAAGTTCAAGTAGAAGTTTATTGGTAAGTTACAAGTTCATTTGAGATGGTAGTTACAAGTTCAGGATCTCAAGATCTCAAGTAAATATGTTAAGCAGGCTAATTCAAGATCCCACCAGGAGCTGCATCTTTGCTGCTCAGCCTACTCCTCCAACTGTCATTCCTCCAGTCCACCAGGCACACCAACATTCTACACAGTCATCACGCATTCCAACATTCCATACACACATACTCATGCATACTGGCTGAGCAGCAGGAAATGTAAGTACAACAAATATCTGTTGAAGGGGGCCTAATTGCTAGGTCGTCTCGAAGCTGTCACAGGGAGGTTCTGTTCTCGTATGGAGGACAGCCCTATAGGAATTAGGGCTGGATAGCAGACTTACCTGGCGTGTGAACACCAGCAGGCTTTAAGACGTGAGACCTGATTAGAATTACAACATAGGAGAATACAATAAATCAGGTGCTGTGTGAAATAATTTGTGGAATATTAAATTGAGATAAGTCCCCCCCCCCAATTCTACAAGGATCTGCAGCTGCAACACACCCTGGGCACTAGAGTATTGAGTCCATTACAAAGTTTAATTCTCAAGAAGCACAAAATTAATAGTGACAAAGTTGAAACCAGGTGGGAATCCAATATATATGGGATTCACACAATGCAAGCACCACATCACCACTCAATTTCACAAAGTCTAGGGAACTGGGATTTGGCTATATTGGAAGTGGAATGGAGTGAGGCGAAAAAGGAATATTAGGAAATTACAATTTCTGCTGGAATTTCCTTACTATAGCCTTATAGCCCACCATAGCGGGCTATACCGGCTATTAGAACATTGGAATGTGGAGCACTCCATTGTAGACAATGGAGTGCTCCGTGCTTCTACGGGCCGGTAAAGGCCCGCAGAGCAACATTCCAATGTTTTTCACCCCGCATGCCCGTCTGGCTGTGAACAAAGGCTTCAGGGAGCCTGAGGGGATTTGAATACCCTCGCGCTCCCTGAAGGCTTTGTTTAATTTGTTAGAACATTCTGCCCTCTAGTGGCAGAATGTTCTAATAGCCTTATAGCCCTTCGTAGCAGGGCTATACCGCTATTAAAGTCCCGCTGCTTTTGTTAAAGTCCCTCGCCTTCGGCTCGGGCCTTTAACGCTGCAGCGGGCCTTTAATAGCCGGTATAGCCCGCTACGGCGGGCTATAAGGCTATATTAAAGGCCCGCTCCCGCGTCAAAGGCCCGAGCCGAAGGCAAGGGTCTTTAACAAGGGACCGGGACTTTAATAGCCGGTATAGCCCTGCTACGAAGGGCTATAAGGCTATTAGAACATTCTGCCACTAGAGGGCAGAATGTTCTAACAAATAAAACAAAGCCTTCAGGGAGCGCGAGGGTATTCAAATCCCCTCAGGCTCCCTGAAGCCTTTGTTCACAGCCAGACGGGCATGCGGGGTGAAAAAGTTACTAGGGCTGGGTAGTTTAGGAACTCAGGCATGGGGAAGGGGTCGGGGGGTTAAGACTTACCTGTGAATTCTTAAACACGGATATGTATTTACCAAATGTGTTTAAACAACGAATAATTTGTTGTAAAGGCACGCGTGGTAAAGGCATATTCGTGATTAAGAATTTCGTTGTTTAGCCTTCGTGGAACCGGCATGTGTGGTAAAAGCATGCGTGGATCCATTATACAACCCATTAGAGCAGTTCTGTGATTCAGAAGTACTAAAGAGAGGTTAAAGTCATGCGGCTCCTCAAGTTAGGAACGAAACCGGTACTTCTGGGAATATTGGATGGCCCCAAACGGACAAAAACTGCTAAGGTGTTAAGAGACATGGGAGTGACAATTGCAAAATGAGATGTTGTTGGAAGGCTAAAGATGTTCCGAAGAAGCTGTAGTGGATAAAGGGAATGAACTGATATCTGGTGATTGAGAAACCATCATATGAATCGAGGGGATACCCTCAAAATAGTATAAAATGTGTGACTTCTCACAAAAATATTTTCACAATTGGTGACCGAGAGAACAGGGTGCTTTGAGAAGAATATACAAGGGTAGACGCATAAGGCGAGGACGAGTTACATGTAGGGAGATGGAGTAGGAGGGCTTGGAAAACTCAGCGTATGAATCCAAAGCTGAACAGGATGTGTTCGACATTTCCGTCAATTCTAACTTTAAATCAGTGAGAGTGCCTCAAAGCAGACTTTCTACAGTCTGATTGTTGTTTAACAAAAATGGCAATAAAATTCCTTCGATAAAACAGTGTGCGAGATCTTTAGCCTTAAGCCCTTTACGACTTGCCTTCCAATAGCCTTCTTGCTTACCAGACAGCTACTAGATGCTATGTTTTATTGTGATGCGGCTGTGACAGAATCAGAATTAAACAAAGTATAAAGCATCTTATTTGTGAAATTCAAGGTGCAGGTGGGCGTTTAAACTAGTGGTTCATCACCACCTGCTAACAACCTGCAGAGCAACAAGACGAAATGGGCCAGTGAGTCTACGATTCTTAGGACCACTATACACCATCTGGCTTCGTTTTCCTCTATACTAGTTAGTGCCCTTCTAAAAGACTCATTATTAGGAAGAGCGCATTCTCATTCACCCACCCCTTACTACCCAAACTTACCCAATAAACTATCTACCTGCTTTACCTTATATAAGTTCAGATTCTTTTATGTACTGTAATGTCTTGAGTCCCTTGATCCTATGCTGCTGGTCATTGCCTACATTACTGCTCATAATCACAACCGTAACTTTTATTTTATAAATAAAGTTTATGAATTTGCAATAAAGAAAACAAATCATAACAGTTAATGTTCAGCAACAGGAGAAAATGTACACTTTAAATTATGTGTCATTGTCAAATTCGACAGGATGGCGGTTTTTCAGTTCAACAACCAATTGCTAGGCACTAACTTAGCTGTATGCTTTCTCTGTGCCTTTTCACACTCCCACTTACTTCCACCCAATGGCACCAAATTCTTCAACACTTTTTCCAGAACACTTCAGCACTACTGGAGCATGGATCACTTTTTCCTATTTATTAAATGTCTATTTAGTTCCAGGCACACTTGAATTTCTCTATTGTCATAAACGCCAAACCTACCTTTTTGACTTCAAAATTAAAAAGGAAGCGGCTGCATAAGTAAATATTTCAGAGGGGATTTAGCATGCATCTGAAACTACCTTTTAACTAACATCCGAACCACGATCGCCCCATGATGTCAAGAACAGATTTTTGAGTCTGCGAAAATCTGATGACACCCAATTCCACTTAAACAAACTATCAATCAGAACCAGAGAATATCCTTTCAGCAGCAGACTCGAGCAGCCACCACAAATAAAAAAAAAAAAAATTGTACTCTTCACCTTCACTGCATTCCCAATACCTGCCATCTTCTTGTTTCTAAAGTATTCGGTTAGTAGAAGAAACAAACTTGGTCATAACAAATTGGTCTAGCTTTTTTATCTGGTAACACATACAAATTGAGGCATATACATGTTCCAGTGAGGTGGTAATAGTAGAGATGGGGGGTGGTGGTATTGATGATGGTGGTGACAATGGTTGTCGTATTGGTAGTGGTGGGTTTAGCAATCATGGTGGTTGTAATGGTAGTAATAATGCTAGTGGTGGCAAAGAGATGGGGAGAAGAGTTCTTTCCATTGAAACATGCAAGGGTACGGACCCAAAAACAAACAGAAGTGCCTTGCATTAAGAGGTGCCAAACGCAAGTGGAAAAAGAGCGCGTGGAATGCTGCTTACACGTTCAGTGTTCCCAGCGGCTCCCATCCATCAGGAAAAGAGCCATCCCACAGTAAGAAGGAGGGTAAGGTAAGGCAGGAGCTGGGATCAGAAGCCAGAAAAGAAACTAGCGCACAGCAGAAGGAGAGCTGGCAAGTATGAGCAGGACAAAAGGCAGCGGGCCACTGCTTATACTTTCAGGGTGGCCCACACACCTCCTGTGTTGCTGGCGCATTGCTGTTACCATGATGCTAACACACTTGCAGTGGGCACTTGAGAGAAGAGCTACCCCCAGAGTAAAAATGAGTGCGATGGCAAAAGGACCTAGGGGCGTGGAATGGCCGTTGTGGAGATAGGCATCAGGCTTGCACTTGAGTCACGACAAAAGCATGAAAAAGCTTTATTCACACACAAACAAAGACTGATTTTTGTATACAACACGTATTAGACAAGAAATTAAATGTGTGGAGATGGAGTGTATTGTACCTGACGAATTGCAACTGAAGCACTTCAAAGGAGGCACAATGATAAACCAGAGGCAACAGCATGTGCTGAGAGCAATACTCCTCTAAGACCACTATATGTCTATCTGACAACAGCTAAAGCAGTCTGTGTCCAGACCTCAGAAGAGGCTCATGAGAGGTTTCACAGAGACATTAAAACCAATTTGTTTAAAAAAATAACATTTCACAGATTGGAACTGCAGGTGGGACAATCCATCCATAAACTTATACTGCGTATGACAAAATATCAAATCGGTTTTACCACGGTTACCTTGCTGAGATCACATACAACCTAACAGGCACAACTGCCACTTTGTTTGTAAAATGCATACAACTAAAATAAGCTCAAATGTCTATGGTACCCCCACGGTTTCCCTTACACTTGTTCTGGATGGACACCCTTAGCAAAGCAGTAAGACAAACTGAATAAATCACCATCCACTCAAAATGTCACACCACTGCCACTGTACCACATGTCCGAATACCCCAAGAGGGCTGTAGGCAAGACTGGCAGAGCATCCACAAGAACTCCCAATAACATCATACGGAAGTGGTGACCCTCTTTAGGCAACAACTGCCACCAAGGTCTTAAAGAGTTTCACATATAGACGGACCAATAAGGCCACAGTCGCAAGCCTCAGGACAGGAGCAATATGAAAACCCAGGAGTAGTAACATCAGATGTAATGATTGGAAAATATTGATGGGCCCTGGGGAGCACGGGATGGGTGTGTCACCGCGTAGAATGAGGAGTATCTTCAGAGCATTTCACAACACCGTTCCTCCGAAGAGCAGATCATCTGCCAGAAGCAGCCTCGAACCCAAGTCATTGAAAAGGGCTGGTGACCCAGCTACAAATGAAGCAGACACATCAGCCCAAAAGGTTGAAAACTGTTCACTATCTACAGTAGAATTCATTATAATTATTAGTTGAAAATCCATAATGCTGTGTACCGGTCATCTCATCAACTCGATGGACCATCCTCCAGGTATTTTCCGTGAGTTTGTGTTAATACAACAGCCAAACGGCACAGGGACTAAACTACTTAAATCTATGAAGGCCACCCTTATGTATTCCTTGCTTGAGACATAAAAGATAACACTGTTTTAATATCAGATTTCAAAGCAATGTTCTGGACCGAGTTGCACTAAACATACCGGCCTGCAGCGCTTTTTCAAACGTTATTTTATTAGTTCTCCAACTATAAAAGGGTAGTTTATCTTCTGAACTAATCTCCTTAAAAGAGTGTATTTAAAAATAAAACTAACTTATTTAGCAACCGGTCCGGAGTCCAAATCTCTCACTAAGTGGACTCACAGAATATGTTCATTATTCCAACTTGCAAACTAATAGAAAATTGGCAAAATATTCATCTTCAAATTGCTTCTCTGTGAGGCAGAGATCCAAGCAAGAAGTACAGGTTAGCGTTGCTACAGCAACAGCAAAAACATATGATGTTTCCAGGTAACTGGAAAATTGAATTCTCAAAATATAATTTATGCTTCACATTTTAGTTAGATTTAAACATTGTTGGCTTATTCACAGGCAGACAATACTTTCCAAAACAGTTTCAGCTTGGTTTGCAATCCATTCCCAAATGATTTGGAAATATTGCAGTTTTGTGTGGAGGGAGAAGAGACGTGCGTGTTTGCTAAAAGTAAACATTAAACTTTTATAGTCTCACGTTGGTTCAAATTTAGCCAATTTCCAGATAGCATCTAAACGTTATCCTGTTAAATTCAG
This sequence comes from Triturus cristatus, assembly GCF_964204655.1. NCBI lineage: Eukaryota > Metazoa > Chordata > Amphibia > Caudata > Salamandridae > Triturus > Triturus cristatus. Next base: position 1,750,960,887 of record NC_140589.1, on the reverse strand, counting down.
CACAACGAAATTTCTGCCAAGAGAAGTTGGGCTTAATCTAACCCCGATTTATAAAATGCTTGTAATGGTGTCTGACTGTCTATATTTGTTACACTCTCTGTTTCAGTTGGAGCAAAACATAAAAGAAGTCGCGGATATTTATGTAGCCATGCTCTTTACATTAAGGAGAATTAGCATTTCTGGTGGCCAATCTTTCAACTATCCTAATCACGTCATCTTTTAGAAAATGTGTTGAAGAATTACGATTGCAACCTTGGAACTCAGGTTTGCAGACCCGCAGAGGCTGGGTGGCCCCATGTCTTGAAGACCAGTAAACTAGGTCTCTGTACCAGAGTTATCAGTACTTGGTGAAGGTAAGCCAATGTCTTAGTTCACAAAAAACCTATAATATCTCAAATTCTCCTTTTAAATTTTTAACGATACCTTATTTCCGTGACATATTTTCCACTCTTTTATAGTTCCACATCTCTCTTCCTGCCCAAGGCGCCTTCGAGTCAACTGGTGTGGCATTGAGCACTTTAAAAGATACGGACATGACACAAGATCATGTTTATCCTACTACTCCTCAGTATCTCTTTGCCTCTCACCGGCTCCTTCCGGAGCCGTCCATTCCTTACCTTTTCCCTGCAGTGCTTTGAAGCAGCAACAATGAGCAATACACAAGAAACCGACATGGCATACATGACAAAAATAGTTTCAAATTTACAATCATGGATACATGAACTTTACTATTTTTAAATGTTGCTCACCTTTTCAATCCAGGTACCATATTTATGACAGACACTATGAAGCCAAACATGGTATTTGCAGTAGTAGCCCATGTCCGACAGACAAAGTATGGTTGTTTGCAGCAATTGCTTAGTTGGTAGTCTACTCTACCAAACATCAGCTGTGGACACTTAGTTTAGACAAGAAGAGGCTGAAGCCAATCATGGCTTTGGTCCGATTTTAGGTCGAGCCTAGAACAGCGCATGCGCTGTTACTTTACATTTAGTATACGGGTTTCCAAAGTGCTACCTACCAGACTTCGCTGGCCTAGCGCTTGCGTTCACGCGAGCATGCACGTGCGCAGCCACCAGTCACTGCTGCGCGCGCACCACTCGCGTGCTTGCCACACAGCACGTCCCGTCCTTGCCCCGTTACTTTTACGGCCAATGCTTGTTTTTAGACTAGTATTATCATCACCTGTAGGGGTAGGTATCAACGATGCGTGGAGTCAGGAGTCTGAGGGTCTCATTGCACTTCATGTGCACTTCAGTTATGGCTGTGTTCAGGATCGCAACTAGCCCCAAACTTCGGTGGGGGGGGGGGGGGGGGGGGGGTGGGGACGAAATTTTTTATTTATTATTCATTTAATGCGATGTTATATAGCGCGAACATTACCCAAAGGTGTCAGAGCGCTTTACAAAAGAACCAGTTGCGTTACATAAGGACTTTGGATTACATGAGTTACATAAGAGATATAAACAGGATAAAATTGCACATGTACAAGTTGTAAAGTCACTCAAAGAAGAGATACAAACAGATAAACTCTAAAATCACATAGGAATGGTAGTAAGGTCTACTACATATACTAGTGGTTAGAGTTCTATATATACAAATAGTAAGTTCACACAGGATTACATTTTAACAGTGATTAGGCTTGGACAATTATATAATATATATATATATATATATATATATATATATATATATATATATATATATATATATATATATATATATATATATATATATATATATATTAAGGCAGTGCAGCAAAAAGAGAAAAACGATCAAGGGTCATCAGGGGGAGTCGGGCGGGAAGAAGGAACGGAACAAAGGTCAAACAAAATGGCGGGGCCGGGTCGTGGGTATAGACGGAGACCATCTTCAACAAGTATTGGCATAGCCATTAGGTCTCGCTTTTGGGACCTTATAAGTATTTAGTTATGCAAAACAATATCCTTGGTGCAATAACATCAACTGTTGCATGGCTAAAAACTTATAAGGTCCCAAAGGCGAGACCTATTGGCTATGCCAATGCTTGTTGAATTTCTGATTTGGAGAATAGAGGCTGCAGTCTCACAGGCTAAGTTGGCCGTACTGGTGCCTGGGGCCCACGCGAGTCAGACATGGCATAAATGTTTCTAGCTTGTGACCCTTGACCCTCTGGGCCGAGCACCCCACGCACCGTGCACACTCCCCGTGAGTGAGCCCAGGCTGCCCCCGATCCCGCCGAGTGCCGCCGCTGCCCGCAGCTGTGCTCCTGGTCCTTGACCGTTTGTATTTTGTATTTTTCCTCTGTAGCGTTTGCATTTTGTATTTTGCCTCTGTTATCGTCAATTTCCTCGGTTTTCCAGCGTTATTGTGTGTTTTGCCCCACTTGTTGTGCCCAGCCCCTGCCGCGTTTCCCGCCCTCTCCCCGCCGCTGCTCCTCCGCCCCCTTCTTTCTCTGTGTCCCTTCCCATTCGCTGCCCCGCTCCCGCCTCCCAGCTGCTCCTCCCTCCCACTTCGCCATTTATGGCGGAGTGCACGCGTACGCGCAGCGTTCACGCACAGCAGGTGCGCCGAATGTGCGCCGAAGCCCGTCTACGCCCGTCCGCGCCCAGCGCCAGAAACCCTGGTCCCCACAGATGCCAGCCCACCCGCCGGACTTACGACGCCGCCACCCTCAACGCACTCAACTCCGGCCGGATCCCCGGCTGCAACCGAGCCACCCCGAGAGGCACCCACGGACCCTTCACCTGCCAAACCTGCAAAGTCACCTGCATCCGGACCTGCACCGCACCCGCCAAGCCGAGCACCAGCAGCAACCACCTGAAGTGCATCCTGCTCAACACCCGCTCCGTCCACAGACACGCCGTGGAACTCTGGAACCTGCTCGACACCACATCCCCAGACGTCGCCTTCCTCACGGAAACATGGATGAACGCCTCCTCAGCGCCCAACATCGCCATCGCCATCCCGGGCGGATACAAGATCACCCGGAGGGATCGCGTCATCCAGACTGGAGGAAGCATTGCCATCGTCCACTAGAACACCATCCGCATCACGACCAACTCCGACGACAGCCTCACAGCTGCCGAACATCTGCACTTCCAGATACACTCCGACCCCAAGACCACCCTCAGAGGCACCCTCATCTACAGACCCCCTGGACCTCGCACACAATTCAGCGAAGACATCGCAGACTTCATCAGCCCGCACGCCCTCTCCTCCGCCGACTACATCCTCCTAGGGGACCTCAACTTCCACCTGGAGAACAACAATGACAGCAATACCGCCGCCCTACTGGAGAACCTCGCCAACCTCGGACTCAAGCAACTGGTGAACACCCCCACCCACTACACCGGCCACACGCTCGACCCCATCTTCTCCTCCAGCAAGCACATCTCCTTCAGCCCCTCAACCGGACCACACTGGACAGACCACAGCTGCGTCCACTTCAGCTTCAGGAGAACCACGACCCACCACCACCCGCAACAGGTTCCCCGCAGGAGCTGGAACAAGATCACCACCGACCAGCTCACCACATCCCTGAGCCAGAACCCTCCCCCCAGAACAACGGACCCCAACCAAGCAGCTAACAACCTCACACAGTGGATCGCCAACTGCGCAGACGACCTCGCACCACTGAAAAACCATCCCAGCAGGCCCGGCAGTAAGATAGCCTCTTGGTTCAACGACGATCTCAAGAAGAACTGCCGTACCCTCGAGAAAGCCAGGCGCAAAGACCAGACTACATGACCGCCCTCAAGCACGCCACCCGCAAACACCACCAGCTGATCCACACCACCAAGAAGACAGCATTCAAGGAACGACTAGACAACAACACCCACAACAGCAAGGAACTCTTCAGCATCGTCAAAGAGCTCTCCAACCCCAGCGCCGGAAACAACGACATCACTCCCTCGCAGGACCTCTGCGACTCACTGGCCTCGTTCTTCCACAGCAAGATCGCCGACATACACAACAGCTTCGGCGCACAGACCACGCTCCCAACCACCGAACCAACGCCCCCCCAATACCACCCTCCGCACCTGGACCCCGGTCAGCACCGAACACACCATCCACACGATGAACACCATCCACTCCGGATCACCAACCGACCCATGCCCCCACCACGTCTTCAACAAGGCAGACTCCGTCAACGCACCCCAACTCCGGGACATCATTAACTGCTCCTTCAACACCGCCACCTTCCCGGAGAGCTGGAAGCATGTCGAACTCAGCGCCCTCCTGAAGAAACCATCAGCGGACCCCACGACCTCAAGAACTACCGCCCCATCTCGCTCCTCCCTTTTCCTGCCAAAGTCATCGAGAAGACCGTCAACAGACAGCTTGCCGCCTTCCTCGAGACGAACGGATCCCTCGACCACTTGCAGTACGGTTTTCAAGCCAACCACAGTACCGAGACCGCCCTCATCGCAGCCACTGATGACATCCGAGCCCTGCTCGACAACGGGGAACCAGCGGCCCTCATCCTCCTTGACCTCTCCGCAGCGTTCGATACTGTCTGCCACCGCACCCTAGTGCAGCGCCTCAGCCACATCGGAATCCAAGAGAAGGCACTGGAGTGGATCATCTCGTTCCTCGCCGGAAGAACCCAGAGAGTCCGCCTCCCCCCGTTCAGATCCGAGGCCACCGAAGTCATCTGCGGCGTACCACAAGGATCATCACTCAGCCCCACTCTCTTCAACATCTACATGAGCCCCCTCGCGGCCATCGCATGCCAACACAACCTCAACATCATCTCCTACGACGACAACACCCAGCTGATCCTCTCCCTCACCAACGACCCCACCACCGCCAGAACCAACCTACACGAAGGGATGAAAGACGTAGCCGAGTGGATGATGAACAGCCGCCTGAAACTGAATTCAGACAAGACGGAAGTCCTCATCCTTGGATCATCACCCTCTGCCTGGGACGACTCCTGGTGGCCCCCTGCCCTGGGCAGCGCACCCAAACCAACGGACCACGCACGCAACCTGGGCTTCATCCTGGACTCCTCCCTCTCGATGACCAGACAAGTCAACGCCGTCTCATCGTCATGTTTCAACATCCTACGCATGCTCCAAAAGATCTTCCGATGGATCCCCACCGAAACCAGGAAGACGGTCACCCAGGCCCTCGTCACCAGCCGATTGGACTACGGAAACACCCTCTACAACGGAACCACAGCCAAACTACAGAAAAGACTGCAACGCATCCAGAACGCCTCCGCACGACTCGTCCTGGACATCCCCTGACACAGCCACATCTCCGGCCACCTGAGAGACCTGCACTGGCTCCCCGTCAGCAAGAGAATCACGTTCCGACTCCTCACCCACGCACACAAGGCCCTCCACGACCTGGGCCCCAGGTACCTCAACGACCGACTGACCTTCTACACTCCCACCCGCCAGCTACGATCGACCAGCCACGCCCTCGCCGCCGTTTCACGCATCCGAAGAGCCACCACGGGAGGAAGATCCTTCTCCTACCTGGCAGCCAAGACTTGGAACTCCCTCCCCATCCACCTCCGTCTGACCCAAGACCACCTCTCCTTCAGGAAGCAACTCAAGACCTGGCTGTTCGAGCAGTAGCGGACCCCTCCTCCCCCAAGCGCCTTGAGACCCTCCGGGTGAGTAGCGCGCTATACAAATTTCTTGTTTGATTGATTGATTGATTGATAGCTTGTGGTAGGTGAAATACTATTTATGGTTGATGGCAACCCCATTGGATGTTTAACAGACTGGCCTCTAAATATAATCTATTGACTATGGTGATTGTACTCTGCATACCAAATAAGGCCTTCAGCTTTCACATGGTTGACTGTACGGGTGGTCTGTCCTAGTGTACTGTGTATGGCAAAACAGGGCCATGGATATGGTCACTTTCAAACTTGGTGCGACTTTGCCAACTCTGACAGAAAGAGAGGATGTAACCAGTGGTGGCTCTGGTCTGTGTCTGACCAATTTATAACCGCTCTACAAATAAGGAACATGTTTGAGGGTGTGGCAAGATGGTACCTGCAACGGAAGCTTGTTAGGCGAGCTCCATGCTAGTCTGATCAATATCCTGCTTAATCGAAGCCATCTGCCCACAGATACACCTTTGTCATCCCGCATGGTCACCTGCGTGTGCCACTTAATGCGGACATCCCCAATCTCAGCGTCCGGGACCCTCTACAAGGTGTTTGGAGGCGGCACAACTGCCTGGGCTAGCCTATTGCCATATGGAGACTCAAGGGAAGTCAGAGCGCCTTGAGGAACGAGGGACAGTGTGTGGTGCACGGCCTATAGGCAGGACAGACCATAGCGGGCACCAGGCGTTTCCCCGGTGGGCCGCCAGGGTGGGGGCCGGTTTTGAGCCCCTGGCGGCTGTTTGTTACCGGGGGCCGGCAATATCGACCCCCAGTAACAAAATCGGTGAAACCGGCCCTGGCACACAGCTCGGCCGCACCCCCTCAGCCCCCCAAGGGGGGCCCGTTGAGCAGTTTGCCAGGGCCAGGTTCGGTTCCCAGTCCGGCCCTGCCTATAGGAGATCGTGCTGTGAAACTGCACTGCTCTTCAGGTGGGGTGCATTGAGGCCCCTGGCGTGTTTGCCCATACGCTCCGACGTGGTTGCCGGGAGCGGGGCCGGGCCTGTCTCCCAGGTCAGCCCAGCCTTTGAACTACAGCTAGGTCCACCCGATACCGGAGTGGCAGGGACCTCCTGAGGGCGCATTGGCTGCAGCAGTAGTGTGTTTCCCTCACATCTCCCGGTCCCTCGAGGGCCCGCTACAATGCTGCTGTTACCACCTGCAGCCACCGAGACTACAGCCTTCGGCTTTGGGGCACAAGCCAGTGGACCCACCCAGGACTCCTGCAGGCCCGTGCTGGTTGTGGGGACAATCATTTGGCGTGGGGATGTGGAGGACCTTCAAAGATTCCATCAGTGGCTTAATACATGTTCGACCGATATACAATTCACCATGGAATACAGTAGAGAAAAGATCAATTTCCTCGACATCCTTATAATATCTGAGCAGGGCAAACTCCACACGAATCTCTACAGAAAAAGCAGTGAAAGGAACACTCTACTTCGTTACTCGAGCCACCATCCTCGTAACCTCAGAGACAACTTACCCTTTGGACAGTTCCTGAGGTTACGTAGGAATTGCTCAAAGAAAGAAGACTTTTTTGATGAGTCTGCCGGACTTCTAGCACGGCTGGTGGAACGTGGCTACCCTATCAGGCTCCTTAAAAAAGCCCGAAAAAGGGCATGGCACAACCACAGGGAATTTCTTTTGATCCCTAAGTCTAAGGAGATCCTTAAGGAAGATCGCTTGGTATGTGTCACGACATTTTGTACAAAGAGCAATGAGATCAAAAAGATAGTCAATAAGCATTGGCACCTAGTATCCGACGAATTGGGTAACACACCAATCCCCTTACATGCATTCAAGAAAGGGAAAAACATACGAGATCAATTGGTCAAATCGTTACTACCGATGCCCCCCAATATCGGTCAGACCACTTTATGGGATGTTCCGTCTGCCACGGGACACCATAAATGTGGTTCCTGCAAAGCTTGCCCTTTGACCAAAGAAATGAATGCGTTTACATACCATGAAAAGGTACACACACTTAAGGGTTTCAGTAATTGCAACTCATCGGGGGTCATATACGCAATTGTTTGCCCCTGTGACTTCATGTATGTGGGACAGACGACTCAAAAAGTTAAGTGTCGCATCCTTCAGCACTGCAGCCGTATACGCTGTAAAACAGTGGGAGCACCCTTGGTTGACCATTTTACGAAGTTTGGCCATGCAGCTGACAGTTTAAAATAGTGGGTTCTTGAAAAGATCAAACGTAATCCCAGGGGAGGGGACTTCAGTATCACACTTAATAGAAGGGAATGCAGATGGATAGACTCCTTGGACACTATCCATAGAGGATTGAACGAGTTGGAGGAGATTAATAGACAGATTTCCATTATGAGTACTGGGTAGTATATCTTTGGCATTAATCTCTCACCACTGGTATATTATTCATGACGACAACGGATGTACATTGTGACATGTGGCCTATTCTGCTAATCCACTGCGCCATGTATACTGTGAAATGTGGCCTGTTCTGCTAATCTACTGCCCTTAATTACAACCGGTCAACACTGTACATTTTGGCCCTTACATTGACTGCCTATGTTATGTTTAACTGTACGTATGTTTATATTATATATATGTTGGAACTATTGTTCTATTGTCTGTCAGGTTATATTCATTCATTGTAAGTTTAGAAATGTTGTTACTTCATGATCTGTGTATTCATTATATCGGATCCATTGTTACATGACAGTATTCGGTAAGACTGTGTGCCGATTAATCTATTGAACTCGGAGTACTGCTTTTGTTTTTAAATCACTATTCCAATTGTGTCCAACTCCCGGTACACATAGACATCACAAGCCCCGTTGGAACTACAGAGGTATTGCCCCGGTGAGTCTTTCTACTCTGACTCTCTTAACGACGCACCATCACGACGTGCACGGTTACCCGGTGCGCTTCAAATAATTAGAGCGCATGCGCCCCCGGTTCCTCCGGTTGAGACGCCACGGGAACACGCTCTGCATTAGATGCAGGTAAGAACGCTAGGAGACCTTTTAGTTCTTAACTCACGACGCTGGCCAACTGGTACCCATATCATTCCCCTTGGTTTCCCCTTAGAACGGCTGCCGTAATTGAATTCCGGTTCCCTGGAACAAGCTGCCGAACGGATTGAGTCCGCGTTACAGAACGGCCCTTGTCCGGGATGTGTGATGCCCAAATTGGTTCCCTGTGTTACACTGCTGAACGGATTGAGTCCGCGTTGCAGGTATTGTGAATTTCAATCAATTTATGCCCCCACATGCACAATCTGAGCGAATAGATCGCCGACTTGGCCCTGACACTGTCCAATTCTGTTTAATTTCAGTTCCAGTGTCTGTGGACCACACACATGGTTTTTGAATTATTGCCACTATTGACTCATGGTTGAACCTTTCCTGGATTCACGCTAGGTAAGCATACACCCGCTCTGGCAGGTGTTAATCAAATTAGCTATACAACATCCTGATCATCTAACTTACACCTCCCCCCCCCCTTTTTTAGACCCCCAAGTCAAGTTGAGGACTCCGTCAGGTTGCCCCTCCTTCCTTGTTGTCCTGAAGAAGACCCGCATGGTCAAGGTATCAAATTACCGCAGTACCCTAAGACGGGTCGAAACGTCGACACCCCCTTACGAATGAGCCTGGTACACGTCCCTTACCGAACGTGCCAAAATATGAATTGGATTCTGTACTGAAAATTGTGACTTTATTTATTCATACGTGACCAGGACACCTTGTACGGTGAATTGTAAACCGTTTAATTTGTTACTTATCTTAATTCTTCTTTTGCTCTCTGAGAATTTTCTCTTCACACACTCACTTCTCAGCACCCTTACTCTATGCACGTTCCCTCTGGAGCAACCATGCGCCGAACTTTTATACGAATTGTTGTAAATAAATAAATATCGCTTAATCAAATGGAGGATGTTGTATCGCTTCAAATTTAGTTTCTTGAGCTATGATAAATGAAATTCAGCTCCAAATGTAACGAGATGACACATTACTGAATTGTGAAGTATTGAGTCAGGACCATTGTTTGTTGTACTAATTCGATTCCCAGGTCCCTGCCTTTTGGGAAAACCCCATTTTTTGCAATGGTTGTGGGGACAATGCACACCACTATGTAAAGCAGCCAGCCTGAACGCTGTACTTGAGGCACACCGACACAGGGGCGGCTCCTCCATGTGGGCGGAGGAGCGTCACCACACTGCTTTCTCGCAGTGCGAGAAGCAGTAACATAAAATGATATAAATACCATTTTATGTTACTGCTTCTCGCACTGCAAGAAAGCAGAAGGTTTTGGATGGGGGGGGTCCTGCAACAGGGCAGGGGAGGAGTGGCTAGCCAATGTTGCGGGTCCGGACTGTTTGGTCGGCCCCCAGTCATGCGCACTCTGCCATTTTCTCCATGTAGGTTGCATGCAGCCTTCATGGAGAAAATGGCCTCCCCATAGGTGCCTGGCTGGGCGCCTTCCCCACCAATCACAACACTGTCATTGCAGCGCTGTGATTGGCTTAGGAGGAGTGGAGGGAGGCTGCCTGCTTCCTGCGAGGCGTGTCAGGACAACTAGGGAAACCCTATACAGAAGGAACCAGGGTATATACAATATAGCAACAAAAAAAAACGGTTCCTATGGAAACTATGGTAAACAATACACAGTATTGCAATGCACAATGGGAATAAGGGTAAGGGGATGTCCAAAAGAGAAGAGAGACCAAATACAGCGCAATACTAGTAAGTTCAGAAAGTTTATATACAAAAATATTTACAATGGTATTCAATATAAGTGCGTAGTGTCACCAAGTGAACATGGAACTCATAACACTGTGCGTGAAATTCTGTGACATAGAGAACAAGCTTCCATAATGACAAAGTCGACCATTGATTTAGATACAGGATGAACACAGTTCTCGGATATAATAAAATCAAGACTGGTAAATGCTTCGCTTTCAATATTGTCGACGACATTTAGACCACGTTCGCTGTGCGGGGTCTCTTCAGAACCAATCAATGCATAAGGTATTGATATCATTTTATGTTACTGCTTCTCGCACTGCGAGAAAGCAGAAGGGTTAGGTTGGGGTTGGGCCGTCCTGCAATAGGGCAGGGGAGGAGTGGCTAGCCCAATGTTGCGGGCCATGACTGTTTGGTCGACCCTCTGGAGCCGACCAAATCAGTCATTTGCATGGCCTCCCCATAGGCGCCTGGCGGGGAGCAGACCCCACCAATGACAACTCTGCCATTGCAGCGTTGTGATTGGCTGAGGGGAGGGAGGCTGCCTGCTCCCTGCGAGGAGCAGAGACGCTGGACTGGATCGGGCCGTTCAAGGCAAGTTATTTATTTTTTTATTAATTAAAATGAAACCTCCCCAAGAGCCCAACACCCTCTCCGTGTGTGACCACCCCACGCTTGACACCCCACCCGCTTGACCCCTTCCCACACGCTTGACCGACCACCCACATGTGTGACCACCCCCCCACATGACAGCCCACACGCGTGACATTCTCCCCCCCCCCCAAACGCGCGAAACTGGACCCCCCAAAAACACATGACTCCCCCACGATCGACCCACCTCCTTCACGATCGACCCCCCCACACAATCCATCCCCCGCACAACCCATCCCCCACGAGTCATGCCAGCTGCCACTGAGACTGTTTGACTGGTGAGGAGTGGGAGTTGTCAGCGGCTTCGACAGCCTTGGCGAAGGAGGTTTGTCCAACTTTAATGCTGTGGACTGTCGCTGGGAGGGCTAGCCCCTCTGGCTCTGCAAGCCTTGGACACCCGGTGGCCCCGCTGCAGCAGGACAACTGTGATGAGCTGCGGTCAGAGAGATGGGACCTTGCTGAGAGTTGTGGCAATGAGATCGAGTGACTGCACACTATTGTCCTAGTCCGTGCAGCCTCCCCGCTGCTGTCCAGCCCCCAACACATTGCTGCTCATCAAATGACATCCAGGCACCAAAGTGCTTTGAGTGGTGGTGCCCTTTCCACCCTCCAGCAGGCTCTTTTGTGACTGTGAACACTGAGCATTCATCAGCACTGTGCTGCCCTCTGGGTGTCCACTGCTGGGGTCTTCCCATTGGAAAGATTGCTGCGGAGGCCCTCAACACGTGCCTAGTCTTCTGCTGCCCATACCTCCGATTGTCTATTGAACGGACCCCTGGCTTTGCAGATCCTCCACACTCAGTGGGGAGATGGTGATCGTGGTCTGGCCGCCAGCATCTTGGAGGGAGAGACGACACCACCAGCTGCGGTATATCTGCTGGGCTGACATGCATCCTGAAGTCGGTTATGCCCTTGCAAGGACTACAAAGGGTGAGACTAACTCTAGCTGGGACGTCCCTGAACAGTTCAGAACGCACTTAGACCTGGGCCCCGGCTTCCAGTAATTACTCAGTGAGGAACCCCGGATTCCAATAATGATTCAGTGGGGGTCCTCAGCTTCCAGTAATGATTAAGTGGCGGTCTACAGAAGTCAAAAGGTTAAGAGAAATTGTTCTACGCCCTTTAGAAACACAAGAAGGGGAGTTCTCTGTACTTTTATAGCAAGAACCTCCTTGTCCTTGAGATCTATGGTCCACTGGCAAATGTGCAAGTGAATGGCAGCGAATCAATCTAAAGGACATGACAGAAGCAAGACTGCAGGATATGATACCAGGTGTTACGAAAGTGACAGCAGGCCTTCAAGTGAAAGTGTAGGACTTTCAGGATGTTGATGTGTAGGGTCGGGCTTGGACAAAAAGATAAAAATATCAGCCCAGGCTCTAAAATAAAAGTGGCCCCCATTAGCGAGCCAGCTAGTTAAAAATAAAAAAGTGAACCATGTTTGCAAATCAGTCTAGATTTGATTTGATAAAGACAAGCAGTATTTTGCATAGTATGGGAGATGCATGCGTTTGTGTTTACTGCAGGCAATACTTGTGGTAAAATCAGGGAAAGCAATAGTGAAAACCAGCCCACTTGGTCAAGAAACAGGCCGAGAAACTGCTGCAAAACAAGCCCACACACTGATCTGTCAGGACAGTCCATCGGATACTGCCTGATCGCCCTTTAGGCCAGTCTGGCCCTGCTGATGTGGAATATCACATAAGTGAGAATGTCGTTGGAACTTGGATGTTCACTCACTCATCCACCTTTACATTCCTCTCGGTGAATAAGTCATCCGCTCCGGAGATCAGCCTGTAAACTGCAGGTCATGCGAGCCTTACCTGTACATGTTCTGTGAGCAATGACAGCTTGCACCCTCTGAAGCCGTTCTGCAGAGAATCGAAGACTGCACTTGCGGCATTCTTCGAGAAGGAAGCTTGCGTTGCTGCTGCCTTACTGTACCAGTCCTGTAAAAAATGCGAAGCTTGCGCTGCTGCTGACAGGTGTGTACGTGTCCTGTGATGAGCAAAGTTAGCCCTGCTTCTGTCCTAGCTGCAGCGCTTCTCCAAGGAGAGAAGCTTGAAATGTTTCTATGATGCACCTGTTCTATAAAGAAGGGATGTTGCCACTGTTGTTGCCCCATCTTCTGAAAATACATGCGCTATATTGAATGGAATGGCATAACATGCCCTATGAAGCAATTACTGTTTCACAATATTTGATTTGAAATACCGAGACCTGCAGGCCCAAGGAAGACGCCCGACCCCGGAATATTCCAGCACTGAAACATGTTGAGGGAAAAGAGACGCAAGATGCGTTGCTTGACCTTCCATTTGAGATGAAAATGTACTTCCTAACTGTGTCTTTTTGACTGTGGGTAAGAGATAGCCTTTCAAATGCAGATGCGAGCATCTCACTGCTAATGGGCCAACAGTAACACTTCTGGGCAAAACAAACTGAAACAGGCATGCTAAAAAAGGCGTTATTAAGCATAATAAAGAGAACAGCAGCCAAACATGTCTGATGAGACACAGGGAAAGGAAACGCGTGTGCAGGCACGCCCCCTAAACACATCCTCACAACAGAAGTTAGTGTGATTCAGGTGGAGTGCCTGCAATACCACTGTGGTGCTCCCTGCCTTGAACTGGTGCAGCATGGGCTGCCCTACAAGGGCCGCCAGGGCTCTTCATCCATCTCTATAAACTCAGTGGAATCATGGGCTTCATGCCGTCTTTAAATGTATACATGGTGAAACCAAACTAATTTTACCTGAGCATTCTATCTAACTAGTCCCACCTGTTTACCTATCACTGTTCATATTTCCGGTCTGTTTTCCATTTATTATACTACACATTTTACATTCTTTCTGTAAAAGTTAACGGATTCCAGTCTAAAGGGCATGGTTTGTGCTGCATCAAGGGCTAAGAAGATAGAACAGCATTTCCGATATAAGCTCCCCCTGTTTGTTCATAGCTCACACGAACCCCTTTTGACGGCTGGAAATGAAGACAAGAGTGCTCATTCTGTAGAGACGCGGCCCGCGCGTGCTGCTGTAGGGACGGACATCTTGATCCGTGAGGTACTTCCAGCTCTACGGTCTATGGGTCTCTTCAAAGCCGATCACTGCTACAGAGCTAAGGAAAGAAAGCTAGAAGCCCCCAAGACAGTCGAGCACCGACCAGAATGGCTCGCTCTCCACTTTCTCTGTGTAACATCCGACTCGCCAATTCTAATCATTCACTATAGCAGGGCGGATGATGAAACGTATTCTGATCGTTACATCCCAGCACGTCTGAAAGCAAAAGAGATCATCTTTCAGCAGCAGTTTGAGACCAAGCAAGGGACCACAGCAGCAGTGCACTTGGAGAGGAAACAGGGGTGCAAGCCTATGAAGCCAGTCACGACCACTAGTGGGTGGAACTGGGCGGGGCTACACGGGCTCGCGATTTGAGCAATCGGAATGACGTCTCTGCATCGCAGACTCCTCCACACCGCTGAAGCCACGGACTCAGCAGTATGCAGGCCGCCTGCATCAACAGTACGCCAAGCAGCAAGCCTCTGCCCTTCAACTTTGCATGAACTCGCTTTTGAAAATATGTTATCCATCTTGGAGAACCTCTTAAACAGGTTTTATTAGCTGCTATAACATTCCTCCCTTCTGCATTGTTTAAACGTGCCTCTTCCTCCTCCAAGTGTGCTGTAATCTAAAACGCCATCAGAAGAATGGCTACACATTTCACAGGTTCTATTATTAGTGCCAGGTTAGTCTGCCAGAAAAAGACTTAAGTGAAGGAAGGGCATTAACACATCTACTCCTGGTTCTAGTGCGCATATTTTAGATCACGTCAGCACATTTTGTATGCCCAGGTGCTCCACTACACATTGCGGATTAAGGGGGGCAGCCGACAGCAGGGAAGTTTGCACCACTGGGGGTTTTGGGCCAGTGGTGCAGCCCGGGCCCAATTGGGCTCTTCTGCGCTTAACACCTTTGGGATAGTTTCCATAAATACAGAACCGGCCATTTCATGTACCGTGTCACCGTTTTAGTAAATTGGTATGGTAGCTGGTACTAACTGGGATTAGGAAAGTTTTGTATCAAGAACGTTTTTCAAATTGTAATATTAGAGTTGCGATGGATTATCAAGTGCCAGAAGCGTGGGTGTCGGTCCGTCCGGCACGGCAGGCGACGAACAGTGTGGCTGCGGCGGTGTGGGCGTGTTGACTACCGTGGCCCACACAGCACACTGTTCAGGTACATGCAGGGGCCACGAGAGAGAGAGAAGGGCAATGAAGGCAGGGCGAAGGGGGCGGCATGGCGCACGGCGTCTCGCTCTACAATTTATGGACGAAGGGGTGGTGAGGCCTCTACCCGGGAACCACAAGCAGCCCAGTGGAAAGGGGAGAGAACAAGCATTGGCATAGCCAATAGGTCTCGCCTTTGGGACCTTATAAGTGTTTTGCCATGCAACAGTTGCTGTTGTATCAAGGATATTGTGCTGCATAACTAAATACTTATAAGGTTCCAAAACCGAGACCTATTGGCTATGCCAATGCTTGTTTGGGAAGGAAGGGGCTGGGTGGGGTTCAAAAGCGCCCGTAGGTACTTCTCGGCACGGCCCCGCCCCCTTCAAGGCCCCTCCTCACACGGTGAGATTGTTCTTCCAGTTTGCAGAGCTTCCAGGAGACCAGTCGCAAATGACCTCAAATCCTGCACCGTTTCTTGGATAATTGTGGACTTGCCGCCTTTGCCACATGAACCATCATCTGCTGCATAATCTACCGATTTTAGCAAAAAAAATGGATCTAGCTCGACAAGATCAAAAGTTACTGAAACGTGGCAACACGTGTCCTTGCACAGCTGAAAGCCCTTTGCATAAATTGAGTGGTCATCTTTCAATTGATTATTGCTATATTTGGGTGTTAAACTGGTACTAATAAGAAGAAATCTTTACGCAAAGAGTGTTGCCGTGTGTAAAAATGTCAAAATAACATAGTAATGCTATCAGAAAAAATGTTGCCTTAAGCGGTTTAATTTGCCCTTTCTTGTTGCATAATTTAGTCAACTCCGTTACATAATTTGGTTCTGTCCTGTAGTATAATTGCAGTGGTCTTGTCTTTAAGCCCCTCGTAAGAGCAAATTAGCCCCCCACCCCCCTCCGATAGATACTGCGCAACTTGCACTGCTGGAGCACTTCTCGTCTGCACCTGAACACTAACAGATCCATGTGCTAGGCTCTTCTGGGGTTCATCCTGGACGTGCAGCAACGTGAGTCCATGACAAGGAAGCTCCGGACCCACATCCGGACATTCTCATGTTACCTGGGGTGCATTAGTCAGACAATCGTGTCCCTCAGGGCGACTTAGTCAGACAACCAACAGATCGCGCTCGAAATACGTGTCTTGAGCCAACCATATGAATCCTCCGGGTATCGTGCGATTCCATAGATTTGAGCTCATCTGTGCCATTAAAGAACAGGACCATCCATATGCAAATTCATCTTGACCCCCATCCCAAAGAAGTTCAGACCTATGTACATTGAAATGACCTCTGCACTGAATACAAACAACTCTGGGCAATCCCCAAGTACCGCAAGGCCATGATTGTCCAGACAAGCAATTCACGTGATCTGGGGGTCACGTGATATTAACTCATGTCACAGGTCACCCAGTGACGAGCCAACATTCTTTGAGTGGGTGTCCAGCTCGTGTTTGTGAGCACTGAGGTCGGAGGCTGGGAAGTACTGGAATGAATTCAAGATTTCACACCATCCCAGGGCATACAAGGCGGCGGCTTCAATTCAGAAGCCTTTTATGTTTTTGGTCCAGCTAGGAGCGGCCACCCCCTCTCCAGGCCCCGCCCATCCCATGTTTCCCCAAACCAGCTCTAGCCCCCATGGCTTTAGCCCTCCCTTATCTTTGGGCCACTCTCACATCAGGCTGTGACGGCCTGAAAGCCCCTTCGCACATTCCCCATCCGCTGGTCCAAGCTGGCAGATCTGAGTGACACATGCTCTTGGCCGAGCCGCGGGGAGCGCACTACGACCCCCACTCGAGGAGCACTGCGTCCTGAAGCCGCTGGCCCATAGCCGATCAGCTCCGTCCTCTGACCCCAGGCAGACCAGATTTTCACAATTAAAAATCGGGACACGCATGGACGCAGATGGACTCGAAGTGTTGAACATTAGTCATATTTTCAGAATCACCACAGACTTGGTTATTAAGCTTCATTTAGATTTATTATGTGCACATTTATTTTATTTAGACATCCTAGAAATCTGGCATGGAAGCAGCTCTCCTGGCCATGCCTTGGACACTGGCAGAACTCACTGATGTACAAGGGCTGCTGTGGAACTGCGTTATGAGACAGACGGGATATATGCTGAAGCACGGTCCGCTTTCACTTTCGTCGTGAAAGCTTTCTTGTCTTTATGGGGCCATGTGTTTTTAAACACATGGCACCATAAAGATAAGAAAGCTTTCACGGCGGAAGGAAGGCAGACGAGCCCGTCCAAATGGGACGGCTCAGAAAGCCAAACTAAAACGTCACCAACACCTCTTTTCCAATGGCTGGCCACCGTTTAGCATAAGCGGTTACGCCGGCAAATGGAAAAGAGGGGCGGGGCTTAATGTCCTTTACAGAAAATACCCCAAATCATTAAATCTCGCCAGCGAGACTGTGCATGTGCGCAGCCCACGCCAGGCGAGACCTAAAAAAGGAGGTCACAAGTGTAGCAGCATCCTGTAAAAAGACCAGACAAGCGGTGCAGGAGGACGGCGAGGAGCAGGTGTGGGGGAGGAGCTGGAAAATTATGGAAATAAAGAGGTTGCGAGTGATTTTGACTCCTTGCTAATTAGCAGGGAAGGCCAGGGGGCACTTCTGGAAGGAAATGAGGAGCAAGGCTGGAGGGAATGGCCCTGCGGACCAAGAAACTGGTCGGGGGAAAGCTCTGGCGAAGGAACCCAGAAGGGACAGTGCAGGGGGCCCATGGGTAACCTTGGGCCACCTAGGGAACTGGAAGACATGTGCCAGACACGGCAGGGATGGCGAGGGAAGAATATTGGTGGGGGCAGGCAGTTTGGCAGTCTGGGGAAAATGGCGTGGCCACATCGGGGACCCCCCCCATATCTTTGGATTTGGGAGGGCGGCTGCATAGGGCACCCTGGGGGCTTTGGTCTGGATGACCGGAAAACGGGATTAGGAGAAAAGAGGCTCCCCCAGACACAGGCGCCTTAAGCAAGGGGGGAAAGAAGGGAGGGCAGACGCAACAGAACAAGTGCAGAAAGTGGGTCCAGAAAGAGTAGTCAAGCCTCTGGCCAGAGTATATATACGTGTTGGAGAGCAGATGTAAGAGTGGGTCCATCATGAAACGGGGGTCATTCGGCAGGAGCTGGGTGGGATTGGGAGCACTATACCCCCACATTAGAGCATCAGGTAAGCGAGTGGGGAGGAAGGGAAGCAGTGGAAGAAGGGCAAGTCAGTGGAGGCTGCTGGCAAGTGATACCGGCAGAAGGGAGGAGGCAGCCAGGTAGGGATACTAACCCCGGCTTGCTGGACCTTACTTTTACATTTCAGGAGCATCATGTACGCAGGCAGTCAGATGCAGGAGAGTTATCTGTGGCTCACTGACCCCGAGCACAGTGATGGCAAGGTCTCGGGAGGCCAGCCGGATGCCGACGAGGCACGATTACGACACTGCCACACGAAGGTCTTGTGTGGACTCAGCAGTGCACAAACCTGGATGGCTCAGTGCGGCCTCTGGGTGAACCGGAAGAACAAGGCAACAAGAGAGAAGCCATGGGACAGGAGGGCATACTATGGCATGCTGGTCTCAGGCTGGAGGTAACAAAATATTCATGAAAAAAAGGGCAAGAATGCGAAGGCACCGGATGAGGTGCACATGGAGTCATGGGAAGTGGGAGACACAACACAGCTGATTACGATGAAAGGAGCCTGGAAGAGGGCGATATAGTACAGGATGAGGCCAGGGGAAAGAATGTAGGTGGGGTTCACTTGGTGCATGTGGGGAGGGGGCGGAGGCCCAGTAATGTTCGTGCCTAGTCTGCTGAAGGATCGACGGGACGAGGAAGGATACCTTACAAGGGCTGATGTCATTGGAGCCCCTTCACGACTGGTTAGGCAGTTAGATCCAGTGTGGAGGGTGACCTTGACGCCAGGCAAGGGAGTTCTGGGTTTCGGGGTCACGAGAAGCAAAAAGGGTCAGTGGGGATTCATGCGGGAGGAGAGAAGGATAATGGAGAGGTTTGTATGTGAAAGACATAGGGGTGGGTACAGGGGAACAGGTGACAGGGTAGAGAACGGGCAAGAGTACAACACAAGTAATAGAGGTGCAACACCGCAACTAACAATGGAAGACAAAGGGGACAAGGGAGAAAAAATGCAGCACGAAAAAGTAGAACAGGAAAAACACAGAGATGCAAGGGGACGGAGCTCAAGAAAGTAAGGAAATTAAAATGAGGAAATCACCTTATATGCTCACCTGATGGTAGCAACCAAAGAGAAAATATGGAAATCGGAGTATGTAGAGATGTTAAACTTGTTACACAGAGAACTAGGGTAAGAAGGGTCAAAGGAGGAAGAATCTGAATTGGCTAAACGGCCCAGGCTGCTGACGACAATAGAAAATTGGACTGCGTCTTTCTTGATTTTCAAGCATATATTGTGAAAAATACCCAGAGAGGTTTGTTTCCTTGTTCAAGTACATGTGATCAGGAGAGCGCAAATCACATACAGGGGGTATGCTTGGTCACATTATGAGGAATTCAGGGCACGTTTAGCTTGGGACCTAAAGGCCAAATGTGGGGGGGGGGGGGGGGGGGGGGGGAGCAGGGAGGGGATTGATTGATACGGATATGTATCAGCATACTATGGGTTCAGTTATAATCTGGAAGACCACTTATTCGGCAAGTGGTCTCTATTAGGGTACCAGCCCTTTCAAACCCGCGGAGGGTTGGAACTGTGTCAAAACAGGGAGGAGCGCAAGGGTCCTGCTGGGATTTTAACTAAGATCTCTGCACAATAGAAAACTGTAGATTCCGACATGAGTGTTCTAAGTGTGCAGGAAGACACCCACTCATACAATGGTTCGGAGCGGGGAATAGCGGTCAGGGACCGCAGGCAGGGCCAATGGAACCAGCACAACAGGATGTACAACGGACAGTAGGGGAAATCAGACAACAGGGGGCAGGGGAAGGCATGAGCACAGGGGAACATGGCAAAGGCTCATACGCCAATTAAAATGCAATGTCTCTGCTGTGAAGATGCACTTCTGTTAAGCTAAGGTTTTCGGGATGGTTTCAGATTAGGGATTGAGTGAACAAGGTTCAGCAGGTGGGCAGAGAGCTTATGGCCAACGCATTCACATATGCCACTGGTGCAGCAAAAACTGCTAAAAGAAGTACAGGAGGGAAGAACGGCAGGGCTATTCAATACATGGTCAATGACAAATTAGATTATTTCACCCATTGGAGTAGTACCGAAGAAAGAAAAGGGTCTGTTTCGTTTGATACAACACTTGTCTTGGCTGGAAGGAACTTCCGTCAATGATTTTTTCCTCAGAGGGAGTAACATTATTCGTCTGTTGATGTAGCGAAGGCTCTGGTTGAAGAGGTGGGAAAGGGGGCACAGATGACAAAATGTGACATTAAATCAGCCTTTCTGCAGTTACCGGTAAATACGGACAATTTTCAGTTGTTGGGAATTCAGTTTGAAGGACAGTTTTTTGTTGACAAAGTGTTACCCATGGGGTGTTCTATCTCTCGTGTCCTGTTTGAACGTTTTAGCTCATTCTTACAGCGGGTGTTTACATGGTGAACAGGCAATGATACAGTGACACATTACCTAGTAGACTTCTTCCTGGTGGGCCAACCCAGTCCGACGGACTTTCAACAGCGGTTTACAAGGTTTCAAGACCTCATGGGTGAAGTAGGAGTGGCCCTAACACCAGAGAAGACACAAGGCTCAAGCATTGTGTGGTCATTTCTAGGGATTGAATTGCAATCAGTGGCAATGGAGGCACGTCTTACTACAGACAAGAAGTGACACATGCAGTTTTGCTGGATAGCATGTTGGCAAAACTAAAAGTGACAGTTAGGGAAGTACAGGTACGGTTAGAACATTTGAGCTTAGCCTGTCTTTAGCGGGGCTCTCGCTCCCACGCCACCACATGCGTTTGTCAGCAGGGACAAAAGAAGACGTACACATGTGGCGCAAGTTTAGACAATGTCAATGATGGCCCCCAAAGAATGGGAATGGGACATACAAATATACTCTGATGCTGCAGGGGCCAAAGGATTTGGGTTCTACTGTCAAGGTAGGTGGAGAAGAGTGGCCAGGGCACTGGAAATATGGGGGCAGGAACAATGCCGTCCTAGAATTTTTTCCTCTATTGGTAGCTGCTGTCTCACTCTGGGGGCAGGAACTGGCCCATAGTAAGGTCATTTTCAGGGTGGACAACATGGCAGTGATACACATAGTGAACAGACAGTCAGCCAGGTAGAAACAGGTACTTAAGCTGCTATGGGTCCTCCTAATGGACTGTTTAAGACATTATATAGCGTTTAAGGCCAGACATGTGCCAGGGCTTGACAATTACATGGTGAATGCTTTATCTCATCCCCAGTTGGAGAGGTTCCATGGGCTGGCCACGGAGGAGGACAAGGTCAAGACAACGGTGCCGGAGGGAATGTGGTCTATAGGCAAAAAGGATGCTGCAGTTCGTGGTAGGGTCTCTGGCAGAGTCCACTAGGAACTCATACAGTCAGGCTTGGCAGGAGTTTCTAGAAGGTGGATTTGATATGGATGAGTTGGACGCCGAGAACTTCAAGATGGCGCCCAACGGAACGCCCTCCGATTCAGCGGTGAGCAGTCTAGCTTCCGGGATGAGGGGAGGAGCGACCTCACGAGAAAAGGAGCGCGCCGGTGGCGAGGGGGAGAGAGAAGAGCAAGCGGAGGAAGAAGGACGAGAGGAGCGTGCAAGAGAGGTGAACACAGGAGCAGAGACCGTCGGGACGCAGAACGTTGGTGGGAGACTCGAGGAGGACGGCCCAGCAGTACAGAAGGAGAGGCACTCGACACATCGCGCGCCAGTATCCGGTGGTCCCCAGAGGCACCAGGACACCGAGATACCCGCTGCTACGGTCCAAGGGGACCGTAGCTCCAGGCAAGTGACGTGGAGGGAAGGGTGGAGGAAGAGGTTGGAGGGAAAGGGTTTCTTGGGTTTGTGGAAAAGTTAGAAACCCTCACGCCTTGAACAGAACTTTGCACCATCCTTTCCTCTTTCCTCCTATACCAGCCCTGAATACCCTGCACTCACCCCGGTGACCTAGGGAGATTGGTGAAGGGGAGCACCCTGTAAAGCTATAACTTCCGTAGACCACTTGTGACATAAGTGTCCTTTGTTTCTTTTTGTTTTCCGGTTGGCCTTTTGGGGAAGCACCGGCCTGGGCAGTGTCGGGGGGGGGAAGAGTAAAGCTGGAAGACGCCGAAGACTCTCGGATACAGGACAGTTCCCATAGACGGCCAATGTTGTGAACTTTATATGCTTTGGTACAACCCCCTATCAGGACTGTGTGGTTAAAACAAATAAATCTACGTTAACACAGGACTTGTCAGCCACCTGGTTACTCCTAAAGGGAGGGGACGTATACTCCAGGGGTCAAACGCAGACGACGAAGGGTAAAAACTATCACAGTGGAGCTAGGAGAAAGTCAGAGGTTTTGGCCAGGGAAGAAGATATTGTGCAATTTACCCTGAAGTTTATTGAGAAGGGGTTATCTAGGATTACGATTACAGGGAAGCTGGCACGGATTGCCTTCATGGGAAGCTGTTTTGGGGTTACGCTCGGTCGGCAGGTGGACTGGGCCGACATATGCTAGAAGGATGGGCCGGGGAATCAGCAACTAGGGTGCAGGTCAGGAGGCCAATGTCAAGGGATCTGTTAGGTAGCATATTAGGAATACTGCCAGAGATATGCAGAGGGAATGGGGGAGACAGTATTGTTCTCCAAATTGATGTCATGGATGTTCTTTGGGGAATTTAGGGTGTGAGAGCTATTGGGGGGGGGGAAAGGAGTGCCAGGTTTAGATTGGAATGAGGTAGAGGGTAGGAAAGGGGAGTTGAGACTGAGAAAATCTAAGACAGACCAAAGAGGTAAGGAGAAGACAGTGTTAAGTGCTTGCACAGATGCAGGTGAACAAATGTTTAGTGAGGTTTAGTTTTGTAAGGCAAAGGCCTAGGTTTACTTGTGTGATGCGCACCTGTCTTCAATAAAGCGGCCAGTTCACACTTAAAGAGTGTTTGTGCTGCGCCTATTTGGCCCAGTGTTTTTAAGGAGAGCTACATGCTCTAAGATGGCAGGAAAAAATTCCTGCTTGGGATATGCATACCAATGCAGGTAGGTCACAAAAGTATATACCAGCCCTCAGTGAGGACATTTCTCTCCAGTATCTTGCGAGACTTATCCTCCAACAAGGTTTCAAAATTTTAGCCTAAAAACACTTCTTTACAATATCATTTTTCTTAATACGTTGGGTAAAAGACAGCGGGTGACAAGATTGTTTAGAGGCTTAATGAATTTCTAGAACATTAAGAGCAATGGCATTTTGGGCTTTTATAGTAAACTGTGAAAGGTGTCTCATATGATTTCAGTTTGCTAAGTGTTTGCTGGTATGTACTAATTTGAGTATGCTTGTATTTAATTTTTTTTTTAAGTATATACTTTTGCAGCTCATTCTGAGGAGAAACTTGCAAAATATTCCCATCCTTTAGGACCTTCATTTTCACTGCACTAACTGTGCCAAAAAGAAACCTGGGATTGTATCAAGTGTCTGAATGAACTGGAGACCCATGCAGCTGTCCAGCAGTGGTCAGCGGAGATACCTGCACTTCACACTGAAGGCGAAAGGGCTGCAGGGACGTAATGTGGATCTCAGCAGCACTTTAAACTGTCCCCATTCAGTCCAAGGCCTATGAATATCTGTTAGAAATGAGAGTGTTGGGGGCCCTCACCACATGTGGAGGGCCACATCATTTTATGTCACTTTGTGAAGGTAGGGCATTCATTAAAAACCACACCTGGTGCAAAACTAAAGGAGAGTACTTTCAGATAAAGACAAACTGATATTCTAGGTGAAAATGCTTGCATTCATAACATATTACAAGCTGATGTATAAATATTTTTTTTACTGAGCTTAGATTTAATCACTGATAATTGTGCCATTAGTTATTTGCCGTAGAGGCTGATGTAGCCGTTATTTTATGACTCGTGCAGAGCAATTTTATGATCTATGGTTAACGTTTTTATGGCCTAATTATCACGAAGTGCAGCTGCAGTCTGGGGTCGGAGCCTGTAAGAGTCAGGCCGCTTATGAGTCTGTATAAAATGCCTAACCCTAGGGAGAGCTCAGAGGTACAAAGATACAGATTGCGAGGTGTGTGATTTTTTTATTTTACCATAAGGATGGTAAAATAAAAAAATCACACAATAACAAAGGGCCAGGATTGGAAATGAAAGGACGAGGAAGATAGGAAGGGAAAGGTGATCCTCGCTGCTCCTTTGCAAAACAAGCATTTTCAATGTAACAGGTCTCGCAATTGCGAGATTTTAAGCTACTGGCATTGTAAATGATAATGCCTTTTATTTTTATGTTTTTCAAAGCAACACATATATAAGGCATTGTCATTTCTAATGCCAATAGCTCAAACTCTCGTAAATGCGAGACCACTTTAATGGGTGTCAGCGCCCCTTTCTGTAGACACTGCTCGCTGTATTCAGGTTAAAGAAAGCAGCGTCTAAAGAAAGGGGTGCGGCCAACATTAGAGAGCGCGCACGTATAGGGCGCTTTTAGACAAAGTGTAAAAATAAAGAAAGCTTTTGTAGCGCAGCCGCTTAAGTGAAAGTGGTCGTGCTGTAAATTAATTAAATAAACAAATAGGCACGGTCGCTAAAGTGAAAGCATCCTGCGCTGTAAATTAAGTAGGCGCACCCGCTATAGTTAAAGCGGACCACGCTGGAAATAAAAAAATACATGACTAATAACAATAGTGCTCACCGACTAGATAAAGCCGACCATGTAACAACATAAGTAAAAAGTCCAGTCGTTATGGGAGGTTACAAATGCAGACAAGGCGGTATCAAGGAGTGACTACTAAGCCTATTCACGAATGCAAAGCAACAATTTCAAAAGGACAGTAACAGGAGCCAATTGAAAAGGTGGGAGGGAAATGGGTGGAGCCTCTATGCGATACCGCTATACAGCAAGCCTCGCAGAGCAGCGCATGCGCTGCCAAGGCTCAACCTAGAAATTTATTTATTTATTGAATATGGTTTCCTTGTTAAAATCCCAATGAACCGCGTGGAACGACCTGTACATAAAAAAGCAAAAAAGAAATCTGAAAAATAGTGCAAAAGTGTTTAGCCCTGTGTCTTGTGCCAGAGTAGTGTCTGTACTATGGCTCCAGGTGCTCCCGACCATGCCTCTGAGTGGCAGGATTGGTGATGAACACTTAGCTCTTCAGTGACGCTCGGATGGTGCGGACAGCCTATTGCTGCAGGAAGCAGCCCTGAGGGGCAGTGTTTATAGGCAGCTGTCGCTCAGTCTGTGAACAGTGACTTTGAGGGTGCACCTTCGTCACACTGTGATGATGTAGCCCCCAGGGAGCATGCAGAACGTCAGGCAGCTATTTGCACTGCTCGCGCCTGTTCTCTGGCCCTTATTGGAACTCTGTGCATGCCTCACCTTTATCCCACAGTGTTTAGCAACATTGAACATGGCAACAGTTTGAGAACCCGGCACTCCCAGTGGATTCTGGGAGACTTCCGGTAGCCATGCTTGAACACTCTTGCTGGTTGAGTTACGTTGGCTATGCCTTACAAATGGAGACATACCACCTGCCTTCCTCTTGGCAGTTTAACACAGATAGGCTTGTTTGGAGTGGAGGAGACACTCCTGTTAAAGCTTCAGCTGGTCCAGATAGCGATCAGGTCTCATCTCTGCTCGCAGAGCTATGTACAAGGGAGAACGCTCAAGTCGGGTCATGACCTTTCCAATAACCTGAGCTGCAGGCTCATTTATGACTAGGTGAAAACATGCAGCACAAAATATACCTATATGCAAATGGAAAAAAGGATGTAAACCTAACATGCACCCCGGTGCACTGTGCACCAGCTTTTCCATGTAAGTATCCTTCTGGAAATAATATAGCTCGACCTATCCATGGATGTGTCAAGTGTGCAATACACTGAGGACCAGCTGTCGGAGGGCCTTTGGGACATGATCATGTACGCAAGATAGTGCCGTCAGTTGTGCGCCTGCTGCATAGATAATTATTCTTGTTGAACTCTAGTTTATGACCAGGTATGCCTAGGGTTAATAAAATGAGTGCCATGGACTGGAATGATGGTAGCGTTGATACCGAAGGGTTGGGAAGAAATGGAGTTTGTGGTGAGAATACCACGTTAACGAATAAGCTTCTGGCCCTGCAAGCAACTGGATACCCTAGCGGGTTATTAGCCGCGTTTTTATAAATCCTGATTGATACTTTGCAAGTTTACTGTATTATATTGAAGTGTCTCATTTATTTAGCACTTCATATCCATTTGAGGCACTATGTCATCAGTTTTTGAGTGCTCTTTTAGTAGTGTATGTTTATAAGCGTGTTGGATGTAGTATTTCCTATGTGGGTGCTGTGGGTTTTAGTACCCAAGGGAAAAAAAGCAAATTTTAGCGGCTTCTTTTGTGAGAGAATTAAAAGATATTTTCTTTCGATTTTCAAAGAGTTGTTGACTAACCAACAAACATATGGCAACACAAAACCAATAATTTGCTTTGCAAAACATTGTGCTTGGGATAGTTACAAACATACATTAATTATGCCATGCTACCTATAAGTATTTCACTGGTGTCTCGCAAAAATATATACATTGAAATATTGTATATTGGGCCCATTCGAGGGATGGAGAAAGGAGCAGCATGTCCAACATCGCCACAAAATATTTTGCACTCTAAGTACACATCTAGCAAACAGTCTACACCATTCTAGACAGAATCAGCATGAGCAAGAAGCTTGCACTCCCCATCACATCCTCAACAGTCACTCCAGAAAATAAGTACTGCACCCAGGCAGCCAAAACAGACTCATAAAACACTATATTCTGAATCACGAATCAACACACTCAACTGACACGTGCAAAATCGAAGACGCCAAACGCTTACTTTACACATCAGTATATCCCAAAATACTCTGTTTTACTCACAAAGAAACCATTCAAACATACGAAAGAACATGATGTAAAGTGCTGATTTATTCAGAGCAAAAGCAGATCAAAAGAGCTACAAATCTGGCACAAAAACACAGCAAACAAGACAGAGCAATGAATTTAATCTGCTCGTTGTATCATATTCAACGCCCAACAGATCATCATTTGATGTGCGTCTGAGGACCATTACCGTCAGCAAACTGACACCTTAAATCTGCAGATGGTCCATGAGGATGTACCAGGTCGTTGACCTAACCTCGGATAAACGTCTCTCTCATACGGAGGAAAGGGGGGTCTTATGTGGAGGCGACATCATCTGGGAATGGATTCAGGGATCCATGAACACTTCCTGCACCTCATCATAAACCACAACTTACGAATGAAAAATTATCCTTGCACGTTTTGACCAATCTAGTCTTTGCATTGCACAACTGCGCCCTTGGACTCTAAAGAAAGCCACCACATTAAAGTAAGAAAATAATTTTTTGAAATGGATTCTAAAAAGGTTGTATTATCAGTTGAATGTGGACATAAAGTGGGGCACGTTTCACAGGGGATCGTTTACAAACCGGCTCACTCCATGCGTGCGGGGAGTTAAGGACACGGCATTTCTGTCGGCAGCCGTGTGATTATGGGAAATGCTGCATTTGTGTCGGAGGGTGGTGGGAGGTCAGAAGCGTTTTTCTTTAGACTGCGGTCTTTATGTATTTATTTATGTTTTTTTTTTTTTTTTACAAGCGCCCTATTGCACGCTTTCACTTTGATGGTGGCACCGCTACTTTCTTTTGAGATGGGCTAGTAGAAAAACAGTGCTCCGTGGCTATTAAGGTAAAAGCGTGGATTGAGGTGCTTTTACAAAAAAAAAGCATTTATTTCTCAAGTCCACAAACAAATGCTTTTTTTGTAAAAGCACCCCATTCCGCGCTTTTACTTTAATAGCAGCCGCGCTCCTTTGTTTTGCAAGCCCAGTCTAAAGAAAGTAGCGGGGCCACCGTTAAAGTGAAAGCGTGGAATGGGTGCTTGTTAAAAATTTTTAAAAAGTAGTCCATAAATAAATACATAAAGACCTTCAGTGTAAGGAAACTGTAGTTTGCCGGTGCTCCTGGACTACAAACAGAAGTGATGTATCTGAAGCACCAGCCAATAAGGAGCTAGGAAACAGAAGTTATGGAGGTATGAACCAATGGCAAGCAACAGCTATAATTACACTCTGTACAGCAGGTCTTGCAGACAGCGCATACGTGCTTATGCTCGACCTAATGATAGCAGACCGCAAAACTGGACACCCAGATTATTGCAAACAGATTTTAGCCGAATCCCCAGGCACACTATGAAATAAAAAATATAGTTTGACAATTGTTTTGGAAGTTGTATCCACAAGAAAACT
Organism: Triturus cristatus; assembly: GCF_964204655.1. Lineage (NCBI taxonomy): Eukaryota > Metazoa > Chordata > Amphibia > Caudata > Salamandridae > Triturus > Triturus cristatus. The sequence goes on along the minus strand of NC_140589.1, from coordinate 1,750,932,261 downwards.
TTCAGAGTTGAGCTCTCCCTGATAAGGAACATGGTGCACCTATTTTGTGTGATCCCATTCAGAACTCTGAATAACCTGTTTTTAGCCAATTTCTTTAGACGACTGTGCTATAAAATGCACCAATTGGAAGAAATTCTCAGGGGTAAGTGCTACCAGAAAGACTATCTTCAAGCTCAATATCATTCTGATCCCAGTATTTACACCTCCCCTTTGAAGTGGACTAGCCACCGCCAGACTTCACAGAGCAAAAGGGGATAAGAGGCCAGAGGAAGGCTTGGGCTCTCTTGTTGCCAGCAAGTGCGACTCTATTTGGCGAACACAGACCTTAGCTGGCACTTGATATAAAAGGAAATTAAGTGTAAGGTTCCAAGCTTTCTGGCATCTCCTCATCACAACACTAAAAAATCACTAGTCCAGGGTCTTTAACCTGGAAACTTAAATTAGGGGAAAAGGTGAAAGGACACATTCAGGCCAATACAACACATTAAAAGAGTTGACTTAAAAAAAAAAAAAAAAAAAAAAAAGAGAGAAGGAGTAAAAAAATGTTCAGGTGTAAATCAGAAAGAACCATTACTTAAAAAAGCTAAAATCATGAAAAACAGTCAAACATAAAACAAGTATAGGATCATTTCAAAATCACAGAAAATCAAAAGATACCAATCAAAGAAGCATTTAATTATACTACCTGTTAGAATACCACACTGAAGCTTCTCTTAAAGCATTCCGGCAAAATTAGCACGAACAAATGAAAACAAACAATTTAGTTTGGACAGTTGCAAACTTGAAAGGAAGAGGGAAAAGGGTAGAATTAAAAATAAGGGAAATGAAATGTAGCTATTCAGCAAAAGAATGAACCAAACGAATCCAAAGACTATGTCAAACAATATTCTGAAGACTAACAAAAGGTCTAAGGAGAACAATGACTTTGAAGGAGTCCTACTTTTGGCCTCTTTGGTACAGTGGTGCTACCAAATGGCTTCTAAGGAAACTAATAACCGGAAAGACAAACTCGCAGGCATAAATAAATCTATAGGTTCAAATATTTTGCCACCAGAAAAAGCAAGAGAATGAAGCTCATGGCTGCAGCAAGAGCGACGATTTGGTTCTAGCGGAACGCCTAATATATGTTCTTCTGTCCACATTAGGTAATGGCATTTCAAGTACTCCATTAAATATTGCTAGTTTGAGTCACCCCAGTTCACAATACTTCAGATATTTTAAGGGAATAGATTGAGGTGGCCACCTATTTCCAAATTGGGTATATGAACACCATCCGTAGCTGCAGTATGCTCTAAAGGCTAGGCTGAGCAGTAGCCTCATGGTTGTAAACCCAACTGTTACCCAACTGAACATTGCATGAAAATGTATTACTTTCAGGTCTGACCTGCAAATGGTCTGGTACCAGAATAATATCAGAAATGTGTTTGATACAAATGGTGTGTCTAATATATTGTTTACAGAAGTATCGCCCCATTGGAGTCAATGAAATATCTGCATCAAAAAGGACAATATTTTTTAAAATCAGAGGTAGGACACAATATTAGGTCAGAAAATATTTCAGTATATGAAATTCTGACATACAGTCCTGAAGACAACTTTAGCCTTTTTATGTGTCTCATATTTTTCATAAAATTTGTAATAACAATATTTACATATCTGTATGTATCTATATACGTTTTAAGTCTAGATGTAGACTGTAATATGCTCTTTACTACCACTGTTCAATGTGGGGGAGGTGCTATGACAAGTGACATGCAAAGCCTCGAGTGGGTAATGATGCCCCTCTCCTCCATCAACAATGATCTTCAAAGGGACATTGGACACTGGGCATCTGCAGATATTGTTTACGCCAGGCCACTTTTCCATGTGCACTGGCTTTCAAAAAATGGACAAGGACGCAAAGGGTTAACTTTGAACAGAAAGGTAAAACATTTTGAAGAGTCCTTGTGGCCATAAGAAGAGTTGGTTCCATGCATACAGTAATTATAATATGCAATCTAGGATGCCGGCCCGTACACAATTTCTCACGTCAATATTGCTGTATTGTGATGATAAACTGGCATTTGCCCATTGCACTGTAGTAATAAATGTGTGAATGTGTGTTTACCAGTACAGTTGCTCTCAATAACATGTTTTATTGGGCCACATTTATTATCCCAAGATTTACTCTTTCTTTCTCTCTCTAAGGTTTTTGTGCCAGTCCTCTCAATCCATTTATTTACCTTTTGTATGGTCATCCACACGCTCTGCACTGTAACAGCATTTCAAATGTGCATATCCACATAAAAAGTAGCCCACTTCAGTGCCAATCTCGACTTTGACTTCTGCTTTTATTTAATTTTTTTCCTCATTTTATTTTTGCAGTGGGTCATTTTTACTTATTTCAACTATTACACAGTAGGATTTTTACTTTTTTGTACTTTAATTTTGACTTTTAACGCCTTTTGCAAACTAATGCAAAACATGAATTAAAAAATAAAACATCATAGCACTGCTAAGGTCAGATCTATTGGTTTTGTTAATGGTTGTTTTACTTCGGTATTGAGCAGATAATGTGGAAGCAAAAGATAAGGTTAGCAATCTTATCAATGCTTTAAATATTGGCCAGTGATTTATCTCTGCATTTAGAAGAGCAGGTTTTTTCCTCTTAGTGCACTTTCGAATTTTAGCCAGGAATTCCATCCTACAGGTCGAAAGCTATTTTGATTAAAAATTCCGAGATTAAAAAAAGATGAAGGCCCCTATCCTCCTTCCGCTCTTCTCTTGGTGTTAGCATTAATCCAGAGGGACAAACAAGCTATTGTTGCAAACAGGAAGGGGAAAGAGGACAATTGGCCCTTGCTTACCCAAAATGTGTCTAAGGTTTCTGCGCTATTGTGCAACTGAATATAACCTACCATGTAGACATCAGGTAGAGAGAACCTGCATACCCACATCTTCACATGTAGCATAGTTATGGAAGGGACTTAATTGAAAGGCTGCAACAGGGATTACAGTGAATGCTTAAATTACGGTCTTTTCTGTGGCTGATCTAGAACATTAATCATTTTATGTCCTATACTAGAAATCGCTGTATAACCGTGAAAGTAAAATAAGAAAACCAGAAAAAACAATGTCTTCATGGAAAGTTTTCAACATTTAAAAAAACATCCAACCCTACCCAAGATGATTTTGCGTAAGATAGTTTTTGAAAAAACAGGTATTATAGACAACTAGAAAAATGAACTGACCAGAACGTTGTTTTTATGGATTTGTTTCACTAGTTAGTAAAAAAACATACTTATTTCAACCATACAATACAGGAAAAGTGGTATAGAAGGTGCATGTAAAGAAGTGTACAGGGCATAATTCATGGTACATAAAACAAGTTGGGACAAGAAAACAGTTAACTTTTAGTAACATCTAGTGGGTTAAATATCTTACCTACAATTCTGGAAAACATTTGCAAATGGACAAAAAAGGCTACAAGATCTTCCGGGCCCGTGGCAAGATCCTGCTGGACATGTCCCAAAAGGGATGTGTATACTGGCGCAGAAAACAAACAGCATTTACGCAGCACAATGCCAAACTGGCCGAAGAAAACATGTACATGCCAAAAACTGATGCTTTTATATGCATGCATCCTCCTGGATTCCATATCTGGGGGAGCGGTTGGAAATGAACTAGGTTTCGCCATGCCGGTCAAGGCTTGTACAATAAGACCCTCGTTAGTGGGGTGCTTGGTGAGAACATCTGGTGCACCAGGTGCCAGCCTGAGATATCTGGCCAACTGCCTTTTCACGGCCAGGCAAAAATAAGGCTTTGATCAAGTGACCAACAGAATATCAGTGAGGACATGGTTAAAAAGAATGAAAAGGCTCTGATGTTGTTGTCCTAGGCTGCAAAAGGTCTTGAAGAACATTTGGTTTGGTCTCAATTGAGGGTAGGTAAGATTCTAGTGACTCAGCTGCCCTCTGGAGCCCCACTGCAAATAAAGCACTGTATAACTGCAATCTGCTGGTGGCCCAAGAGGCGAGCCAAGATCCGTCTTAGGCAAGGTGGCAAGCCAAAAGGCATTTTGTAAATCAATGTATAAGGCATCATCAGCATAGTAAGGAGGGTGGAAGCCATCCCCTTCATTGATTTTATCATCAGCATATTGCGGTATACTCTGCTCTGATATAGAATCAGGGTTCAAAGCAAATAGGTAATAGTGCCTCTGCTGGTAGGTGCTACTTGGCAGAGACACTGGGTTAGAGTCATGCTGCATATTCAGTGTTTGAGCTTTTTTTTTTAAATTCATTGCCTGGTGCTTGTTGGGCTTGAGCCGAAGTCCGTTCGGGGTCATGCCTCTGGTATTGGAATATCCTCAGACACCAGGGACAGCAGGGACCACCGTATATACTGGATCAGGAGTAGATGTCTGTACCAGCGTCCATAAGTGCTTAGTAACGGGTCAGAAGACGCTAGGGATGGACCCACCAGTGGTATCCCACCTTGTTCTTGTGATCTGGAGCAACATACAGCTTCACCTCCCAGACTCGGATCACCCTTGGGTGCATGAAGGCACACTTATTGCATGACTTCGAGTCATGTTCTGAGCCCAGACTTTGAAGATATACTTCATGCAGGTCCGTGACCAACATCTGCTGCCTGCAGTCACAGCGTGGCCTCAAAGTGGTCATTATTGGTAGGGATATGGTTCCCTTGCACACTGGTGAAATTGTTGGTTTTTCTATGACTTCTTAAACAAAGATAGTAGTGGAGCTCCAGATCCACGGCAGTAGGCGCAGAAAGAATGTCAACACGTAAGGGTGCCACTTCCATGTGTTTCTGCTTTGTCACTTCCATGGCTGTGTTGCCTCAGTGCAGAACCACACAACACCACCCCTAGGTGAGCACAGCTATGGAAAGGTTTTACAGAACCAGTCTGGCACCTGGGGGTATTTTAAGGTAAAGACTCTGCAGTTAAAATTATCCATCTGCAAAATGTGGTTACTGGGATGCCCACAAAAACAGGGAAACCGTGCTACAGCAGACACAGATTGGGTGGAACCAAACATTCAGTTATTTACTTGTTGTCCACTCTACATTTCAGAACTCCTGAAATAGAGGGAGCAATTGTCCTTATGGCTCCCGTTTTTATTATGGTCGTACAGGTGTTAAAAGTCCAGACACTGCCTATTTTAAAAAAAAATCTATTTGTAGAAATGTCAACTCCTAAAACCCCAAGACAGTGAATCCGTTAAGGGGCATTGCTTTACAGACCAGGAGAGACAGCTCCCAACACTTATCTGCCTATCAACATTTGGATATTTTTAGTCCATCAACAAAATATCCCTTCTACTGAACCCAAACCTCGTTCAGCTATGGAGGGCTTTCATAACAAATATGCAAAACGTGATTTAGATAACTAATGTCCACTAGATGGTGATAGCCATAATTCATTCCACCACCAGCCAACATGAAATGCTTCAGGTACAGAATTTATCTCGGAGTACTTTGATATCCGTATAGAGACACAGCATTTCATAACAGCCTACACCTTATTGGGGAGAACAGACATGAGCACTATTCTAGATTAGTAACCTCATGAAAAAACTGTTATTGTAGACAACTAGAAAAATGAACTGACCAGAACGTTGTTTTAATTGATCAGTTTCGCTAGTTCATATAAAACCATACGTATTTCAACCATACAATACCGGAAAAGTAGTATAAAAGGTTCAGGTAAAGAAGTGTACAGGGCAAAATTCATGGTACGTAAAACAAAAGGGACAAGAAAACTGCTAACTTTTAGCAATATCTAGTAGACTAAATATCTTACCTACAATTCTGGAAAACATTTGCAAATGGGCCAAAGAGGCTACAAGATATTCCGGTGCCGTTGGCAAGATCCTGCTGGATATGTCCCAAAAGGGATGTGTGTAGTGGCCAAGAAAACAAACAGCATTTACACAGCACAATGCTAAACTGGCCGAAGAAAACATGTACATGCCAAAAACTGATGCTTTTATATGCATGCATCCTCCTGGATTCCATATCTGGGGGAGCGGTTGGAAATGAAATGGGTTTCGCCATGCCGGTCAAGGCTTGTACAATAAGACCCTCGTTAGTTGGGTGCTTGGTGAGAACATCTGGTGAACCAGGTGCAAGCCTGAGATATCTGGACAACTGCCTATTCACAGCGATGGAAACCAAATTAGGCAAACTGGAAACCAATTTATTTGTCAATTGCCAACAGTTGGTACAATGGGATGAAACACTGACAAAGTCAATAACAAACAACGAAAAGCCACCATAGATTCAGCACATTATTGGAAATCTGGGTCACCCATAAAGTGGGGCTATGCAATTGAACAGGTCATTATCTTATGGAAAACAGACATTAGTTCCAAATACGATCCCACATCTCACCTCGATGAAAGAGCGGGAGAGAAAAAAGCTATACCAAAAAGGGAGAAGATAATTTAGGTAACTAAGTCACCTGGTATAGCAACCTGTGTTTTTAAGTTCAACTGACCATCAAAAAGATGCCATTTCTTCTCTCTTCATCCACCACCATACTCCAGGGAATTCTTTCATAGATGAGGACCACGTCCATGGTGTGATAAAAGCAAGAATCAGACAACATTGCACCAAGAGGGGAAGAGCAAGTTGGTAGTAGTCAAACGGTTCGCTGGGTACCCACGAAGCATAAAGCGGTTTGGACCACATTTGTCCTATTAGTGGGCTGGTAGCAAACGCACAGTATCCTCAGCCTGTCCGAGGACCAACACAAGGCAATGGCTAGGAATGACGGAGTAGGCCCACCTGCTACAAAGGTAGAGACTAAATCAGAGCCGACCTGAACGTTCTCCACTGGATCCAGGTTGATGCTAGGGTTAGAGTAAAGGGTGTCTGCACTGCCTGCAAAGTGCATTCAAGTAGACCCAGCAAAGAAACTAACACCTCACTGGACACCCTGTAGAAACTCCCAGTCAGTATTCACCCATCTGTTTAACCAAGGATCCTCGAAGAAGGTGAAAGTAGGGCAGATCTCTGGAAATTCAAGGACCTATACTGTAAAATGTGTTCAAGGCTCATCTGAGATCCTTATCCAATCATATGCAATTCAGATAACTACTGAAAACCCAACATTTTACACCTCAAAATGATGGGTTGCGACTAAATAAAATTGGGAATGATTAATAATACAACTGATCGCACCCTAGCTTCCCCTTCTTCCTTTTTTCCATGCCTGTTCATTCTATTCACCTCGACATGAAGTATCTAAGGGCAATACAGAGCTCTTAACAAAAGAGCTAAATAAATAAATATGTTGGTGGCTGGGATTTCCTTGAATTGAAGTGCGGGGCTACTGGTTGTTGCAGTCAAAGAAGTATCTACCAGATGTCCAGACCCATATCTGGGAACCTTGTCTTTAGTCAACTTAGAATCGAACTGCATGAAAACAAGTTCAGAACTGAAATGTCTGAGTATTTTGATGGATTTTCCAGCTACAGTTTTGGAAAATAGATAAGTGTCAGAAGTAGCACAGGGATTTTTTTTTCTGCTTCTGTCAAGGAGTTGGTTGTAGATATCGCAAGTACAATAGAGTGAAAGAGATTATAATAAGGCAGATTGGATATCCGGCTGGTTTGTGATGGAGTATCTGTCCTCCAACTCTAAATCAGGCCCTTAAATCTTGAACAGGAAGATCCTGCAAATGAACCAGTGGCTCAAGCCTACCAGGTCTTACACGATTGTGCACAAGCGCACTCCTCCAAATGGGTAAATGCATAGCAAATACCATCTAAAAGGAGAACAAAGGTTGTCACATGCAAAATAGCACTATTATTAACTTTTCCCGCCAGGGTAGACTAATTTGATCCCAAGCATGGGATCCCTGTAAACACCGCGCTAGTGGGGTCACTCGTGCTCAGTGGAAATGCTAAGCTAATACTGGTAATACAGAGCTATACAAGTGTTGTGAAACATTCCATCTTGCAACACTGGAATGCCTGTTAATTAGATTAGTGATCGTGTTCCTGATACTCGAGGACTGAAAAAGTCCCTCTTAAGGGCAGGGTCTGCGTTTGTACTCTACGGAGGGGATGATGGACGCCACAGAGGTCCTGTGTACAATTGCAAGTGCCCACGCCACATCCATAAAACCACCACACTATTTTGTAACGTCTGGGAAAACCATCTAGTTTTACCATCAGGAAAAATGTAAGGGGTGCTGAGGTAGACTGAGACCCAGGCGTGAAAATCTCCCTCTCCCTTATAAGACAGCTTCCTGCATTCTGTCGCTCTCCCAGTGGGACAAATACAGCAAGTGAGAAGTAATTTGCCAATGTTGCAGAAAAACTAGCGATCTTAATTTGTGACACTGGGGGAGATGCTACCCTTCATACTTAGCAATATCCGCATCCCCTCTACAAAGTACCAAATATCACAAAAATATACAACCTGGATTTTCTCCTTGAATCACTCAGAGCACCTTCGATGGTAACAGCTGGAAACTTACCATCATATCTTAGTCTATGGCTCTATGCAAACAAATCGGATTTGTGGAATCCATGTTTTAGACGCTCATGGTTACAGTCTCCTCAAAGATGTTTCACTAGAAGATCTTTAAGGCTTAGATGAAAAGTGCCGAGCACTGGAAAGTCAATCTCACTTCTGATTTCTCCATTTGTTTGTCCCAGAGCGGTCCATGGACTTATTGTGCCTATCAAAGGATTCAAGCTGTTTAAACTGAAAGTATCTTTACTTTGTATTTTTTGAAGATATCCTTGAAGAACAAGCAGTTAAATAGTGGAAAGTTAGCAAAGAGTCGTGAGTGATGGGCAATTCTGAAAACTGATAACAAAGATGCACTGGCAGCCATGACGACTTAAAAGGTAGATTAAGCTTATGAAGAAAATACCGGGGAAGGAATACACTTTAGTATAAAAAAAGTTTTGGGAAAAACACCATTCTTATTTTATTTGATCTACTCTTATATTCAGCTTACATACTGTTATGTTTGTTGGCTCATATTTTCTTTTACATTGTAGTAAAGACTTTATTAAGAAAGTCACCATTTATTTATTTTGTTAATAAAGTTGTTTTTTAACCATTTATCAACAACCTACCTTTAATCCTCTTACTTTGCATTTGCTAGCCTGTAATCTAGTGGGTAACCATGCTGCCACTCCTGTTCAGCTAGACCATTTGATAATCATTCTTTTACAGCATTCTGCAAAAAAGAGACAGTAAACTTTTATAAGAAAAGGAAAATAATGCAGTAATTCCTATCTGCCATTTCCAACATGAACGAAGTAGGTAGTGAATGAGTAGTGGACGAAACAGTTTAAAAATTAACTTGTTTTAATATAGCACTTTGTAATGCTACTCTGTAGTACCTATAAACTGTAACTCAATTTAATGTTACTCAAAATAAAGAAATCTCTCAATCAAGAAAAAGAGCATAGGTCTATCTTTTAATGGAGAATATTTCTATTACGTTAATACATTTTTATTTGCTAGACTGCAAGTCTACATATGCCCCCTTCGAGGTAGTTCCTTCCCATGGGCTTCAGCAGGCCATTGGGCAAGGTGAAACCTGCATTGGCATTTTTAGTTCTGCAAATTTGACAGCAGAGCGGTCAATCAGACAATCTGTTTACAATACACAGAGTGGGCTTCTGGTCTGCCCCTTACAGGCATTGGCTTTGTTCAACCAGCCTCTTTCAGCCATTGGCTTGGGACTTTGTCAATCGGATCTAGGTTCAGCCCAGTGCCGGACCCATCCCTCCCCTAATGTGATTGCCTCTTTGGGTGTATCCTTCCACCTTCACTTGGGTGCTTAGATTGCACTTCACGAGGCACCACTTAACAATTATAGGCCTCTAAATTTGAAATACAAACAAAAATAGAACTGTATTGAGGGCCAGGGACCCTTAAATACAGTCCACATTTAGATTTCTTGTTTGCTCTGCATTAGCAGATTAGAACCAACCCTATTGGTTTAGCAAGAGCTTGTTTATGTATCCAAACAGCGCAGGGAATCAAACTCCACCATCATTCCGGTGTGAGTTCTTGCTCATAGTAAGCAATTTACCTGTATGAAGTGCTATATATTTGTAACTGCAGACATACCACAATGGAATGGCTATATGGTCTTGAAAGTCATAACCAAAAGCATATCCTACCAAAATAAGATAAAAGTAGATGTTTTATCCAACTATTTTTAACTGACTTGGATACGGAAATTACCAGGCTCGGATTCTTTCATACAGAGAATACCATCATTGAAGTCTCTGCAATCAAATATGCATGCCCATGCATTAGGCAAAAGGAAAGGGAGAGGAAACATCTCATTCCCATCTAACACCACCACCTTCTTTTGGCAAAAAGATCTCAGTCACAAATACAAAGAACACAACCTACCTTTGATCCTCGAAAACTGAAAACACAACAACTTTTAAAAACCAAAAACTAAAAGCCAATAAAATGCTTTAGTGGGACGTGTGAGTGGTCACATAAGATCAGAGGACATTAATGGTGCTCTTTGATACTGATGATGTGATTTTAAGTTGGCTATTGGCTCATAAATAATCAACGTCATTGCACACCGCTACCATCAAAAAAGCCACATTGGCTGCCGATTGAAGCCAGAATTAACTATACTCTGTCCTACATCGCAATCACAGAAATACATCTCACCCTCACAAATATCGGACTGACAAACTACATATATCAGGAGATGAGAAGAACACTAAAGGCAGAGCTTGCCTCCTAATGAAGATCCCAAAAACCAAGAAGACAAAGACAAAGAAACAAGGTTTTTCATGCAAAGCATCAAAAAGTGGAACCAACTCCCAGAGACCTGAAGAGAGATCCTTCTTCTGATGTCATTTCAAAAGACCACAAAATCCACCTTTTCAATCTACAGCTGACAATCTAGACTATGCCATATCTAGAAATATTGAAATAGATCCCGCTCCCAATCAAGAACCAATGCCCCGGGAGCTTTTCTGACTGGGTGTTGCCTAAAAGGATCTATATGTGCCCTTTGAATTTCTTTTTCGAGGTCAATGTCTGATCTGTCTTTTAGTACTCCTTCTCTGAGAAGTTTACAGATCAATGATTTAACATCCCCGTTCTCAGCTCCTTCAGGAATCTTTAAAAATTTCAAGTTATTTCGTCTGGCTTGAATCTCTAACCTCTCAATGTCCATTTGGAGTGACTTGTTCTGGGCCTTCAATTCCGCTATGTCTTTTGTGTGTACTCGACCCACTTCCAAGAGTGTAGCAACTTCCACTTCCAAGGCCCCAGTCCGCTTACAGATATCGTCCAATTTAGTTTCCAAATTTGCACACTTCTCGTGTATCCCCTTTTGGTTTGCCTCGGAAACCTCGAATTTGGAAAGTAAGTCCCCTCTGCGGGACTTTAGAAGTGACTCTAGCTGTAAATGTCCACCAATCAAATCTCCAGTTCTCGCCCCCAAAGCACCCTGGTCAAACCTTTCCCCGCTTCAACATCGGTAAAGGGTGATGAACATAGGGCTGACGGAAGACAGACTGCTGTGCATATCTTAATATTAGCGGTAACCACAGAATCTAGATCTTTAGCTGGGTACTGAGTTAGGGTCGGGATAACAGATTCAGGCGGGACTGGGAGGTTAGAAATCTAGCCCAGAGGGGGCCATCTCTTCAGTCTCGATATCCGGATCACAAGATAAGGAAGAGTACCGGTTTTCAATAGAGATTTGAGGAATAATCTGAACGGGGGAAGATAGGAGGGGGAACCTTCCCCACCCCCCCCCCCCCCTTGGAAATGGCCACTTGCTCCATTATCTTAAAATAAGATTTTAGCGAGGGGGTGGGTTTTACTAAGGGAGCAACATTTCTCAGGGTCTTACTGTTTTTGGACTCCCCTTTCTTAGTTTTTTTGCCTTTCTCCTTTTTCAGAGGGGTTAATGGAACTACTGCGTCCCCTATGTGTACCCCTATGCCTCCCCCCTGTGAAGCCAATAGGTCTTTTCTTTGCAATTCCAGCTGAGAGCGAAGCGGATACCTGTTTAACAGGTAACGCTCTCTCCCCTCTCACGTCTTCTATAACCGGAATCTTTTCTCTAATTCTGGAACATAAACCTGGGCCCTGTTTTAGGATGGTGTCTAAATTTTCAGAGCCTAATAAAGAACAGTCTCTTTCCATTAGCAGTACCTGAAAATCTTAGTTAACTTCCATACCTTTGCAGTCAAGGAGTTGATATTGGGTGGAGCACTCAGACACATCTCTTCAGCTCGATTCTACAAAATATCTTATTCGTTCTGATGTGGGCAGAGCTACAGCACAAAGGCAATGGGAGTTGGGGTCTAGAATGCCCGATTTGAAGAGCTTTGGCACACATGTCCAGATTAAATTTCCCGCCTCACTGAAGGTGATGGGGAGAAATAAGTCCAATAACCTTACTTCTCCCCAAGAAGTAGATTCATTGTTGATTTTGATGAAGGAAAACTCACATTAGAATTTTCTTTTTTTCTCTGTCAAAATGGGAGGGTTAGGCCTGCATTTGAATGTCTGGGATGCGCACTAAATTGGGGGGGGGGGGGGGAAGAAATATAGGCATTGGGATGAGAAGAGAAGAGAACCAGGAGATAATTAAAATATTAAAAAAAAAATAAGAAGAAGAAATTCAATATAAAAAATAGGATGTAAACACAAAAAAAACAAAAACTCTGGCATATGGTCGGGGGGCACGGGTGGTAGGAGTAAAAATGGGAAAAAATTAATCCTCACACAACTGTGGAGAAAAGAGAACTATAATGGCCGGGTGGGAGCAAAATTTAGTCTACCTAAGGCAGCCTCAAGATGAATAGCATTCCTAATAAAATCAAGATAATCAGCTGGAACGTCAATGGGTTGAGAGATACGAGAAAGATGTCGAGTGTGAATTTTTGAATAATTCTAAGGCTCATATTTGCTTTCTTGAAGAAACCCACCTAGAGGCAGAGGAGTGTAAGCTAGGGTTTGGCAAGCTCAGATGGGTCCAAGATCTTCTCTGCTCCGAACAAAATGGTAGTACCAGGGGAGTCGCAATAGTAATCACAAACAATGCTGGGATTAAAGTAGAGAAGTTCGAGACAGATCAATCTGGGAGGTGGCTGGTAGCTTCATTGTAAATAGGGAGCTCTCCATTGGTGTGTGCAGTTTACTATGGGCCCAATCAAGATGTTCCAGCTGCTCTCTTGAAATTAAAAGCTAGCCTTTCTGATGGGGCAACACCCATTATCTTAGGGGGACATTTTACCTTGATCTTGGATGAATTCCTAGATCGTACTTCAAGGGTTAAATATGCCACTCCCCGTAAATCACATTTGGAATTGAGAAATATTATTAAAGAGTTTAATTTGATAGATATCTGGAGAGCAAAAAACGGTTCTAAAAAGGATTTTTTCTTTTACAGCCGAAGTACAGACATCATTCCAGAATTGATTTATTTTTATTAGATCAGTCCCTTTTCTCAGCAGTAGACTCCATCTTATATACTCCAGCACTACTCTGATCATTCTGCAGCGGAGCTGGTAGTTAATTTTAAGCAAAAAGAATGTCAGAGAAAGTGGACCCTGGATAGATCCTTATTACTAAAGGAGGAGGTCAAGTTGGACTTAGTGATTCAGGCAGAGGAATACTTTAAGTATAACTGTAGCACTGCAACTGATCAGGTGGTTTGAGAGGCATTTAAGGCCTTTTTTAGAGGATCGTTAAGTACACTGATGATTAGGAGAAGTTTGTTCAGGAGGAGGCTGGATGAAGAGCGCCTCTCTAAGGTTAAGCAAAAAGAACAAGAGCTTCAGAGGGCATCGGCAGACCATCAGAATACAGTAGCACACCTGCAAAGTGAGCTGGACGGATAACGGGCAGAATTCCAAGCTAGTTTGGATAAGATTCTAAAAGATAGGTGGGATGCCAGCAAGCTCCAACATTTCTCTTATGGCGAAATATGGGGCTCTTTTCTAGCCTGGAAAACCAGGGCAGATAGGGTAAGGAATCAAATTAAAAGCCTATCTCAGAGCAGCACAGGAGCCATCATATATGATGACCAAATTCGGGAGGAGGCGAGAATATTTATGCAAGATCTATACAAAGAAGACACTTGCTCTGTACCTCAAAGAGCTAAAGATTGGTTGAATCTTTTACGGCTGCCTCAGATATCTATGTTTGATAGAGCCTTTCTGTGCTCGAGCATAAAAGAGGGAGAAGTTAAAACCCAGATTAAGAAAATGGCCAGAGGGAAGGCAGCGGGCCCAGACGGGCTCCCAATAGAGTTATACTTGGCAGTCCTCGAAAAGATTGTCCCTGTCCTAACAAATCTGTTTAATAGAATCTATTTATCAGGTGAGACCGTCCCAATCATGGTCTGAAGCCACAGTCACCCTGATCCTGAAGTCCAACAAAGACCGGTTAAAAATTGAGTCTTATAGACCCATTTCCCTGTTAAACACGGATTATAAAATTTTTGCGGGGGTCTTGGCAGCGAGAACAGCAAGAATTATTAAAACAATAGTACAAAAGTCAGAGGGGTTTTATTCCCGATAGGCAGCTAAATGAATTAACTTTTCAAGCTATTGCGGCAATAGATGTAGCAACAGATAAGAAGCTTCCATTGACTTTAGTAGCTATTGATGCCGCCAAGGCTTATGACCAGGTGAACTGGTCATACCTATGGGAAGCTCTATCTGGGTTTGGTTTTCCCAATAATTTTGTTTCAGCCGGTAGGTCTCTTTATTTTTGCCCTCGGGCAAGAATGTTAGTCAATGGAGTCTTAACAGATTGGGTTACAATTGCTTGGGGCACCCGGCAAGGGTGCCCCTTGTCACCTCTATTGTTCAATCTTTATATCAAACCTTTTGTTTGTCAGCTTAGGTCCGATCCATTGATCAAACCCTTCAAAATTGCAGATCTGGAGTTAAAATTTGCTCTATACGCAGATCTGCTTATGTTTACATCTAATCCAGCTGAAGCTATCTCCAGATTAGTAGATCAGGCTGAATCGTTTGGGGAAATCTCGGTATATAAAATAAATAAAGATAAGACTGAGATTATGGAATGGAACCAAGATGAGGGGACACAAGTGGCTAAGCCTCGAAGGAGGTATTTGGGGATCCATCTGGCCCAGAAAATTGGAGATATATCTAAAATTAATTTGACCAGAGTTTCTAAGGATGTTTGTGGTTTGCTTCAGCAGTGGTCAAGCCTCCCTCTAAATATTTTTGGAAGGGTTAATTTGATAAAAATTATTATTTTGCCCAAAATAACTTTCCTATTTAACTCAATTCGGCTATCTTTTATGACACCAGATATCGCGAAACTGCAGGGAAAAATCAGCTCTTTTATTTGGAATACTAAGTCCTCTAGTGAAGTGCTCTGGGTCTGGGAAGGAGGAGCAAGATGGCGGACTGACGCCGTCTAGGAGAGTCGGGTCGCGGAGGCTTGGGAGGCTCAAGATTTGCTGATGGAAAAGCATGAAAGCACGAGTAGCAGGATAAGATAATAGAAAAATACTACAAAATATAGAATATAGAAGCAGAAACACCGAACTCGGTAAGGAGACCAGCAAATCTAAAAAAACAAAAAACAAACGAAAAACGGCATATGGCAAACCAGAAAACCCGAAATGGAAGTGGGATAGTGCGACGGGATTGCTGAACGGATACATGCCTGTTAGTACTTGCCGGTGTTCTGGCGGTCTGTGCGACTGGTGCTAATGAAAACTGATGAAAATAACATCGTAATTTTGGCTCTCTGTGTTTTTGTTTGGAGAAACGCTCCCTGAGAAATGCTGAAATCGGCAAAATCAGCAAAATCACCGGTAAAAACGGCAAGCGGCAGACAGGCAAGCCCGAAGTGGATGTGGATTACTGGGCAGGAATCGCTGATAGATACTTTTTTTGCTTGGCAGCACGGTCTGCCGCTGGTGCTTGATGGTGCTCTGGTGGCCTGTGCAGTTGGAGGTGGCGCTGGGGGGCTGTGGAGCTGGTGAGTGCAGCTGAGAGCAGCCGAATATAACTGAATGCAGGCAACATTAAGGACTGGCTTTCGGCGCTTGCCGTACACTAGGGTAGCCGAGTGTTTGGCTGCCCAACGACGAGCTCAAGAGAGCCGGCGAGTTGGTCACCACGGTCACTCGGCGGTTAAATTGTATTTACTTCAACTGGATATGGCCCCACCGAAAGCGATGGTTAGGAGT
Organism: Triturus cristatus; assembly: GCF_964204655.1. Lineage (NCBI taxonomy): Eukaryota > Metazoa > Chordata > Amphibia > Caudata > Salamandridae > Triturus > Triturus cristatus. The sequence continues at coordinate 1,750,916,057 of NC_140589.1, read as the reverse complement.
ACTCGCGCTACTAATAGAGCACTGGTGAGTACAACAGCGACTCGGGGTAGTAACATGGATACCGAAGGTGTGGAAATACAGAGGGCGGACTCTCCCAGCTCGACTTTTGGACTGGGGAAGGTGGGAAAACCTGTGCTGCAATTCTTGCAATAAAAGTCGTCAAGGGATTTGTTCTCTCCCGATATTGTGGCGGAAGCGGATACTCCTAACAATGGCAAAATATTAGTAGATATGGTGAATCAAGCAATCGGGGTGCAACACAGTAGTATGACTTCTATTTTTTCAGGGCACACCGTTTCAAATAACTTGCAGGAATCGCCTCAGATACTTCCTCAGTCTCAACCTCAGCCTAAGGAAGTCTCAGATAATGAGAGAGTCCCGGATTTGGATAAGGGCTTGAATGAAGTGGGGGCTGAGCAGGGGAGTCCTCTCATCAGCCCTGCTGAATCAGCGACTGCTCAGGATCCCCCGAGAACACCAGGGGCGTTCAAGTTTGTCAACCGCGGAGAGTATGAGACAGCAATGGAGCCTAGAATTTCTAAGTCTGGTCAGAGTAAGCATGAGACGATTGGTAGCCTTGGAAATCTGGGTAAAATTGGGACCCCTAAAAGCCCTAGTACTCCTGTAACTGCGACTGTGCCTAACGAACTGATATTGCGCGATTTGAGTATCTCGTCTTCGGCATCTGTTATCGACACTGACCAAGCACAAGAACAGAGCCAGACCAAGACCCCCTCTGTGTCGCAGCATGAAGTCATAGATGGCCAACAAAAGAAAACTCCAGCAGCAGTAATTGTTAAAAAGAAACATCAAAGGCAGAATCAAAAACTGAAAGTCGTGAAGGAGCTGAAAAAAGCTTTTGGGGGTCTAGATCAGGCAATAGGAGATGAGATGGCAAAACAACGGAAAAAGGAAGCTACAGCGGATAACTCAATATGGCTATGGGTACAAGCAAAAGGTGGGGTCAAAAACACGGTATCAAGACTATCAGAGACTGACATGATCGATGAAGCTAGCGGAGGAATGGGGCTGGTGGCTGAAGGCCCCGGGGACCTAGGATCTGGCCCTTGGTCAGCTTCGATGATGGTCGCCGGGAGAAACGAGCATGCTGCAACTATCTGGTGATCTGGAAAGTAAAGAGGAGCAAGGAATTGAAGCCAAGATGCTCTCGCTGATTCTCCAGAATCTTAAAGACCAAAGAGAAGAGACTAGAGAGCACTTCGCCCAGGTCCGATTGGACACCCAGGGCATTCAGCAGTCTCTAAAAGAAGTTACTACTAAAGTAGGATCATTGGCCGGTGAGATTGCTGAACTCCAACAGCGAGTGGCAGACACGGAAGAAACAGCTACGAAAACGACTAGCATAACTGAGAAGCACGATCATGTCTTGGCTATGATACAATTTAAGCTAGAAGATTTGGAGAACAGGCAGCGAAGACAGAATCTGAAGATGTTTGGCATTCCAGAAGGACAAGAGGGCACAGACCCCAGAACATTTATAGTGCAAACACTGCAGAAACTGTGTCCGGACCTTAGTGACTGGGATTGGGATTGCCAGATCCAAAGGGCTCATAGGGTGCCAATGGTCCAAAAGAAACAAGACAACCGGAATCATAGACCTTTTTTGATTTATTTTGGCAATTTTTTATTGAGGCAGGCTGTTTATTTAAAAGCTGGCCCAAGGCCGCCGATGTCTACTGATGGTAACTCAATTTTCTTTTGTTCTGATTACTGTAAGGTAACAATGGACAGAAGATGGCAGCTTAGGCAATTGATTGATCCAATGAAAGCTGCTGGAGTGCAGGCATATTTGCAAGAGCCGGCTCGACTAAAAGTAATCCGTGGGGGTCAATCTTATATGTTTTTTTCAGAAACAGAGGCAAAAAAGGCGCTATGTGGATGGAAGAAAGATGGGACAGGTTAAAAACGTGAAAAGGTATATCTCTCTAAAGTAAAATTCTTGCTCCATTATTTACGCGAGAGTAGAATTTATTAGTGGTAAGCAGCAGAAGTTACTACATTAATGCATTTTTATTCATTTTGTTCTCTGTAAGGAAGGGATTTATTGTGATATATGACAGAAATATTTCACTTATGCTTTTCTCTGTTTCATGACTTGCTTTTTCTCGTGCTGAATAACATGGAGACTAGAAGCCTTTGGAACCTCTGTGACCTGGTCTGTTAGTGGGCTGCCAAAGTCAACGGCAGCTCTGAGAAAGGGGATGATTCCTCCTTCTAGATGCTGGGGGAGGGGGAAGGTTCAATCTCTAGTAGAGATTGGGGGAGAGGGAGGGAAGAGAATGAGTCAGGGGGAGACGGGAGGTGGGGGCAAAAAAATAAAAAAAACATGTGAATATCACAAAATCAGGGGATAAAGGTCAGGATGGTTACAGATTTTAGGGAAGAAAGTAGAGGATCATTAGCGAGATGGAATGCGTGAAATGTATAGCCTGGAATGTGGCAGGTCTGAATAGCAGGAATAAGAGACGGCTAGTCTCGGAAGAACTCAAGATGTATAGCCCACAGATCGTGTTGCTAACAGAAACACATATTTCCTACAAAGACAGAGGCTTACTAAAACAACTAGGATATGAGGTAGTCGCCAGCTCTGATCAAAGCTCCTCAATACGTGGAGTCGCTATTTTAAAACATAAGCGATTCAGAGCTGATGTTGGTAAAACCCTCACAGATAAAGCGGGCAGATGGGCCATAGCACAGATAGGGATAGAAGGCTGTAAATATGTTTTTTGTGTATTGTATGGTCCAAATCTAGATGACCCTTTAGTTATAGACCGGGTAAATATAGAGCTGCTAAACTGGGAAGGGGAACGGGTGGTAATGGAGGATTTTAACTGCATCATGAACTATGAGATCGATACTACTAGACAATGGGCTTTTCAGAGGATGCGGAAGACTCGTGCCGCAATCAAAGAACTAGGCCGATTACATGATATAAGGGATGCGTGGCGAGTAATACATCCAAACGTGGCAGCCTATACTTATTATTCGGCCGCACATAAATTATGTTCTCGAATAGACATGGCCTGGGTCTCTGATAAAATCTTAGAATCAAGCACAATGGAGATCTACCCAAGGGTCATTTCTGATCACAACCCCATTCTTCTGTCCTTTAAAATGTCAGGGGAGAGAAGAAGACCTAGGCCTTTCTCTTTTCCTAGATATTTATTGTTACACAAGGATTTCATACTCCAGATTAGGAGATATCTGAAGGAATTCCTCTAAATAAACACCGATTCAGCCTCGCCTACTGTAGTTTGGGATGCTTGCAAGGCCAGTATAAGAGGATTCTCTCAGCAATTTATCTGGACACAGAACAGCGAGCGTAAGAAAGAAACAGAAAAGACTATTGCAAATATTCTTACAGTAGAGTATCAACTAGCAGAGGCACTTTTAAGGGGTCTCCCAAAGGCAGAGGACCTGGGATATATTTTAATTGATCTAAAATCTGCATTGAAAAAAATGACATTAAGGGAAAAAAATATAGTTAACTTAAATAAATACCGGTTATCCCAATATGAGAGCGGGGAAAAAATAGGGAAGATCCTGGCATATAAGGTGGCAGACGATAAGGCTAAGACTCTTATAAAGTCGATCAGAGGGTCTAACAATGCTGTTTATGAGCACCCAAACCAGATATTAGAACAATTTGCTAAGTATTATAAAGAACTGTACACTCCGGAGAATCGACCAGAATTGGACGATATATGTAGCTATTTACAAACTAACTCAATGAGAAATATGGGTGAGGAAATATCAGATTCATTACCAGCTGATATTACGATAGAAATTAAATCGGCAATCGCTGCTTTGCCGTCTGGCAAAGTATCAGGAGAAGACTCTATACCCCTCGAATTATATAAGATTTGTATGGACGAATTACTCCCACTTTATAGCCAAGTAATTGGATCTATCGAAGCAGGAGGAAAGGTCCCTGATTCATGGAACATTACACAGATTGTTTTCGTCTTAAAAAAAAATAAACCAGCGGAAGAATGTGGGTCATATAGACCAATATCGCTTATAAATACTGACGCAAACTTTTTTGCTAAAATTCTGGTGACCCGTCTTGCTCCGTTAATGCCTGGCTTGGTTTCTCCCCAACAACATGGGTTTATCTCTCAAAGGGATACAATGGCTCATGTAAATATGGCCATAATCGCATTCGATGTTGTAAAGATAAAGTCGACCCCGCTCGGTATGATTTTATTAGGTGCTCAAAAAGCTTTCGACCGAGTGGGGTGGGACTTTCTCTGGGCTACACTATTAGCATTCGGTATCAAAGGTAAATTTTGTAATGGGTCCAGGCTCTATATGATCATCCTAGTGCCAAAATTATATATGCTGGTTTACAATCTTCCACTTTTTTAATCTCACGTGGCACTCGTCAGGGGTGCCCTCTATCACCTTTACTGTTTGCACTGTCGATAGAGCCATTAATCCTTGCTTTGCAAAACCAGTCTCGAATAAAGCCTTTCACATTTGGGATGAAAACTCAAAGTTACGGCATATGCAGACGACATCGCAGTGTACTCAGTGGACATTGATGAAGCACTGAAGGGGATAGTTGAGGAGGCAAAGAGGTTCGGGGCCATTTCCGGCTACAGACTAAATACTAATAAAACTCAAGTTTTGCTGAACTAGAAATCCCCAGCTCCAGTGTTAGGAGCATGCAGTGTTGTTACCTACTTAGGGGTTGGAGTATCTGACAAAATAGACAAGATAGTTGCACTAAATTACGAGGTGCTCCTGAAAGAAGTAACTAAATCACTTAAAAAGTGGCACAAATTGCCTATGGGTATCATCGGGCGAATAAATATAGTAAAAATGAAGATTCTGCCTAAATTCCTCTATCTGTTCCGGTCTATCCCCTTACACGTGAATAATACTTTCTTTAAACGCTTAGATGGGATTCTTAGCAGCTTTATCTGGGGCTACAAGAAGGCTCGTCGAGCAATTGATTTACTAAAGCTCCCATTCAATCAGGGGGGCTTGATTTTCCTGATTTTAAACTATACTTCTGGGCAGCTTTTCTGGGCCGTCTTCGCAGTTTAATAAATCCCATGAACAACATTTTCTTTCACAAATTTATGCTAGGGGAGGACTATAATATGTTTCTTTTTAGAATCTATGACCCAAATTACTACAAAATGGTCAAATTCAAGACCGCACGTGATATTGTAACCATCGGGCGGGCAATTCTCTCTAAATGCAATACAATGTTCTATCATGTTAAACTTCCCTTGAGGGATAACCCCGGCCTCCCAGAAATTTTCCACGATGAGGTGGGAAAGCGATGGGCTAGTTCTGGCATTAAACATCTAGGGGATTTGTATGATTACAATGGGTTCATCACATTTGAAAGACTAAAAATCTTATATAAACTTCCAGAAAGTATGCTGTTCAAATATTATCAGATTCGAGATTATTTTATACGTAATCTGAAGCTGACAAATGTTATGGATTCTGATATATGGAATTGCTTTTATGCAGTAAATGATAAGTCGCTGATTAGTATAAGGTATAAAAGCTTTAACACCTATAAAGAGGACGACTGCACCAGACTAGCTGATCGCTGGAGCCAAAGTATGGGGACAACGATCTCTGCTAATACTATTTCGCTTGCTCTCAGCAGTATCAACAGGTCTGTGCACTCATCTAACTTGAGGCTGCAGCAGCATAAAACTATATGCTTATTATACTACACACCTGAAAGAATATCGAAATGGTCATGTAATAATCCAGCTAGCGATCGGACAAAGTGGCCAAAATGCAATCTACTGGCAGCCGACTTAAAACACATGTTCTTTTTATGCCCTGAGCTAACAGAATACTGGCAGAAGTTTGCTCAAATCCTGTCCCAGAAACTAGGGAGACCTATAACGCTTTCAATAATAGATGTGATGATGAGCGGGCAAAATATGAAATTTAGCCAGAATCATCTAATTACCATCTTATTAGTATGTGCTAGGCTGATAATTGCCCGGGTTTGGATCTCACAGGGTGCTCCATCAGCTATGGAATGGTGGGGCTTGGTTAGAGAGACGTACGACATGGAATTAGCACTAGCTAAAACGAGGGGGACCCGTTCATTATGTAAATTCAAGAAAATTTGGGGATCATTGTTCTGAAATGTATGGAATATTTTCGTATAAGTAAGATGCTCTTCTGTTTTATAATCCAATTCCCTTTTTTTCTCTTAAAGATGCTATGCTTTGTCATTATTATTTATTGTGTATAAATTCTCTCATGTTGGTAAATAAAAAATTTAAAAAAAATAAATTAAAACAAAAATAAGTCCTCTAGAATCTCCTGGAAAAAGCTTAGGAGACGTTTATACATGGGTGGTCTAGCTCTACCAGACCTATTCACTTACTGTCACTCATTTCATTTTAAAAACTTTAGAATGTTGGCCAATAAGACGGATGCATCTTCACTGGGTTTATTGTTTCAGGCCCCATTGTATGACATCCCCCAGGGGCAAGAGTTTTTTCTTTTTAAATTCAAAGATCCGAAGTTCTATAAAAAAGTCAGGCTTAAGATTCTGGGTGCTGCCTTGAAGAACTGGTTTTACATTAGGAAAAGTCTTAAAATCCCCTACTATGCATCCCAGGCCCCAATTTGGGACTCCCCCGGTACACCGGACTGTCTTAAAGATCAACTGTCCCGGCCCTTAAAAATGGCAGGCATAACATGTTGGGGTGATCTGCAGAAAGATTCGCAGCTCGAGCTGGGAGTCCCTCTCGGGTTTGACAGGAGGGACACGCACTAGATTTAAGTATTACCAGTTGTCAGGATGGTGGGCAACGAAATCCTGGGACCTTGAAGCATCAAACTCCAAATTTGATTCAGTCTCAAGGAGGGGTGGATGGAAACGGGAGGTTTCTTTTTGGTATTGGGCCCTTCTAGAAGCCGGAGGAGTGACTAAATCCAAACTCCAAAAACTCTGGGGCAATGTCATTAGTTTCAACTCTAATGAAATCAAGGGTATTTGGGGGGGGGGGGGGGGGGGGACGACTCCTTCACTAGGTTGCAGGCAGTTGTTAAACCTGCAGCACTTAAAAGAAATCATTTAGCTACTATACATAGGGTATATTTAACACCTGGAAAATTAGTTAAGGTGACGGGTCTAGAATATCATTGCTCTAGGTGTAAGCACCCGGCTGCGGACGATCTCCATATGTTCGTGGATTGCCCGAAGATCTCTAATTATTGGATTGAGATACAGGAATTTTTGGAGGACGTGTTACAACAACAAGTGGAGATTACCCCGGGGACTATATTTCTTGGTTTTATGACAGATTACGACCTTAATGATTTAGCCTCAAAATGTATTTTCTATGTCATTATCCTGGCAAGGCGTGAGATATGCAGGGCCTGGAAAGACGTAAATGCCCCAACTTTTACAGAATGCCTGAAACATATCATTTTTACGAGCGAACCAGATATGGCCTGTGACAGTACAAGCTACAATAAGATCTGGGCGGCTCTAGTGGCATGGTGAAATAGGTAACGGTGGTCCTATGATTTTGCCCGGGCACTGTTGGTTCTTAGTGTCCATAGTAACACTGGGTCCCGTCGGTAGTGCGAACTGGAGAGGACTAGGAAAACAGTATCAGCTTGTGGGATCTCCATCTACCACTCTCTTTATGGGCCTCGGATCCAGGGCTGGAACAGGTTGGCCGTCTGAGAGGGGGGGGGGGGGGGGGGGGATGTCTTGTTTCCCATCAAGAATGCCCTTCACGGTGTATGAGGACAAAAAAAAAAAAAAAAAAAAAAAAAAAAAAAGAAGAACCAATGTCCCTCCTCTGTTTCCGACTACATAGGATGCGCTCCACGACACGTGTGGCTAGGCCTGCGCTATATAATGACATAATTCAAAGGATGAATTAACGGGAACACAATGAGAAACAAACAGGGTGGAGAGAACACATACAAGATGATTGTATGCCTGTTAGACTAGAGGCAGATGAGATTAAGACCTAGTAGATAAAACAGCGTGGATAAACCATATAGAAAGACAGAACATGAATATGGATGAGTGACATGGGCTATATATACAAATAGAAGACAGTGAGACAGAAAATGCTTGTGAATAAAAGTTACTCGAAATCTAAACAAGCAGATAAAACACAAATTTAAAATCCATTGCATTATCTCTCTGCAGGCCTGGCTTGATATGGGTGGAGAGGAGAATAGGGAGGGAAAGTGATTGGCAATAATATCTGGCTACAACAATGAGTTTCGTTATACAAGGACATCTCACCATGTAGAGTGTTTAGGTTCTGGGGAATGTGACCTGAATGTATAACTCAGTCAGAACTGCTGAAGACTAGAACACTTGCTGACGTCATCCGTTTATTCATACTATGGGTACCTATCTTAAGAAGCCCGTGCATTAGACTCCTTCCCTGAGAAAGCTGAAGAGGGTGAGCTCTGTGAAAGCATCACACATTCACACCACAGTCACACCGGAAAATGAGAGGCAAACACAAGCCTGGGGCTCCTCACAGCATTCCGGGGCCAGCAGCTTCGGCTCAATGTGCGAACACAAAATTCAACAATGAACTCGAAAAGAAAAACATGATTTTATTATGATAATCTTAGTTTCTCTGGCGACTCCGAGGACATGGAAAAACACGACCTTTCCCATAAACCGAGGAGTGGAAAAAGCGGGGCTTTTAGTGGACTGCTTTGAAAGATCCGAGAGGGTTCGGCTCCAGGTGGAGTGTGTCAAGCTGTGGACCCGCATCTGACGCTGCTCCAGAGGCTGTTCCGCCATCTGTAAGGCGTCCTGCGACCACCCCACATGCTCAGACAGACACCACTCACGGGGTCTGAAAGGCCCGGTTCAGGGCAGCCATTGAAAGCGTGTGTGCCCCTTTATTAGTAATGCCGAATGCTAAAGCGAAGGTTTCACCAGCACTAGCAGAGCCACTAGGGCTGGCCTCGCCAAACTGGTGCCACGGACACATTATTTTTAACATTTCTTGCCGCAAACATGTGCTACAAAATTAAAAAGACGAAAACGTAAAAGAAGAAAAAAGAAAAATATGCCAACACCTAAACGTTGTGGTCATATGCAAGCAATACAAAATGTAAATAAATAAAAAGATAAATAACCACTGCAAACAAGTTTACTAAAACAGTCTGGGTGCCTTCCTAGCCGGTAAGTGTATTCCGCACCTGCTTTCAGCAGCCGAAATCTTCATTTAGAAAGTCGATAAACCCTTGTCCTTCCATTACTGGCCACTGTAATTTACGGGCCTCTCGCAAAATAGCGGACCACCCAGGACATTGCTGCATGGATTAGCACATTTTGAGGCACAAATATGGACGCTTTGCAGCACTTTATTTTGCTCTTCTGCATAAAAAAAAATACCCCCTGTGGCTGCTGTTTTCTCTGTGGGCAGTGGGCTCAAAACTGCATAAAGAAATACCTCCCTGGGCCCAACTGCATGCCCCATGGGTGGGGGACCCTACATTTAATTAAAGGAAACTGCCACCCTGGGCCCACCACTTGCACCATGGACCCTAGATTTAATTAAAAATAATTTACCCCTGGGCCCACCACCTGACCAGAAGGTGGCGGGCCCGGAACCGATGGGGCACGAGGAGGGCCCGGGGGCAATATTTTTTTATTTAAATCTAGTGCCCCGCAGACCATGGGGCATGCAGAGAGCCCTGGGGGGGCATTTTTTGTGCAGTTCCAGACCGAGACCCTCCTATAGGCCCAGTGGCAAGGAGGTAACTGGACCAATACAAGGCGGATCGCATTCTTTAAATTTGGAGGGCATTTTTGCAAAAAGTGCAGGCTTTTTACAAAACTGCAGATTTTGCAATTTCTTTGTAAATCGCGAAATCCTTGAGGGTCGGATTAGCGCCACAGAGGGTAAAGACCAATGTGGAAGAACAATTTTTTTTAAAGACTACAGCAGAGAAAAGAACTAAAAAGGTTGCATTCTGCAATAAATACACGTGTGTGACAAATAATTTAATGTGTGATGATGAACTGTTCTTTTGAAATGTATAATAGTCCATATTGCTTTGCAAAGCTAATACTCATTTCCACCAAATCCCTAATCAAGTCCCACCCTAGGACGGGGGATAGCATCAATCTTCTGAAACCAAATGGAAAGGCAAATGGTGTGTCCATCGCTGAGCCTCCTCCCCCCGTAGTCAGCATTGCAAGTAGGCCTCAGTCAAAGGGACAAATCCCCATGACTAATTTAGATTTGTCGGACCGTCCAAATAGTAATACCACTAAAAAAACAAGCTGCCTGATACTGTGGCTATGGGTAATAAAGATAGCTCCAAAAGTGGCAATCCTGTATCCAATGGTTCCCAACCCTCACCAAGCATTTCAACACCCCGTCTTGGCGTTCCTGTTAGGGGTAACAAAGACAGTTCCAAAACTAATAACACTGTATTGAATAGTTCCCAACCACCACCAAGTATTCCAACATCCCGTCCTGCTGCTCCTGCCATTAGCCTGCCTAACACCCTCCCGATGAAGGCACCTCGTAGGATACCTCCTATGAATCTCACCCCAGATTCTTATCCTTTCGTGGCTGTCCTCACTAATGTACCACCTTTGTTGGCCGGGCAAAGAGAATCCTTCCAGATGCTAAAAAACAAGGTAATGCACTGGTTAAAGGCAAATAGACCACTGCCCGGGGAAGTGGACGGGCTGATTATTGGAGTGAGAAGGACAGACTGGATAGGTTGTACTCCTAAGCACTGGGGGGGGGGGGGGAGGGGGAGGAGTGTATAGTTGTTATTTTCCAAGATCCTAGGGTGGCACGTCTGATTACGAAGCAAAATTGGGGCACAAGCAGTGGTGGAATTGGTGTTGTTGATCTCACATTCTTTTATCCAAGACCAACAGGTGTTCAATTTGGTAGGACCAGTGAATTAGGTTGCTATAACAATCTCCCCTCCCCAGGGTTTGTTCCTTTCACTGTACCCTTACAACGGGGTAACTTTCATAATGGACCAACGTACAATCGTTTTGAAGTGATGAAAGATCCGGGGTGGGTTCATTGACCAAATTCCGATTATTCCACGAACAGTAGGGAAGGTATGACCCGTTGGGATATATGTGGGAAGCCTGTGTTAACTGTTTTGACTAAAAACGTGGAATCAAATGAAATGAGAACTGGTTGGGAGACTGTGATTTTGGAGGAAACATGTGGGGAGTGTATTCCAATTTCTGGGGACTCTGGAAATGAGGAACTAATTACACTTAGCACTGTTGGTACCCAGGAGGTTGATCACAACACTGAGGATACCATCCGAGAGAGGGAGGGGTATGACGGAATCTTAACAAACGATTTTGGGATGTCCTGTGTAGGAGTTGTACCCATGGACGGCCCCAGTTTAGGGAAGTTTTTTTCATGGAACATCGCGGGGTTGAGTAGCAAGCTGATGTCCCAAAACTGGATGGATTTAGTCAATGGCTTTGAAGTTTGTTTATTCCAGGAGACATGGGCTTGCGACCCTATATTTCTTCCTGGCTACTTACATTTTTCAATCCCGGCCAGTATAGGCCAGTATAGGCGCTAGGGGTCGACCGATGGGAGGCCTTACAATCTGGGTAAGGCAATGTCTTCAAATAACAATCAAAGTGGTGGATCTGGGTTGTAAGGACATCCAAATGCCAAGAATAGCCTAAGAAAAGTGGGGAGGGATAGATATATACAACATCTACGCCAGGGGCAGTACCACTGGGAGTTCACCCATTCTAGAGGCTTTGTCCACTTTTTTGGAATCGCAGTCCCTGGGTAACAAAGTTGTAGTAGCTGGTGACCTAAATAGGACTTTCGAACCATTGGATAGTTCGGATGATCCCCTAGGGCAAGAGGAGGATACGCAATGGGGTGTTCCGACTTTAAATCTGGCTCCTGTTAAGCGGTGGACGAAAGATATATTACAACTGAATGCCATTTGCCTGGAAGGGCGATAGGGAAGGTGCCTGTACATTCGACAATGGTCATAACCAAAGTCGGATAGACTATGTCCTTTGCAGCCTCAATTTGTGGCAGTTGGTATGCGACATGAAAATCGATGGTAGACTGGAAAGTGACCATAATCCCCTCTGTGTGACCCATAACTGGTGGATGGCCATATCAGGGAACCCTCAATCAAGTGACGGCCCAATGCCTACCATGGCCAAGGACATGCGCAGACTTAACTGGCCGAGTGTATTGGCGAATGCAGAATCTATGGACTTTATAAGTTCCGAGGTGGATGCTGCAATCGCTGCTATGGAGGCTGCAAACCCCGTAATCCCAGGTTCTAGGGAAATAACGGACATACACAACAAGCTCTTTTCCCTTTTAAAACCGCATTTCTTGAGGTCCCGCAAGATAAATAGGAAACAACCACCCAAACCAGCTAGGTGGTTTAATCATCAGTGAAGGGAAGCCAGGTTAAGCTTGGGAAGAGCAATCAGGAATAGGGACAGGGCAGCGATTAGCGAGGCTAGGAAGCACTACAAGGTTAGCGTATCGCTAGCAAAAAAAACATTGGACGAAAAGTATTGGGCAGAACTAAAGGAGGCCTCGGGGGCTAAGGATTCCAGGTTATTCTGGAATATTGTCAAGTGGGGTAGAGGTGGAACTCCAAATAAACCAGACAATAATGTCGTTGAGGGTGCCTGGGTGGATTATTTCAAACCCCAATATGCGGAGACTACCGAGTTTAAGGATGTGGAAGTAATTTCAGCTGTATTCCCCACTGGGAATTTATTTTCCCCTAAAGAAACTGAAGTTGCAATATGCACTGCCCAAGGGGGAAGGGCCCCGGGTCTAGATGGGATACCCTCTGATGTTTTCATAAACGATAAGGCGAGGGGGGTTAGGTATGTATTCCTTTTAGGAAACGCTATTGCGAAGGGAACGGCAGTCCCAGAGCTATGGAAGGGAGCAAATATTATACCCATATATAAAAAAGGGGATCGGTCCCTCCCGGCCAATTATAGGCCGATAAGTTTGATTGCCACTATCCAAAAAGTGGTAGGGAGAATGGTGGTAAACCTACTAATGGATTGGGTAGACGAGAACAACGCCCTGTCCCCTTATCAGGCAGGTTTTCTGCGGGCTACAAGCACAGTCGACCAGGTGTTTCGCTTTGCTCTGCTGCAGTGGGGGACGGTGGTGCTCGGCGAGGGCAGCCTGTATGTTGCCTTTGTCGACTTGCGGGCTGCCTGCGACCTGGTCCCAAGGAGAAAGCTCTGGGCAGTTCTGAGCGAAATAGGCCTTCCAGCTGAGTTACTCACCCTGATAATGAGGCTGCACGAGTGTAACTTCACCAAAGTTCAGTGGGGTATGAATGGTGAATCATCTGCCGACTTTCCGATTGAACGCGGAGTACGACAGGGGTGTGCTATGGCCCCCCTGCTTTTTTCCCCTATTTATTAACGGAATTGTGGCTCGGATGCTGGATGCCAGTGTCGATGCACCTTCGTTGGCGGGCCTCAGGGTTCCGATCCTGATGTTCGCCGACGATACGCTGATTTTATCCAAAACACCGGCTGGCTTGCAGCGAGCTTTAAACAGCTTCGATCTTTTCTGTGGGGATCATGGCCTGGAAGTTAATGTGGGTAAGACCAAGCTGATGGCCTTCTCACCAAAACGTAGACCCCGGCCTAAAATACTTCTGAACAATTGTGAGCTTGAGGTGGTTACTGTATTTACCTACCTTGGGGTGCAGATAGCAAACAATCTAAAATGGTCCCAACATATAGAAAAGGCGGTCCTGAGGCATCAACAGATTTCGGGGGCACTTCGGGTGGAACACAAAAAGTCTAAATCAAAGCCTATAAAACCAGTCCTGGCAGTATATGATGCCAAGGCTATTGGGTCTGCCCTATATGGGGCTGAGCTGTAGGGTTTCGAGAGGCTTCTCCCCTTGCAAATATCGGAGAATAGGTTCCTCAGGGGAATCACGGGTCTCCCTCAGAGTACACCACTAATCCCGCTTGGTTTTGATTTAGGGAGAAGATCAGTTAGTGACCGAGCGCGATTGCGCCCGATTCTCTATTGGAGACGCCTCTGGACTACCCCAGAGATACGGCATTATGCAGAGGGGTTCCTTGCCATAATTAAAACTGACACCTTTCATAAAATAGTCTGGTTAAAAAATCTTACGACTGCTTTAGGTGACCTCGGCCTCTCCAATCTATGGGATAATCCATCTGGGGAACCCTTTCCAAACAAAAACATAATTAAAAGCTTATATTGGGATTGGATAGATGGCAGACTCTGGAGTAGAACGAGATCAGACACAATGGCGGGGCGTTTCTTAGAAATCAAACTGTGTCCTGCATTGGAACTATACTGGGACGTATTACTAACCCAGGGGATAGGAAGCTTTTCTTCCAGTTAAGATTAGGTGCCCTTCCTCTGAGATCACTGACGGGTAGGTGGAGGAGTTCAACCACCTCGTGCTGCCCGGTTTGTGGTGCAACTGAGGAAAATATAGGTCACTTTCTATTCTTGTGTAAAGCTTATGCCACCCCGAGAAGAGTTTGGTTAGCTCCTGTTTGTAGAAATCTAGGGACATCCAGGGGTGTTGAGGCGCTACGAATTATTTGCACCGCCACTGATATGCCTATTGTTCTAGGAACAGCAAAGTATCTGGGGTGGGCATGGTCCATTAGACGGAGGGCAATTTCTATTAATGTAATATAACTGGGGTATCAAGTGATTTCTGTGTAAATGTACACCAAAGATTTTTATTGTTTATGTACGCACAACTGTTTTAAAAGTATGTATAAATAGGAAAAAAAAATTCATGTGATGTATTTTAAATGTATGTTGGTGCTTTTATGAGTATATTCCTCGAATAAAGCTTTGAATACATACATACATGCTAATACTCAATAGGAAACTGAATGACACACTAAACAGACAATAGCATGAGGTGAGAGTCAATAAATGAATGAATGAATGAATGAATGAATGAAGTGGCATTTATAAAGCACAACACTCACACCCCCCCCCCACCCCTCCCCCCAGGAGCATCTCACCGCTAAACCTGCCATTTCCAGTACCATTTCACATGCGCAGATAGAGAGATCCCATTAAACTGGGCAAAAAGCCAGATCCTCTGGATGGAGCCAAATTCCACCATTTACATTTTTTAAAGAACCAGTATAGCAAGAACTTGTGGACGCTGCGCTGTGAAGCCAGTCTGGAAAATAAACAAAGGATAAAGAATGGAAAGGAAAAAACATTGTCAAAATAAGCGGTTAGCCAACCAACCCTGGGACTGAAACGAACATGTGAACAGGAAAATGCAGTCACTCACAGTGCAAGAAAGTGACTCAATGCCATGAGCGGATCTATTTACCCATGCAGTGGTGGGACGAAGCAAAATGCACAATGGGTGAAGAGTGCTTACCAAAATACCACATAAAAAAAAAAAACACCAACGAGAAGAGGAAGGGGCAGAGGAAGAACAAGAGGACCAAGAGGAAGAGGAGGAAGAGGATCCTACAGAGGAGACAGAAAAGACTACGATTCGGAGCCAGTGGGAAGACAACAGACACGCTCCAAGACCAATGCATAATGGATGACAACATGGTAAATTTAACTATTGTTAACCTCTCCAATAGAAACATTAGTCTCAAAGACAAAAGAACCTTATGCCTTGGACTTTCTTTCTGTCCATCAATCCCCATGAATTATGTAAATGACAGAATTGATATTTTTAAATTCTGCAGAAAACTAAAACTTAAAAAATGGCACACTTTGAAACCAGCAAGAAATAGAACTAGGCCCCAAAAAGAGAGCTCTGTAACAGATGAGGAATTGACTATAGGTGATATTGATCTGTTGGTCGCAATGCATGAATTACAAAACGACATCAGTGACGGAGATGCCAATATTGAGGCTCAACGAATTTTGAATGAGATGGAGATAAGGTGCGACGCATCTACCATTTCTGGTTTCAAACCAAAATCTACTTTTTTACCGACAATGAGCCATGACAATAAACACTTTTCAGGAGCAGGTGAGCCAGAACCTTCTGAAATTTAGGCAACAAAACTGGGCTAAGAAAATGCAAACTTTTAAACACAATCTCACCCTCACACAAAGGAGGGCTATACAAGAGCTAGCCGAAGATGACAGTATTGTAATCCGACCCGCCGATAAGGGGGGCAACATTGTCATCCTGTCTAGGGAAATGTACGTAGCAGAAGCTATGAGGCAACTGAGTGACACTAGCACTTACTCTAGATCTAACCGTGCAGACTATAACAATAGCATTGTACAGATTTGGGAAAAACTGGGTGAATGGAAGGACAAGGGATTGATTGAATGGGAAGAATTTTGTTACCTGAAGAAAGATTACCCTATCCTCCCTGTGATGTACCTACTTCCCAAAATACATAAAAATAAGGTCAATCCCCCAGGTAGACCCATTATCTCTTCCAGAGGATGTGTCTTGGAAAATCTATCGTGTTATGCGGACCACTTCCTCAGGGAGTTTGTAATCACTCTCCCGTCATATGTCAAGGACACAAAGGACTTCTTGGCCAAAATACATGATGTAACATGGGAAGATGATTTCTTACTGGTAACCATGGATGTCAATTCTCTCTACACTAGCATCAATCATGAACAAGGAATAGAAGCATGCGAAAGATTCCTCAAACGCAGACACATTAGATTTAAAGAGCACACTCTAATGATACTAGAAATCATCAAATTTTGTCTGAAAAACAACTTCTTTATGTTTGACAATGTGATTTACAAACAATCCCTCGGTACGGCGATGGAGACCAGCTTCGCGCCGAGCTTTGCCAATCTCTTTATGGGAGCATGGGAGGAGGACATCAGGAAGGATTCCAGCCTTCAGCATGATTTCACCAAAGTCAAACTCTGGTTACGTTATATTGACGACTTGTTTGTAATCTGGAAAGGCAGCAAGCAAGAAGCCCATAACTTTATCACCAGACTGAACCAGAACAATAACAATCTAACACTCACACACACTACAAGTAATGTGAGGGTTGAGTACCTTGACACGTGTATAGAAATTGCGAATAACAAATTAACAACTATTTTGTTTCGCAAGCCTACAGCAGGTAACACGTTATTACATGCCCTTAGCAGTCACCCTAACACACTCAAATGGAGCATCCCCTACGGGGAATTGCTCCGAGCAAAGAGAAACTGCAGCACAGAGGAAGGTTTTCAAAAGGAACAAATAACCATGACACAAAGATTTAAAGAAAGAGGATATCCCATGTGGGTACTCAAAAAGGCCATGGATAAGGTTAAAACAATTGACAGAGGTTTAATTCTAGAACCCTCCCCAGATTCCAATTCTCCTATAAACAATGAGAATGTAGAAACTAGGCTGATTCTTACATATAACGGGCACTCAGATAAAATCAAGAAAATGATCTCCCGGAACTGGAATCTCCTTAAAGGAGATCCTGTAATAGGCAAGATGATACCTACACATCCCTCAATAAGTTACAGGAAAGGACGTAGCTTAAAAGACATGCTTGTCCACAGCGATTTATCCAGTAAGGAAAGAAGCAATATCATTGATCTACAAGGCTTCTACCCCTGTGGACACTGCAAGGCATGCGGCAACAGCCGCTTGCGTAAGGAATTTTGGAACAGCAGTACAAACAGCATGATTCCCATTAAACAGTTCCTCACGTGTAGTAGCACCAACGTAATCTATGTGCTTGAATGCCCTTGCCAACTGAGCTACGTAGGAAGCACCACACACATGGCTAAGAAACGGGTCCTCGAACATATGAGGGCAATTACGAATAAGGACCAACAGTACCCCATTGCTCGGCATTTTGAAATAAAACATTTTTCGGACTATACCAAATTGTCCTATTATGTAATTGAACGAATCTTACCTAATAAGAGAGGAGGTGATAGTACTCTTAAACTTAGACAACGTGAATCACGTCACATAATTGGGATGGGGACCAGATATCCGAACGGCCATAACATGGATGAGGAGATGGCCATACACTTACATGGTGACTAAAGGGACAGTAAATTCCATCCACAAATAGGACGCAAATACGATCACATTTGAGAACAGAAGGGATACTCCAAGGAGGGTGGACTATGAGGGAGGTTGTATTGAGGCCCAGCAAGGACAACGATGAACTGTTTCTACAACGAATGATTTGTATTCTGATTGTCTGCTGAATGTCTATTGCAGTTTGAGTCAACTGACCCTGTGTTTCTCTTTTACAGGAAGAAAGGAAGGGACTATGTCTCGGGCCCGCGACACAGGATCCCTACCCTTTTCTTCCCATGCTGCTCTCCAGTGGACAGATAAGATCAATTCAATTTTAACTTTATGATTGAGACACTTTTGAATCGGTTTTGATTTTTGTTAAGGATGCACCAGTGGACCAATATGTTGCAATACAATTTATCGTAAAAAATCTACATCTGGACTAAAGTAGAGACAAATGCAAGGTACTCGGTACATTGGGACAGGGCAAGCGCGACAGGCAGTTTATTTTCTTGCTTCCAGTTATACATCAGTAAGATCTACGACACAAAAGATCGCGCAATTAATTATTAATACACAAGGACACCCAGCAACATAAGATTTAACTTACAGGTGGGTGGAAGTGTATTATAGCCAAATGTTCCGGTAATATCCACACATATATCACTAACATGGGCGGTACCCACTATGGGAGCATGCTGTACCATTAAGGTGCAATACAGATCGCACACAGACGAACCTAACATATCTCCTGTTAGTATTAAGCATATACCAGGCTACACACGTGATGCGCTCCAAATATGACTCGCGACATCAGAATGCGCAACGCTACTCAAGCTTAGAGAACAAATGTGGAGAATTAACCACACGACACGAAATGAGTCCCGGGGGTGCTTCTAATGTTTATCTAATGTTTATCAAACATGTTTGTAAGAGCCGGATAGCAACGTCCCAGTACCAAGCTCACTAGGAGCAAGTTACCGTTGTTTCATTTAAAAATAAGTGGACTGTGAAGTGTGCTTTGCCATAATGTTTATCAAACATGTTTGTAAGAGCCGGATAGCAACGTCCCAGTACCAAGCTCACTAGGAGCGAGTTACCGTTGTTTCATTTAAAAATAAGTGGACTGTGAAGTGTGCTTTGCCATATTTTATGTTGTGTTTTTACTGTTTTGCAATGGCGCCCATTTAGTACCGCTATCTGAGAAGATTTCACTTTTCCAACATGGCGCTGTAAAACCTTTGCAACAGTCCCCTTTTCATGTCCATGTGTGTACGAATAATGTATGTATACGATGGTCCGGGAGCATAACGGTGTGTGTGCAAGCCCGTTGAGGGTGAAACGAGTCACGTTGGGTTTATGAAGTAATAAACCCCCTTGAAGCATCTTGGACGGTGTGGTGTCTTTATCCTTGACCCGAGAGCACAGTTGGAACTCCGTTTCGTAAGGACAGATATATATATATATATCCAGCTCCAAAATGATGGCAATAATTTACAATTAATGGCACAAGGGCAATTGGAGCCCATAACACATCAATGCAAACTTGGCAGCCATTGCAATTCCACACCAATATGGCAGCCAGAATAGACAATGGTGCGGAGAAAGTCTGCAGTCTTGCCTTTCCCAATCACGAGTGTAAACTGACCAATGTCATATGTGTTTTTAAATGAACTGTACGCTGCACGCAGTTTTATTCTGAAAGGCACTGAGGAAGACATCTCGCCGAAACGCATCTGCCTGGAATAAAGGATTGAAGGAATACCTTGTGAGTGCTCCATAATTTTGAAGCTGGACATTTGTAACGCGATTCCCTACCCTCATGCAATGGAAGCACCCGCCGTGAGTTATATATATATATATATATATATATATATATATATATATATATATATATATATATATATAAAAATCTTTTTTTTTCCAATCAAATGCCCAAGCGCTCAGCGGCACATTCGCTTGGTTATGCTTGGTAATCATTTTGTCGAACTGACGCGCTTCGAGGTCTTCCACCTCTTTTTCAAAGGTCACTGTGGGCATGTCGAATACGCAGATAGTTCTGCATGCTCATTAAATACCTTTCCGAGTGAGTGTTTAAATCAAAGCATGCTGGGATTTGTTGTCCCGGTCAGAACCAGTGTTTCCCTTTAGTAGGTTCTTCGTGTCTCTTTATAAAAAAAAGCCTGGTTTATTCTCTAAGTGGGCCCCACAAAAACTATGCAAGTTCATTTCCCTTCACTTGCGGGGCTGCTTTCCGAGTCCGGATACAGTTCCGATCCGCAGCCTCCATTTTGATTGTCCTGGATGGTGCGTCCCCCCACAGCAGGGCGAGTGTGCCCCTGAGCTCTTGGGCATTTGATTGAAATATTTAAGACACGGCGCCCTGCCGTAGGGAGGGGCACGCACATTCCACACACACCATTACCTCTACGTCCCTCATCCTCGACCCAGTCATCACTAATGAGGTATTCCACAAGACAGAAAAGAAAACAGGAAACGCTTTTAGGCTCCACCCACCCTCCCGTCAGGGGCTATAAGAACCTAGCCAACCAAAAGCACATCCTGTTATTTTTCCCCGTCAGTGGACCCGACGGGGATGCTGGGGTAGGTGCTGGGCACTTACCTGCTTCGTGATGGTGTTGTCCGGTGGTGTCCTCCTCTGCTGGGCTTTGGGGGCGCTGCTGGACCTTCGTGGGACTTCGAGTCGGGCTGCTGTGCTTCCTGGACTCTACAGGCTCCTGGTTGCTGGTCCTGCTGGGCTGCACTGGCTTCCTCGGTTCCTGCTGCTCCTGTCGTCGTGAGTATTTCCTGCCTTGGCCTGGCCTCCTGTTGTGGGATTGAGGCTCTGGCGAGCATCTGTTTGCCGATGGTGGAGCGCCCGGGTTGCGGATCCAGGCGCTCCCTGCTGTTCTCTTGGGAGCACTCGGGTGGTTCCGAGTGCTCCGCTTCTGCGGTATCAAGTTTTTTTCCAAGGGGAGCGCCCGGTTTGGGGTCCGGGTGCTCCGTGAGCAATTTATTTGGAGCTCTCGGTTCTCCGAGAGCTCCTGGCTTTGGTGAGAGGCGGGGCCTTCGCGGTGGAGCGCCCGGTTTGCGGTCCGGGCGCTCAATCTATTTCGATGTTGCCGCTTTCCGGGAGGAGCGCCCGGGGTGGGGTCCGGGCGCTCCGTGTTCTGTTTGCCTTGGAGCACTCGGGTTGGGGGCCAAGTGCTCCTTCTTTCTTCCGGCGGTGGTCGCGGCGCCCGGGTGGGCTCCGGTTGCGCTGCTGGTACTACTCTGCCTTCGGCGGCCGTGCGCTGCCGTGTTTTCAGTGACCTGTCCTGGCCGCCATGCCCCCTTTTTGCCTCGCTTACGGGAATTTGCTGGGTGATTGGGGGCGGGGGTTTTCTTGGCTCTTTTTCTTTCATAAGTAGGTGGGTTGTCATTACTCTGCTTCTCTGCTACCGTGTTGGACTTGCTGGATGGTTTGCTGTTCCTTTGCTCACTGCTGCTTCTTGATGGGGAAACATCATAGGAAGCGGAGGCATGGGTCTCCTGTGTCCTCTTCCTCTTCTCTTCCGGACAGTGGGGATCCTGCCCCTGCAGGGAAGCGCCCCAAGTTGGATGAGGACAGGTTGAAGCATCTGATTTTGGAGACTTTGTCTGCTGGGAGTCGTTCTGGTGGGGGTGTGGCCCTTTATTCTGACATTTCCTCCTCTGGATCCTCTGATGACGCTTCCTTGGGTGCGGTGGATCTGAAGGGGAAGTATATCTCCAGGGAGCTGTTGCCGGACTTGCTTTCTCATGTACGCGAGAACATGGAGTTTCCGGATGATGCTGTGGCCAGTACTTCTTCGGATGCTGTTCTGCCGCAATTTCGGAAGCCTGTTGCAATTTCGCTTCCTATTCATCCTTTTGTGATGGATGTCCTCTTGAGGCGCGGCAACATAATATGATCGGGGTCCTTCCACTCATTCATGTCTAAGCTTTACCCTTTGCAGGACATGGAGGAGTCTTTTCCGGAGTCTGTGCATGTGGACTCCATTGTCGCTAGCTTGGTTGGTCGTCCTTCCATGGCTGATGAGAACATTCTTCGCGATGGAGTGGATAAGAAGATTGACTCTGCTTTACGCAAATCCTATGCTGGTTCTCACCTTGCCATCCATTCTGGTATCTATAGTGCTTTGTCGCTCAATCTCTCTTGACTGACTTTAAGACTCTGTTTTCAACTATGCAGGAGGGTGGATGCTGTCCGGATTTGCTGGAATCGATGGAGCGTCAGGCTGAATTCCTTTCGGATATTGCTTTCGATTCTGTGCGTGCTTCTGCGCTGTCTTGTGGTTCCTCTATCGCTGCTCGTAGGAATCTGTTGTTGAAGGGTTGGAATACTGATGCCGCCCAGAGGTCCATGGCTTTGCGTTTGCCCTTTACCGGCCCTCGTCTCTTTGGGGATGCTCTTGAAGATAGGCTGCATAAGGTGTTCAAGGAGCACAACATTCTTTTTCATTCCGGCGGCAGCCTTCCCGTAAGGAGTTTTCCTTTTCTCAGGCCAAGACCTTTCGCCAGCCTTCCATGTTTCAGCAGTCCTCCTTTAAAGGTTCTAGGGGTGCTGGACGCGGTTTCCCTCGGAAGTTCCAGAAGAGACCTCCTCGTGATGCTGGACCTGGGCCACAGCGTTCCTGGCTATGCCTCTCCGGTCGCAGGTCCCGCTAGAGTGGCGCCCGTGGTTGGTGGGAGGTTGAGGTTGTTCCTTCCAGCTTGGCATCTGTCGACCTCCGATCTGTGGGTGCTGGATGTCCTGGACCGGGGGTATCGGATCGAGTTCCTGTCCCATCCTCCTCCCTCAGGTTTGGTGTGGACTCCAAGTCCCTTGTGCCGGTCCAGTCGGCAGTCCTTGATGGACGGTGTTCAGGCTCCGTTTTTGAAGAACGCGATTATCCCCGTTCGGAGTGGGGTCTGGGAACCTATTCGATTGTTTTCCTGGTTCCGAAGGTCACAGGCGGGTTTCGGATTGTCATCAATCTCCGGAGTGTGAACCGGTTTGTGAGGAAGATCCCATTCAAGATGGAGACTTTGCAGCGAGTGGTTCCTCTGATTCAGGCCGGCTGGGTGTTTGCTACTCTGGATCTCCAGGACGTCTACCTTCATGTGCCAGTGGCTCGGGAGTATCAGATGTTCCTGCTATTCTGCCTGGAGGATCATCATTAGCAGTTCTGTGTCCTTCCGTTTTGTCTCCGGTCCGCTCCGAGTGTTCACCAAGGTGGTTGCTCCATTGGTGGCCCTTCTTCACCTCCGAGGGGTGTCGGTGTTCCCATACCTGGACGATTGGCTGCTCCAGGTCCCTTCCCCGGCGTTCATGTCTCAGCACCTGTCCTTGCCCACCCTTACGCTAGAACAACATGGGTTTCTGGTGAACTTTCCAAAGTGCCAGCTCCTTCCTTCTACTCAACGGACTTTCATAGGGGCCGTCTTCAATTCCGTCCTGGGCAAGGTGTTCCTGCCGGATTCGCGGATTCGGCGTCTTCAGTGCCTGTTGCAGAGATTGTTGTCCCAGGCTGCGGCTCCCCTTCTTCAGTGGCTCGAGGTTCAGGGTCATATGGCTGCTACTGCCTTCACGGTGCCCTGGGCCAGGGTTCATCTTCGGGCTCTGCTATGGCATATTCAGCGTTGGGTGCAGTTTCCTGTTCGGGACTATGCTCTCTCTGCGCCAGTGTCTCTGGAGGTGGTGTCAGCTCTCCAGTGGTGGCTGTATTCCGCCAATCTCTCCAAGGCGATGTGGATTCACCTGCCGCCTCCTTTGGTGTTGTCAACGGATGCCAGTGCGTCCGGTTGGGGGGCCACGCTGGGGCAGTGGTCTGTTCAGGCTCGTTGGCTCCGGGTGCAGTCCCGCCGCTCGTCCAATTGGAGGGAACTGTCTGCTGTGGCCAGGGCTCGTCGTTTCTTCCAGGCCGTCTGCTGGGGTGCAATGTCCTGGTGAGGTCGGACAACTCTGTGACTGTGGCTTACATCAACCACCAGGGCAGTACTCGCAGCCCTTCCTTGAATTTGGTGACCTGTGCAATTGCGGGTTGGGCGGAGTGTTATCTTCTGGCTCTCTCAGCTCAGCATATCCGGGGGGTGGACAATGTGGTGGCGGACGCCTTGAGTCGCAGGTTTCCGTCTTCTCTCTCTCCCTGTGTCTCTCCCCCAGGGTGTTCCGGTTGATCTGTCGGAGGTTCGGGACTCCCCTGCTGGACTGGTTTGCCTCCTGGGCAGATGCTCAACTTCCCCTGTTTTGTTCTCGGACCCCGGAGTTGGGTGCTTGGGGGGGGTGGAGGCGTTGTCTCTTCAGTGGCCCCCTTGGTTGCTGTACGCCTTCCCCCTGATTCCTGCCTTCTTGCTGAAGGTCCAGCGGGTGGGTGCCCGGGTGGTGGCGGTCTTGCCTCACTGGCCGCGGAGGTCCTGGTTCCAGTTGTTGTTGAGCCTGGCGGTGGGCCCTCCTTGGATTCTTCCCCGCTAACCGTCTCCCCTGAGGTCCCCCTCCCCTTCCCTCCTGGTCCCTCTCACCTTGGCGGTCTGGAGGTGGAACGGTTGTCACTTGGAGTCCGGGGTTTGCCTGATCACCTCATCTCTGTGATGCAGGGGTCCCGTAGGGGTTCCACTTTGTCCTCCTACTCTAAACATTGGGCTTCTTTCTCCTCCTGGTGTTCGGGGCTTGGTCTCTCTCCTGTCTCTTGTCCTATCGCTACCATTCTGCAGTTTTTCTTGGATGGGTTTCAGAAGAAGTACGCCTTGTCTAATCTGAGGGGGCAGTGGGCTGCTCTTCGGGCTTTCCGGGATCCCGATTCGCTTCCTTCTTCGGATGGTTTGTTTGTTTCCCGTTTGTTCCAGAGTTTCTCTCTGTCCTCTCCTTCTTCGCACTCTCCGGTTCCTCCTTGGGATCTCTCTTTGGTCTTGGGTGCTCTCCAGTCTGCTCCTTTTGAGCCCTTGGAGTCGGTCGACCTTAAGCTCCTCTCTTTTAAGGTGGCGTTTTTGGTTGCTGTGACTTCTGCTCGGCGGTTGGGTGAGCTCACTGCCTTGCGTTGTTCTCCCTTTTTACATTTCTTGGATGACGCGGTGGTCCTCTCTTTGGATCCTGGGTTTGTTCCCAAGATTCGTTCTCGTTTTCATTGCTCTCAGGAGTTGATTCTTACTTCTTTCTGTCCTTCTTCACCTGCTGAGCTGTTGCTTCACTCTCTGGATGTGCGGCGTGCTTTGTCCCTTTATGTTGCCCGGTCTGCGGGGTTCCGCTCTTCGGACTCCCTCTTTGTAACTTTTGGTTTGGCTGGTCGGGGTAAGGCTGCGTCTCATCTTACTCTGGGTCGATGGATCAAGTCTGTTATTTCTTTGGCTTATCAGGGCTCTGGTTTGCCTTGCCCTTCTGGTGTTCAGGCCCGTTCCACTAGGGGTGTTTCTGCTTCCTGGGCTGCTTTTCATGGGGTTTCCCTTGATGAGATCTGTCGGGCTGGGACGTGGGCCTCGAATTCTACTTTTGTGAGGCACTATCGCCTGAATTGTGCTCGGTCTTACCGGACCAATTTTGGTAGTGGTGTGTTGCGTGCTGTGGGGGTTGTTCCACCTCCCTGATTCTGTGCGTTTCAATAAAGTTTTCTTTTGCTGCACGCCTCTTTGTGTTCGGTCTCTGTTCTCTGTGTGGTTTGCTAAAGGCCTGTTTCTGGGGGTGCTTTGGTATGCCTCATTAGTGATGACTGGGTCGAGGACGAGGGACGTAGAGGTAATGCTATGATTACTTACCGGTAATCTCCATTACTCTTAGTCCTACTCGTCCTCGACCCAGTCATACTTCCCGCCTGCCCTCCCTGGTCAGGCCTTTGTTGCTTGGTATGTCAGGTTGTGCTTTTGGTTGGCTAGGTTCTGATAGCCCCCGACGGGAGGGTGGGTGGAGCATAAAAGCGTTTTTGGTTTTGTTTCCTGTCTTGTGGAATACCTCATTAGTGATGACTGGTTCGAGGACGAGTAGGACTAAGAGTAATGGGGATTACCGGTAAGTAATCATAGCATTCTCTCTCTCTCTCATTCTCTCGCTCTCTCTCATTCTCACTCTCCATCTCCCTATCTCTCTCTCTCTCTCCCTCCCTCCTTCTCTCTCTCCATCTCCCTATCTCTCTCTCTCCCTCCCTCATTCTCTCCCTCCCTCCCTCATTCGCTCTCTCTCCCTCATTCTCTCCCTCTCCCTCATTCTCTCTCTCTCTCTCTCCCTCATTCCGTCTCCCTCTCCCTCATTCTCTCTCCCTCTCCCTCTCTCTTTCTCTCTCATTCTCTCTCTCTCTCTCTCATTCTCTCTCTCTCTCTTTCTCTCTCTCTCTCTCATTCTCTCCCTCGCTCATTCTCTCCCTCGCTCATTCTCTCTCTCTCTCTCATTCCCTCTCTCTCTCTCATTCCCTCTCTCTCTCTCATTCCTCCCCCGGTGTGCGCCTGACCACTGCGGGTGTACTTAGCGTCCGCACTCTACAATATATGATTGAGGAAATCCGTGGTGTCCTGAATGTAAGAAGTTTTCTATGTCCATGTGTAATTAGAGCGTACAAAATGCTTGCTGTTTTGACTGCAAAAACACTGAACAAGGCTAGTTTAGCCAAAACGCGTAGACGTTTGTTTATATGCACGCTATTGCAAATTATATATAATATATGGATTTTTTGTAATTACAAGAGGCTGTGCAGCAAAAACAAGGGGTTTTAGTGGTGTAGCAGGGGTGGCACGGAATTCAGTTTGGGCAGTAACTACACCAACAATTAAGAGCGACTGGCCCCCCTCAGAGCTCTAGGCCCTTGTGCTATTGTTGCTACTGCACCATTGATAGCTACGCCGCTGATGGGTGCGCACTGACTTGCCTTTCCAGAACTGATTTCACCCATTTCATCCTCTATTTGGACACAATAAAAACCAGAGACTAAACAGTTGGCTCAATACTCTCACCTTCGAAGTGAACTGCTCTTGATAAATAAAGCACACATCCGCCAGTTTTCTTCAGTGCACCAAGGGCAGTATTATCAAAAGGGGTCCGCTTTTTGCATCCATAGGCACGCTTCGGTATTACAAAGGGGCAGCAGATGCTTGTGTGGCCCCTTCCGTAACACAGATCGCACCCGTGCACAAATATCGCCGGCACAATCTCAAGCAGGTGTTCCAGCCAGATTATAGATTTAGGCATAGAGGCAAAGGAGCTGTAAGTGGGGGGGCGCCGTCCACCGCTCCAGTTGCCGTTGCTGCATCCCCTGCGGCCCCACCCCCCTGACTGCCCATTTGCTGCCCCCACCTCCCACCTCCCAGGTGCTCCTCCCTCCTTCCTCTCCGTATATGGTGGCCGCTGGCGCGCCTAAGGCAAGCCCGTCTGCGCCCGGACCGCGGCCAGCGCCAGGACCCCTGGCCCCCGCGAACGCTATGACGCCCGCCTCTGCTACGACTCCAGCACCCTCCATGCACTCAACGCCGGACGATCAAGCACCTGCTGCCTGGCCACCCCGAAGCGCACCCAAGGACGCTTCTCCTGCCGGAACTGCAGCTTAACCAGCATCTGGCCCGCCAAACCACCTACCAAAGAACCCAACCACCTCAGATGCATCCTTCTAAACACCTGCTCCGCACGCAAACACGCCGTGGAACTCTGGGACCTATTGGACTCCAACACCCCAGACGTCGCCATCCTGACGGAGACCTGGCTGAACCCCTCCTCGGCATCCGACATCGCCATAGCCATCCCGGGAGGCTATAAGATCACCCGCAGGGACCGCATCAATGGAGTAGGAGGAGGAATTGCCATCGTGCACAGGAACACTCTCAAAGTCTCAACCAACACCGACGACACCCTCAGCACCATCGAACACCTGCACTTCCAGATCCACACCGATCCCAACACCACCCTCAGAGGAACCCTCATCTACAGACCCCCCGGACCATGAGCACAGTTCAGCGACTCCATCACCGACCTAGTCAGCACACACGCCCTCGCCTCCACGGACTACATCCTCCTCGGGGACCTGAACTTCCACCTCGAGAACAACAACGACACCAACTCCTCCACCCTGATCGACAACCTCGGACTCAGACAACTCGTAACTACACCCACCCACTCCGCCAGCTTGACCCCATCTTCTCCGCAAGCTCCCACGTCTCCTTCAACCACACCACCGAGCTCCACTGGACCGATCACCGCTGCATCCATTTCACCTTCCGGAAACCCACCACGCACCACCGCACCCAACAAATGCCACGCCGCTGCTGGAGCAAAGTCACCGAAGACTAGCTTTCCACCTCCCTCGCTCGGAACCCACCCACAACTCCGACCGACCCCACCCCGCCACCCACAACCTCAAACAGTGGATCAACGACTGCGCCAACACCCTCGTTCCCCCCATAAGAAGCCCTCCAACACCCACACTAGCAAGAAAGACAGCTGGTTCACCGAAGACTTCCAGGCCTCCAAACGAACTTCCTGAAAACTCGAAAAAAACTGGATCTGTGAACGAACACCGGAAAGCTACAGCGCCCACAAGAAGGCCACCCACAGACACCACCACCTCATCAGATCCGCCAAAAGGACCTCCTTGAAAGACCACCTAGACAACAACGCACACAACAGCAAAGAGCTCTTCAACATTGTGAAGGAACTCTCCAACCCCCAGCTCCAACACCAATGACATTCCACCTTCACAAGACCTGTGAGACTCGCTGGCCACCTTCTTCCATCGCAAGATCACAGACATCCATAACAGCTTCAACGCCGCCACCAACCGCCTGATCTCCTGGACCAACATCAAACACGACATCATCAAGATCATGAACACCGTTCACTCCGGATCCCCGGAAGACCCCTGCCCACACCACATCTTAATCAAAGCCACCAGCACCATCGCACCCCATCGCCAGAAAACCATCAACATCTCCTTCGAGACAGCCACCTTCCCGGAGAGCGGGAAGCATGCAGAGATCAACGCCTTACTCAAGAAACCAAAGGCAGACCCCAAGGACTTCAAGAACTTCCGGCCCATCTCCCTGCTGCCATTCCCGGAGAAGATCATCGAAAAGGCCGTCAATAAACAACGGACCAGCTTCCTCGAGGAGAACAGCATCCTGGACCCGTCCCAGTCCGGGTTCCGCAGCAACCACAGCACCGAAACTGCCCTCATCGCCGCCACCGAGGACATCAGGTCCCTGCTAGACAACGGAGAAACCGCGGCTCTCATCCTCCTGGACCTGTCAGCTGCCTTCGACATGGTCTGCCACACCACACTATGAACACGCCTCTATGATGGTGGAATCCAAGAGAAGGCCCTGGACTGGACCACCGCCTTCCTCTCCGGCAGAACACAGAGCGTCCGCCTCCCCCTTCCGCTCCGAAGCCACTGAGCTCATCTGCGGCGTACGCCAAGGTTCATCCCTCAGCCCAACGTTGTTCAACATCTACATGGTACCACTCGCCCACGTCGCACGACCTCAACATCATCTCCTACGCCAACGACACCCAGCTGATCCTCTCCCTGACCAAGGACCCCCACACCGCCAAAACCAACCTCCACGAAGGAATGAAGGCCGTCGCCAAGTGGATGAGGAGCAGCCGACTGAAGCTGAACTCCGACAAGACGGAGGTCCTCATCCTTGGATCCAACCCCTCGGCCTGGGATGACGCTTGGTGGCCAACTGCACTAGGAACACCCCTAACACCCACCGACCACGCACGCAACCTAGGGGTCATCCTGGACTCTACCCTCTCCATGACGAAGCAGGTCAACGCCGTCTCCTCCTGCTTCAACACCCTCTGCATGCTTCGCAGGATCTTCAAGTGGCTCCCCACCGAAACAAGGACGGTCACCCAGGCCCTCGTCAGCAGTAGACTGGACTACGGAAACGCACTCTACGCAGGAGCCCCGGCCAAACTCCTGAAACGGCTTCAACGCATCCAGAACGCCTCCGCACGTCTGATCCTCGACATCCCTCGCCGCAGCCACATCACACCCCACCTGAGAGACCTACACTGGCTCCCTATCAACAAGAGGATAACCTTCAAACTCCTCACCCATGCACACAAGGCACTCCACAACACCGGACCAACGTACCTCAACAGCCGACTCAGCCTCTACACGCCCACCCGCCAGCTCTGCTCCACAGACCGCGCCCTCGCCACCGTCACCCGCATCCGAAGAGTGACCACCGGCAGCAGATCATTCTCCCACCTCGCTGCCAAGACATGGAACACCCTCCCCATCCAACCGAAGACCTTTTGACCTTCAGAAGACTTCCTAAGACCTGGCTTTTCGAACAGTAGCAGCTCCCCACCCCCCCAAAGCACCTTGAGAACCTCGCGGGTATGTAGTGCGCTTCACAAATACCATGATTGAGTGGGCACCACAAACAGTTGGCACACAGTCTGTTCTCCCCCGACCCCAAGGAAGCGTCCTTGGAAGGAAGTCCTATGGATCCCACAGACCCTGCAGGCAGGTGCAAGGCATCAAGATCACATTTCAATAGGATTACAAACGTCAACCAGCAATTAAGATTGGAAATAGCTCAAAGTGTTTACACAGACTTTGCTACCACAGAACCGCAATGTAACTGCATTTGGGCTGCAGACGGCAAGTAAGAAAGACCTCAGGGCCAATCTTTGTGCCACAGATGTGAAAGTATCACCATCAGAGGTTCAATTGGTTTGTTTTAGTCCCAAGTATACAGTGTTCCATTTTAAAATGAGGACATCCCCAAGGAGTAGGAAGAATAATTTGAAAAGTATCTTTGGCATCCCAGTGACCTACACTATGACATTCTCAGAGATCAGCGCCGTTAAGGATCAAATGTAATTCTAGCAGCCTTACCATCTTGTCTAGAGCCATCAACAATGGCCTTCCATATTTCAAACATGTTACTTAGGCATATTTCTGTGGCTTGGTGAGGGAGGAAATTGTTCACAGACCTTTGCACTTCCTACAGAAAGCCTGCTGCTGCCCTAAGGTACTTCGCCTTGCCTTCACACACCACTTCTGGTTTGGTAGCAAAGATCACTGCATACAGTGCGGTCAGGACTAACTGAAGCCGCTTGGATTTATCGGTGGTCCCGGCCTTTTGGCTAAAATCCAGGAAGAAAGCGAGTAGTGCCTTTTCATAATTCAACTCGTCCATGCCCCTATCAAACTGGGAGATTTTAACTACACATGGGTAAGTAGACAGGTCAGTCATGCTCTCTAGTAGAAGATGAAGGCTTTCATTGTGCCCCTCTGTTCTACAAGTCAGTGTTCCTTTTGCAGGGCAAGCATATTGGTACTGCTGGTTCGTGAGAGACATTAGAGGTCCTCGCCCTTCTCCACGTCTATTTGAGTTCAGGTTCTACCCCGGCCATCAAAATTGTATGGATGTTAATTACTGGTACACAGAAGGACCATCCGCTAAACCTGCTTGTCCAATGGTACTCCTGGCACAGCCATTTTTAGGTCGAGCATGGGCAGCGCATGCGCTGCTCTGCGAGGCATGCTGCATTGAGGAACGGAATAAAAGCTCTGCCCATTTCCCACCCATCTTTCCAATTGGCTCCTGTCAAAGTCCTTTCAAAATCGTCGTTTTCATTTGTGAATAGGCTTACTAGTCCCTCCTTGGTTACGCCTTGTCTGCATTTGTAACCTCCCATAACGACTGGACTTTTTACTTGTGGTCTTACACGGTCTGCTTTATCTAGCACTATTTTCTTTAATGGTTTACCCTTATTCCACCCACGACGTCGCCACCCACTCTTATATTGTTTTAATGCATTTATTTTTTAATATGCAGCGCGGTCCGCTTTCACTTTAGCGCCCACACTCCTTTATTTAATTTATTATCAGCGCAGGGTGCTTTCACTTTAGCAGCCACGCTACAGAGACTTGCTTTCTTACTTTATTTTTTTAAGTGAAAGTGCCCCATACTGCACTTTCACTTTCATGCTGGCCACGCCTCTTTCTTTAGACGCTGCTTACTGTAACCTGAATACGAGAGCCGTGTCTAAAGAAAGGGGCGCAGCCACCATTAAAGTGGTCTCGCATTTGCAAGAGTTTGAGCTATTCGAATTAGAAATTACAATGCAAGATAGAATATATATATATATTATATATATATATACATATATATATATATATATAAAATTCACTGAAAAAACCATAGGTTTCACACACGTTATAGTTAGGAATTAGCATTTAAAAAACCTTGCAAATTCACTGAAAAAACCATAGGTTTCACACATGTTATAGTTAGCGGAAATTTTACTGATAAAAAACCAATGAAATTCCCCCGTTATAGTTAGTGCAGGCAACTATAACTCACGCGACCGCAATCCTCTGCTGATGCCAATACTGTATTTAGACACTTATTTGCCCATGTCTTCTTCCATACATTTTTAGCTATACATATATTACAAATATTTTTTTTTCATAAAGACACATATGTCATCAGCAGAAGATTGCGGTCGCGTGAGTTATAGTTGCCTGCACTAACTATAACGGGGGAATTTCATTGGTTTTTTATCAGTAAAATTTCCGCTAACTATAACATGTGTGAAACCTATGGTTTTTTCAGTGAATTTGCAAGGTTTTTTAAATGCTAATTCCTAACTATAACGTGTGTGAAACCTATGGTTTTTTCAGTGAATTTGTACGGTTTTTTAAATGCTAAGTTACTTTACGCCATTCGTGGCGTGAGCGCCCACTTAACGCAGTTCGTTCCGTGCGCGCACGGTGCGCTTCGCGCACCGTGCGCGCACAGTGAGCACGCGGTGCGCGGCACCCACTTTACGCAGTTAGTGCCGTGCACGCACGGTGGGCACGCGGTGCGCTATGCGCACCGCGTGCCCACGTTACGCTAGATGGGCCATGTACGCACGATGCGCTTCGCGCACCGTGCGCACATGGAGGACATATGATGCACTTCGTTTTGAAAGGTAATATTTTAATTTTTCGTATATTTTATAAGCCATGCACAAATGGTGCCCTTCGGGCACCATTTGCACACGGGGTGGAGAGAGTGTGGATAATTTTTTTTTTTATTATTTTTTTTTAAAAATATTTTTGTTTATCTCAGGTGTAATTAGCCATGCACAATTGGTGCCCTTCAGGCACCAATTGCACACGGGGTGGAGAGAGTGTGGATAATTTATTTATTTTTTTAAATTTTTTACCGTACGCGTACGGTAAGCGTAATCGGCGAAATTACCGAAAAAATAAAAATTCCGTTTTTGGCCTTGGGGGATCTTTGGGGACTCCCTCAACATGGCTATGTGTGTTGGAGCTGTCTAAACAGCCCCTTTACATGTTTTTGGGCTTTATATTTTAAAAATCACTCTCAGTGCGAGAGAGAAAATGGCGGCCGCCGCTTCCTGGTTTCGGCCGATTCGAATGTTTACTTAGATCTAAGAGCCAATCAGAATCGCGCACGCCACCGTACGCGTACGGTAAGCGTACCGTAAGCGCACCGTAAGCTGGCTCAGATATATATATTGATTTAAAGGCTATTTTCTCAGAATCTACTGAACAGATTTACACCAAACCTACAAAAGGCACTTCCTTGACCTGAGGACTACCTCTCTGCCAAATTTCTAGTAATTCTGTTCAGCCGTTCGGGCTGTAGCCCTGTCTAAAGGTCCTATGGAAAAATGCATGGGAAAAACGCGTTTTGGGACCCCCCTTTTATCTCAGCCCCCGCTTGACGAATCCCCCCCGAGACTTTCAGGGTAGGAGCGGAGCGTAGCGCCCCACCTATTTTGAAAAATTCGCGAGGATTCGTCGACCGGCGCCAAAGTTATTCAAAATAGAATGTTGCGGATTTCCTATGGAAACGTGGTCCTAACTATAACTACCTACTGGCGACAGCCAGTAGGATATATAGATATATATATATATATATATATATATATGAGAGCTTTTAAAAGCACATAAATAAAAGGCATTGCCATTTACAATGCCAATAGCTTATACTCTCGTAAATGCGAGCCCTATGGCGTTGAAAATGCTTGTTACACCTGGCGCCATTGTTAGCCCTGGTCATGAATTTTTAAAACAGCACGAAGAGACAGGAAGTAGAACTCTAACAGCCATGTGTACTTACAATAGTTAACACTCCTAGGACTTACTCTAGCCCCCGAGCAGTAAACAGCAAGTTATCTAAAGTTCAAAGGAGGGTCAAGAGGTCGACTATATGACACTGTCCAGGTGAAAGGGTTCCAAATATCACTACCTCCGACAAATGACGCATCGACAACCATGCGACTTCGTACCATCTTCAACACAGCTCAACTCATTTTTAGGTCTCGCCTGGCGAACGCAGCGCGAAGCGCTGTCGCCAGCGAGATCTATTGTTGCTGACTTGCCTCGGAAGGGGGACAGGAGATGGGCACGCGCAGGCTCTCGGCGGATTTGAGTTGGTGTACGCGCTTACAGCCACGCGGCGTGCACATCTCCTGTCCCCCTTCCCTCGCAAGCCAGCAAGCAGTTTCACTTTCGTCCTCACCAGCCTCATGTAATTTTTTTTTTAAATGCGCTCCAAGCACGTCGCGCTTTAAATGTACAACATGCAATTTTTTATTTTTTTTTTAAATGCACACGTGCGCTCCAAGCGCGGCGCGCTTTAAACGTACAGCATGCCCCACTTACCAGCTCTTGTGGGGACTCTGGCTGGTCGTGAGTCTTCAGCGGCTCACTGCAGCACCACGCGGGGCTCCGTCTTGCTCACAGGAGCCCCGTCTGAAACCATGCGGCATTCACGAAGGCTGGGTGGGCTCCCGCCGGACTTCTGCTTTACTTTTTTTGCCTTGGCTGCACGATGCCGCACTCATTAACGTACGGCGGCTTTTGAAGTCCGCACGCGCCGCCGTCCCTGTGCACGAGCCGCAGTCGCAGAACACGCAAAAGATTCAGTTACTGCGCATGCGCGGGCAGCCCTCCACCTCCCAGGTCTCCTCCCCGGCCCAGATATGGATCTGCTTTCTGGCGGAAGAGGCTCTAGTAACTCATTTTATTTACTATTTTTTTTACTTTTGGGTTCCGCACTTGTTGTTAAAGTGTTTAGAAATGGAAGAAGGGGCCGACAGGGAGGCCAGAATATTAGTCCACACCCACGGTCTCATCTCTTGTAAAAAAAAACAGGTACAGTGTTAGTTACCGGACATGTACCCAACACGGTTTACTTATAAAGGCCTTTGAGAGAAACCAGTCTGTCGGCAGTATTTTTACGTTTTAATGTCTAGCCTTGATAATATATCCCTGACTTTACCCATCTCTTCTGGACTCTCCAACCTTCATTCAATTTAATCTTGCAAACCCTACTGGCCTTTCAGAGTTCGGATTGTGACTGACTCTGTCCAGCCCTGTAAAGCTTGTCCGGCGACGATGTTTGGCCGGCCCTTCTGGACTAGAAAATTCTCAAAATCTGCCCAGAAGCTTCAGCCCGACAGAAAGATGATTCTGCCCCTTCAGTAGCTTTACATTCAACAGATACTCGTCATTCAGAGCTGGACACGTGAATGACTCCTCTGCTCTTCTGGCCTTTTGCCGTGCACCGGACCTGCCCTCCCTTACCTGTCTTTCAGAGGCGTGTCGAAAAGCCTTCGGAGTTTATCCGATCTGATTCCATCGGCTACTCTGTAGAAATATAGTGCCCACTAGGGTCTAGCGCCTCGCCTCCAGGCGCATGCTGACTTTAATGTCCTTTTTTCCTCCGCCCTGCAGAACATCTCGTGCACATGCTGTGGAATGAAGCTCACCATGGTGTGAGTTTACATTTCACTGAAACCCCAGCAGTTCTAAACAGTGACACCAATCCGGCCTCCTTCCCGCCTCTCACACTGCTGTGTTGCCGTACAGATACAAGACAGAACACTGAGGCAGCATCATAGCTCGGAGGTCAATGCCCCTGCTGCAGACCACTAGACGTCATCCTCAAAATGAATTCCAACTAGTTGGACTCACTCAGTCTTTCATGCTTTGAGATCGATTAATTGAGCCTCACCAGGTTGGCTAAAAGTGCCACCTATTATTTATTATTCAAGCGCCTAGAAACATTGCGATGTTAATGCTCTGCTCGAACCTGAGGTCCTTGCATAATAAATGGCATACAAGAATCATGGAAATAAAATGTATACCTATTGTGAAGCAAAATGAGACAACTGCAGAATGTAAAGACAAAAACGCGAGGGAGTGTGAAAAAGAAAACACTATGGCGGGACGAGATAACAAAATGCATTGGCAAAGCCAACAGGACTTGCTTCCTGTTGCCTTTGCCTTTTAGAAAAGTTGGCTGCCCAGCATCATCCAACAAGCATTTGCAATGCAACAGGTCTCGCATTTACGCGAGTTTTAGCTATTTACAGTGTAAATGACAATGCCTTTTATTGATGTTTTTTTTTTTTTTTAAACGCATTGTCATTTACAATGCCAATAGATCCAACTCGCGTAAATGCGAGACCTATTGCATTGCAAATGCTTGTTATTGCAGGATCTGCCTGTCAGTTCCCGCAGCCCGGTCTGACTCTGAATGGTGTCAATGCGAAAAGCGAGTACATATGTCTTACCAATAAAACTGAACGGACTAAATTTGGT
The DNA here is from genome assembly GCF_964204655.1 of Triturus cristatus. Taxonomy (NCBI): domain Eukaryota; kingdom Metazoa; phylum Chordata; class Amphibia; order Caudata; family Salamandridae; genus Triturus; species Triturus cristatus. Next base: position 1,750,879,470 of record NC_140589.1, on the reverse strand, counting down.
GTGGACTACAAACAATCAACGTACATTTATTTCAGGTAATAAAAACCATAGTATTTTACACAACTAGATCGTTTAAAAAAGGGAGCGCAGATGCTAGTTCTTTTTATTGATTTTAACAATTTCATTTTTACGCAACGCTAAAATACATAAAATATTGGTGTGGACAATACACAATAATAGAAAGCTAAACCCCACGAGTAGGTAACCCTTAAACAGCAGTACTAGAAAGAAAGCTACAGGCAACCGTGCTCGCCAACACATGGCTACCAATAACGCAAACGTGAACAGATCTAAGTGCCACCAGGGTACGGATGTTGGCTGCATTGCAGCCTGCATGGAGAAAGGGCAGAGTGCTCATGACTGGTATTACCGGCCCCAGAGGGCCGACCAAACCAGTCATGCTCACTCAGGAGTGGGCACACCACTCCTCCCCGGCCCAGCCCTGTTCATAGAGCAGCCCCACCCTCCCACCCACAACCAAACACTTCTGCTTTCTCGCAGTGAGAGACGCAGAAACATAGAATGGTAGTTTTACCAATTTATGTTACTGCTTCTTGCAGCGCGAAAAAGCAGTGGGGCGACGCTCCTCTGCCCTAGTGGAGGAGCTGCCCCTGCGTTGGACACCAAATACGATAGAAATCAGCCGGACCATCATGGAGTTGGACATATAGATAATGCACATATGCAAGCCCATGCTATCGGATGGCCCACCAGTCACTTGCCGTAGAATTAAGTTTAGAATGCTACCACAGAGCAATATATGCTTGCATGTATGTTTCCATACATCCAATATAATGAATCCTGCCTCCTGGGTTATCGGAGGCCTACTTTAGGGGTGACTGACCTATATTTAATGTAATGAGGTGTCCCTGTCACACATAGTGTGTGGGGTCGAACTCAAGCAGGTTAGCTGCTTTTGCAGGGCTGACATGGCAGACATGCAGACTTTGGTTTTACTCGGATCACTCAGGGTGGCACAATACGTGCTGGAGCCCTGGTACCCCTTTTACATCCCTGCCCTGGGTACCACTGGTACCATATACTAGGGCCTTACAGGGGTGTAAAAGTACTTGCCAATTGGGTGTACCAATTGATATTTACAATTGAAGAGAAAGAGCACTGGTGCTGGTTTGGTTAGCAGGACCCAGCACACTTTCAGATCTACTACCATAGCATCTAGAAGTTTGAATGGGGGCAAAAAGTGTGTGGGGTTCTGCAAGTAGTCCAGTTTACTACAAGCATTGATTCCAGAATAGTGTGTTTTGCCACAGTCTAGCTTGCTGGTAATGAGGGCTTGAGTGACAGTTCTGGGAGTGTTGGTGGGGAGCCATTTGGAGATTTTCTTGGGCATCTAGTGTTAAAAAGTAGGAGACGGAGACTGCGTTCACTTGGCAGGTCATGGGGAGTTAGAGGTTTATAAATATTCTGAGGTTCTTTGCATGGGTTGCCGGGAGGGGTGTGAGGGAGTTCGGCAGGCCACCAGGTGGATTCCGTCTGGTCTGTGTTGAGCTTGAGGCAGTTGGTTTTCATCATCGAGTATTTTCAGTCATCCAGGCGAAGAAATTGGTCCAGGTGTTTGGCGTCTTGCCAGAGAGGGAAAGTATGACCTGGGTGTGGTCAGCATAGAATATGATGTTGATGCAGTGGGCGGGGACGATGCTGCCAAGTGGGGTCAAGAGTGGAAACAGGAGTGGGGCTGACTGAGGATCCTTGTGGAACTCTGCAGATGAAGTTGACAGCATCCTCGGTGAAGGGGGCCAGGCTGGGTGCGGCCTGTCAGGAAGGAGCAGATCTACTTAACTGCGGGACCTTGGATGCCAGCTTCGGCAGTCAATGGATAAGGATGGAGTGTGAGACGGTGTCAAAGGATGCAGAAAGAACCAGTAGGATGAGGCTCTCATGTCAACTCTGTCTTTAATGACCTGGATTTCGTTCATGGAGGCGACGAGGGTGGTCTCTATACTGAATCTGGATTGAGTGATGTCCCGAAGGTAGTCGTTAGTGAGGAGGGTGGCTAAGCGTTTGTTTATCATCTTTTACATTACTTTTGCTGGGTAGGGTAGGCGGGAGATAGGCTTGTAGTTCAGTAGTGTCTTTTGATCTGCTGAGGGTTTCTACAGGAGGGGAATACTGTGGGAATACTGTGAAGTGTTTCCAGGTGTTTGGGTAAGTGGTTATGATGATTTGAGCGATTCAGGATTAGGGGGAGGGCTGCGCTGATTGGGTCCTGTACTTTAATGAAGTGCGGTGAAGACAGGGGTCTGAGGGAGCTCCAGAGTGTATGAACTCCATGTTTGTTGCGGTTTCTTGAATAGTGAAGGTGGGCCAGGTGGGCAGGTTTGACCTCTGGGTGTTGGTAGAGATGGGTAGGATAGCCCATAGGACAGCCAATGGGAAGGTCTGTCTGGGGAAAAAAAAATTGTAGATGCTGGTGATCTTGTTGCTGAAAAATAGGGGCCGAAGGGTGCCGAAGTTCTGAGAGGGGGTTACGCTGGTGGAGTTTGCTACCGGAGAGATATATTTTTTCACTATGGCAAAGATTTACTTGCCACTGTTGCTTTCAATGAGGTCTGTGAGCGCAGAAAGTTTTATGGCTCGAATTTACCGATTGTAGCATCTGAAGACTGGTTTGTAGGTGCTCTTGTCTGTCATTCTGACTTGGTCTCCAACTGCGTTCAAATTGCTTGCAGTGGAGTTTGGCGAGCCTGAGCTCCACGGGAATAAAAAGTGTTTAATGAAGAAAAACTTATGCTGAGGCTAGTGGAATGCCATAGTGCAATGGTACTAAACATCTACATGGAACCAGAGTCACTGACAATTTTTGACCAGTGAGAAACTAACTATACGGTTGGAAATTTGCCCTTCCAGCAGGGTCAACCCAGCTTTTTACCGTTTTTGTAGGCCATAGGAAACCAATAGTAAAGTGCTTGTACTCTCCTTTTAACAGTTGTAAAATTTATATATTCCTAATTGGTACTTGTCATTATCTCCCTGCCCCCGAGGAGGGTACTGACAGTATAACTGAATGGTGGCATGTACGTCACAAAAACGGTCCTTTCCTTTTTTCACATCAGGAGGAACCGTCGGATTGGACTGGAATTCAAAACGGCACTCCTTCCCTCGACGATACGCCTTCAACTGGGAGTCCTCTTCTGATGACCCCGCCCATGGACCCTATATCACTCGTCTAGAGACAATGAGTGCAGGGGATGGACCCGGCTCCTGACGTGAAACGTCAGAACCAGGAAGACACAAGGTGTTCACTGAGGCATCGCAAAGAGAGGGGAGACCGAGTCCCAAAGAGGAAGCTGTGTTCCTGACGACGACTACGGTGGAGACCGGAAAACGGGGAGAGCCAGGAGGCCAACGCTTCCGCGCTGCGCCCAGCCACGCTCCTGGAGGAGTGTGGCTCTTCAAGGTACGTGAGCAGCTCACGGGGTGGGCTGGGAGGAGGGAGGAAGCCGGCAAGTAGTGGGCAGGTACTCGCATCCCCTGCCCGTCCAATACCACCTCCCCTACCCATCACTACCTCACGTTGCTGGAACAGGTTTAGAGCACTTGGGTGTTCCTTCACTCCCTTTCCCTACACGACAATATAGAGCACACCACGGACCATTCCACTCCTTTTCTTCTATGTCTTTGCCTTCCTGAGAACGTCCCAGCGAGGAAACACGGAGTAGAGGGAGGAAGACCCAGGAGTACGAGACCAGGACAGTCTACCCCGGATAAGAGGCATTATTCGACGGATGAACTCTGGCTCCTGAGAAACGTCACATTTGTAAAATAAAAAGAGATAGCCCAAAACCCCTCACTTGTGGACCTCGATCCTTGCCAAAAGCTTGCAGTACTCTAAAATTATAAGCCCATAGTATATGGCACTATTTGCATCCAGGGCCTGTAAAATAAATTCTACCAGGGGGCTGCAACATCATTGTGCCACCCACTAAAGTCTCGATGCCTGCCCAGTCAGCCTGGGTACACAGTCTTAAACTGCCCTTGAGGCCTTTTGCCAGGGCTAAGCTTTTCTTTTTTAGTACTTATAGGTTAGCCCATAGGGTGGCCTTAAATGCGAATAAGGTAGGGTGCATTGTATTTTAAAAAAGTGAGACATGCATATTGAATGTTTTCCATGTCCTGGCAGGGAAAAAAATCCCAAATCATTTTTCACTGTAGCAATGCTGGCTCTCCCATAGGAAAACACTGAGTTACATTATAACAACTTATAATGCTTAATTAAAACAATGGATTAAACCCAGATCAGTGACCGGGTGAATTTTTGAATTGTTCAGCATTTCATCCATCATTTGTTCTTTTTGCTAATTTCAGTTTGGAGCCATTAGAAAAATGATTCAAGGACTCGTGTTAATAGTTTAGAATTCAACTTAATGATAAAGTCAAATTCTATATTACTATTTTAGAAATCACACTTTTGGAAAATTGTCCTTTCTGTCCAAGCCAAAAGGATGTTTCTACCAGTGTCACCTAACTGTTGAACGGCTCCTCCGTTTTTCTTCTTTGAGCAGGATGGACTGGGGGCAGTGCCCAGCCTTTTCCTGAGCTTCAAAAGGATGCCTACCCAATCAATGGTAGATGCAGCTCACACCTAGGCTGCCTACTCAGCTTGGCTCCAAAGTCAGTGGGAGGGGGGAGCTGCCCCAAAACTGGTTTTGAGTTACCACAAAGGAGGGTTTGCGCATTTCCATAGTCACACCTCTCGGTGGGCACAGGGAGCTCTGACCAGGGAAAGAAGGGTACTGCTATGTTGTTTTTAGGAAAAGAGGGGTAGTGTGGGATATCTTACAGTGAAACACAAAAGAAGTGCTGAAGTAGTGAGTAGGATCACCCCTGGGCATATTTACCTCATTGGTTAGCAGGTGGCCAGGAATTTCACCTACCCACAGGCTGGCAGTGGGCATAAATGGGGCTCCCCCAGTGCACTCTTCAGAACACGACTGGACCTGTAGAGAATTAAAAGGACTGCTCTGCTGTCTGAAGAACCTGAAGTAAGACAACCTGCTAGCCTTGAACCCAGGACCTCAGCAGTGACTCCAAGGGTCAGTTGGTTGACCTCTTGTTTGAGCTACAGGGACACAACAAGCTTCCAGAGGCACTTTCCCAGCAACCAACTAGCTCAGTGTCACCTAGATCTGCCTTAGACCCAGCTTCTGGCCTCTGTTGAAGCCTCCCAGGTCCAAGACGCTTGGCTGGTGTTACAGAGTACTTCTTCTATCCACACTGCAAACGTTGGGACTTGGAAACATTTTGCCAACTTCCTGCTTGGAGAACCGATGGAGACCATGATCACTGTCGAAACTGCAGCAATTAGATAGACAGTCGGACTCAGCTTGCTGGTTTGCCCCACTGAAGGACATCTGACTTCCAGAAAAGTTTCAAAGTCTGAACGTAGAGGGCTTCATCTGGACTGAAGTAGACCAGCAACCAGTTGATGTTAAGGCCTTTTTTGACACAGACTTTGGACTTCACCCCTTCGGTTACTTGCCACCTTCGTCGACGACCGCACCGAGACTCTGTTCTTCAGCAACTCCTTTCGGATCCAGGTTGCAGGTTGCCCCAACCACTTTCTCCCCCAAAAATATTCCAAGTCAGAAGGTAAACTTTCCACTGGGACGAACCTAGTTCCCACATCAGACCTGCTCTCCAGCTTAGTTGCCCTTAACTTTTGACTCTGATCCAGTTAGGGTGCTCAAATAACTGTTTGGCATTTTGTTATTTTTGGCGCTTTTCACATTTAAAAAATTCATCTCTGGTTTTACTTATTGTATTTTTGACATCTTCGTGTCATTTTATTTATTAACATTTTCTCTATTACCCTAAATTGGTTTGAGAATTTTCTTGTGCTGCATTTCCACTTCATTATTGTGAGAGTTCTGCATTAATACTTTATACCTTGCCTCTTAGTTTAACCTGACAAATTTGTGCCAAGCTACCCAAAGGTTAATCACAGGTTTATTTATTGGCATTTGTGCTACACCCTGTGACAAGGATGATGTTGGACATGGCCCCGTCAGCAGGGTCACCTCCAAACTTCTGGTCTTATCCCCTCCGGTTTTGCTGAATTCGTTTTAGTTGGCCTTAGTGCTCGGTGCACTTCATCACTGCTAAACAGTGGTAAAGGTCACTCCCTAAAACATGCTAAAATTGGCTTATACCGGATTAGCGTATTTAATTTGCTTATAAGTATCTAGTATAGTGGCACACAATATGCCCAGGGGCACTTAATTAAATGCTGCTAGTGGGCCTACAGCACTTACTGTTCCATCCATTTAGGTAGCCCCTTAAAACAGGTCTCATGCAGTGCATTTAAAAAGGTGGACATACACATTTAAGTTTTACATGTCCTGGTAGTGAAATACTCGTAAATTCGTTTTTCAATACTGGGAGGCCTACCTCTCCCATAGAATAATTGGGTTCCCTTATCACATTTGATAACTTTAGTTTGGGGGCAGATGGAAAGTCATGGTTGGTGTCTACAGAATTGTATTTGAAAATCATCTTTAATGTTAAAGTTGAATTTTGAGTCAATCTTGAATATGGCATTTTTAGAAAGTTAAAGACACATATGATGAACAGGATGCGGAACAAATCAAACATTCAATCCTCAGTCAAACGATCAGGTTTAAATCCATTGTTCTTTTGCTCACCATGCCATCCCAGTTTAGACCCAGCCAAAGGCAAATCAGTCTTGAACCTCCTCCTCAAAGGAACAGTCTAGTCGGAACTGCCAAGCCAGGTCCTCCCTGGACAAGAAACAAGCATCCTGGGACCAGTTTTGGAGTATCATGAGCAGAGCCTTAACAGAGGATTGCACTTTTTGTCCAAGTCTCAGTCTTCATGAAAAAAGCACCTCAAATCTGAAGGTTAAAAGGTCACACATTTAAAGCGACTGTAAAGAGAGTGAATTAATGAGAGCAAACTCAAACTGCAATGTCAAGTTCGGTGTATCAAAATAAGCCAACACAGGTGTGAAGGAGCGCAAAGGAGTGAATAAGTGAGTGGAGACTGAGCATCTAAATGTTTTAGAGAAAGTCATATTGCAGCTGAAGTGGAATTCCACAGCGTTCCTAAGGACAAGTAAGGCTGTGCATGAATAAACTATTATTACTTGCCCTACCTACCGCTTCACAATCTGAAAGAGGCTGGGCAACACAGTCGGCTCGATGCACACACGCTGTGCGGATTGGTGCAAACGGGCTTGCCGTTGGAGCACAGCTAGAGTAGATGTGCTGTAGGATGGTTTAAATAGCCAACAAATGTTTGCCCAATAAAGAACCGGACAGCTAGCATGTAAACCAGTATGACTAGTGTGCCAATGCAGACAAGTAAAAACATAAGACCATTTTGCCTGTACAGAATCAACCTGCTTTTGCCCATAGTGGGTGACAAATCAAGTTCAACTGCATGAACATGGTAATTGGCAGAAGGGTGGTGGGCAGCCAGACTGACATCTGGACGCTTGTGCATAATATGCTGTCCCAAGAGGAGGGAGAGTATTATCCAGCAGAGGAAGTCAGAGTGTAGGAAAAATGCTCAGGGTTAGAGGTTCTTAGTACCAGACCCACTGAGCACAGCTCATTCTGGTTGCTCCAGCCTGGGCCGAGTTCCACCTGACCACCTTCACATTATAAAAGACAGGTTGAAATAAGTACACTAGGCTTATGTCCCACCATAGGCAGAATATGTTCCTTTGAGAACCCATGAGTGGCAATCTATGGAGTGCAAAACATTGGACACCATGTGTTTTGGATGTAACAAATAAAGATTTACTAATGATGTGCACTTACTGGGAGAAAACACCCAGTGCCACCTCCAGGTGGCTTGTGGTCGGCAAGGTAATATCTTTCCTTATGTGGAGAGATTCCACTACAAGACAGACCATTTGGGAGAGTCTGAAGTACCAGCTAGTACCACAATTTCATCATCTTTAGATGAAGAGGATGTGACTCCAACAACTGCCATGCCTGCTGCAGTACCACAGGGCAGAAATTATGTTCATTAACACCAGGATCAACCTGCCCCTGAATGGAGAGCAGGAAAGCCTTCAGAGGCAACAGGATTGCACACACCTTTAGTAAATTATCAAATGACAATGCTGCTCCATCTGAGACCAGAGACCTCTGATCTTCACGTTGTCCAGGCAAACTCTCCAACTTTGAGACGATACCTCTATCACCACTGTAACCTTATGATGGAATAAGGCGAACAGCCAGGCTAACGTCAGATCTGCATCCGTTACTGACTGTTTTGAGCCGCCTTGTTAAAAATACCGATCTTGTTCACGATGTATCCCAAGCCTGGGACCACAGCAAATACAAGCTCCATTTAAGGGTCCTAATGTGCCACTGAGGTTGACATGATGCTATTAGAGCAATGGGTATCAGAACCATCAGCTAACAAGCAATCCTGTGCACACATATAGTTATAAAGTCAATGTTGACAAAGGTAAGCACAATGAGGGAGACAGAATTGTTCAGATAAAGACACGTTGTTCTTTAATCCTCATAGAAGCATGACCAGCCGACACGTGTTTCGTCGGGGAAACATAAACCCACGACTCTTCAGGGCTGGGAATGATACAAATATACGGTTTCAACACCACTGAAAAAAAAAAATTGTTAACCAGAGGGATCAACCCTCTCTACTGTGAATATGTACACCACAGACACCAACATGACATGCCATCCCCACATGAGCACTGTGATCAAATCATGAATCGATCAATATACCGGATGAGTACATTTATGCCATCACCCTTGTTGTCATTTCAGAGCATGGCAAGAATAAACCTGAATCCCATGGAAAATACCACGTGAGACCAAGTAAACCAAGTAAACCAAGTAAAGAATCCCAATCGTTCCAGAAAAGAAATGAAACACACACCTCAATGTGAAGAGGATACTCAAACAAGAATTCAAAGGAAAGAAAAGGGAAAAGACAAGAGTTTAAGAGAAAAAAAGGACCTGTGCAAAAGCACAAAAAGAGACAACGGTAAATCCAGAAATACCTGCCAAAAGTTGCATGAATGTAGTAAGTGCTAGAACAAAACAGAGAATAACAAAAAAAAGCCTGGTCAAAAAGGGAGAATCTGGTCATACCAAGATTCAAACTGCGCAAAGTTTAGAATCATTAATGGATACAAAGATTCAAAAACTCTAACCACACAGACGGTGATAATTCCAACCCGGCTGGGTGTATGACTCGCCAGTAGAGACGGTAAAAATCAGTCAAGGTACACGGATTTGAAAAACTATCTATAAGGGCAATAAGGAGACAATCATCAGAAAAAACCATCAGAAAAAAACATCAGAAAAAAAGGGGAATAGGGCAACCAAGGATTAAAAACATATATTAAACTAAAGTATTGAAACGGTTTAATTGAATCCAAAACTGCCATCTCACAAAATATTGTGGCCTACACATCGTACAAAGTCAAAGGCGAAGAAGCGGACGAATATGGTCCATCTGATATAATAGGAGGTGCAAGGATCAATATCTAATACAGAGTATAAAAACACAAGTAAAACGCCCATATGAACAAATCAGTGTACATCAGTACTGTTTCGTCTCACCTTGGTTGCAAACAAAGTCAAATATAGTACCGCCAGTGAAAAATGCCAAAATCACGAGTGAATGATCTCTGTAAGAAAAATTTAAAAAAATAATATGCATCAACGTCAACGATTGAAAAATGTAAATAATGCAATAGTCACTATATCACAGACTGTTTAAAAATGTATGAAAATCGACTCACGAAGCAGGTATGAATATATTACCACAGAAATCGTCAATCAAGCCAAACAGCCAAACACGAGTAAGTGTCTGAAGACTGCATCTACGAAAGAACAAACAATGGCCAAGTATAAAAAAAAAGGGTCCGCAAGTACGTGCCATACAAAAGATAAATAATACGACAACCTAACTCCAATTAATGGGAGTACTAATCCAACTCAAGTCAAATAGCCAAGAATAAAAAGGCAAACTCACTATTACGGCAGCAAAGAAACGCGTCCTGGCGGCACCCGTCCGGATACAGAATACCTACAGGTGCGTATTGCCCCGGAAGTGATATAAGTAACGGATGAAAAAAATAAAAGACTAGAACGCGTCTTCATTCAGTATGTATAGAACAGGAAGTCATAAAACGGGAGATTCAGGACAACCGATCAGTGGAAATGAACCTACAAGAAACAGAAGCAGAACAAAGAAAATAACAGAGCAAAGAATGCAAATAAAAGGCCAAAATACCAACGAATATAAACGACCACACCACAAAAATAAACAAAATTAAAAAATATAGAGATCTCGGAGAAACAATGAACATAAAGGACAGACTAGAAAAACCATGTAAGATACAAATAGCAGCAAAAAGACAGTAAACACAACAAATAATCAAACTTAAATGCATCATGAAAGGGAACAAAATAGAAAGAGAAAAATATAATGCAAACATGGACATGACTAATGAAATAATAAGACATCTCTAATACAAGACACATTATTAACAGAATAAAAATTGATAAAAAAAGAAGACAGCTGTGGTATAACAAAAAAAACACCACCGACAAGTATAGAATTTGAACACAAGTAATACAAAAATAATGTGCATAACCTAAATCAAAATGTCCTGATACAAATTCAAAAGGCATCTAAAAGGCCCAGTACAGAATTGTACATGAGGAATGAACGTGACATAAAAGCACATAGCAAATGCCACAGTACCTATAGAGCAGAACTTAGAATTGCTTACAATGGATACGTCATCTCGTACATAAACCATTACCCCAGGAAATATTGCATTTCGGAATCGTAATTAAGACCATGCTCAACCGTCTGAAGGCGCATTATCCAAATTGCCTCAGACGTTCTTAATCACAGTTCTCTGTTGCCACCCCGTAGTCCCTGATTAATGGTTTCAATCCCAAAAAATTGAAATCCCTTCCGAGTGCTCTGCGAGGGACATGTGGCTGTACGTAACGCTACAGGATATCTTGCATCACATTGGTGTATCGCCCTTGTATGTTCCCCAATCCTTTCTTTAAGTGCCCTGATGGTGCTGCCCACATATTGTTTACCACATGTACATTCAATGATATAGACAACATATTTTGTGGTGCAGTTGATGTTAGACCTGATCACATATGACCTACCGTTGTGGCCTAGAAAGGACAAGGTTTTATGTTTCGCCCATTTGCACACCCCACAGCAGCCACATTTATGAAAACCCAGATTAAGAGGGGTGAGCCATGATTGTCTATTCTGGCACCTAGGTACGGTGGGACTCAGTCTACTGCGTAGATTGTTACCCCGTCTAAAAGTGATTTGTGGGTGACTGGTAAGAAAGTCCCTGAGGGAAATATCAGTCTGTAAAATGCCCCAGTGTTTATTGAGGCTTTTCCTGATAGTGTAGCTAAGGTCATTGTAGTCTGTGACCATACGTATACTCTGCTTGGTTGTAGTCGTTCTGTTATTTCTAGGGAGTAGAGTGTCTGTCCGCTGCACCCTAGAAATCCTTTTCTCTGCTTTTTTGAGAATTAAGGGTGAATAACCTCTCCTCTGAAATCTCGGTTTCATATCCTTGATGCAGTTAGCAAATTCTAGTTAATCACTGCAATTCCGTCTGGCTCTTAGGAATTCACCATACGTGATAGCCTGGACTTGGTGTAATGGGTGATTGCCGTCTGCATGTAGAATAGAATTGCAGGAAGTACTCTTACGGAACAGACGACTGTTCAATTTTATCATCTTTGACATACAGTTCTACATCAAGAAACGTCACACTGGTGGTGCTATGATCCATAGTGAATTGCATACCCAAATTGTTAGTATTAAGGTAAGAGCAAAAATGGACCAACTCTGTCACTCCCAGACCAAATCAAAAGACATTCGTCTATGTAACGACCCCAGAAGATGATAGAATCAATCCATGGTGCTCCATTCTTACCCCAAATCCATTCGGTTTCCAGACAACCCATAAACAAATTTGCAAACTAAGGTGAAAATCTCGAACCCATAGCAACCCCTTTGACTTGTTTATACCATTTATTCTCAAACAGAAAAAAGTTGTTGTGCAAAATAAGGTGCATCATCGTGATCAACATCTCATTGTGTAGCCATAATGTGACTGATCTGTTTTCAAGGAATTTGGTGACCGCTTTAAGACCTAAGTCAGGTTCAATGCTGGTGTACAAAGACACCACATCCAAAGTCGCCAAGATCATGCCAGGTTGCCACTGTAGATCGGACAGAATGCTCAAAATATGTTTAGTATCTTGGATGCAAGAGGCAAGATTCCGTACTAAAGGGCCCAAGAAAAGATCCACATATTCAGATAATTTCTCAGTTGGACCACCCATGCCAGAGACAATCCGTCACCCCGGGGGGAAAGGAAGATGCTTGTGTATTTTAGGTAATGTGTACAACACAGGAAAGGTAGGTCTAAAAACTCTCAAATAAGCAACTTCATCATCATCAAGAAGGCCCATGGTGTGCCACTCAGAGATGCTTGTTAATGAGTATGGTAAGAGGTCCCATAGGGTTATGTGAAATGGGATGATAACATGTATAGTCACTAAGTTGAGATAAAATCTCATTGTTGTAGTCCGCATAATTCATGACTACAACATTCCCATTCTTGTCCGCTTCTCTGATGAGAATATCACTGTCACTAGCAAGTGTTTTAAGTGCCAAGCGTTCACCCTGTGTGAGGTTATCATAGAACTTAGTCTTAGTCTTATCCCTTTTGGACTCATGTGTGTTTAAATCTTCCAAAACCCGTTTGTAAAAAATGTCAATCACATTACCGCCCGAAAATGTGTAGGAATCCGCCCGAAAGTGTAGGAATCCACTCGGACTTATTTTTAAGACCACTAGACGGAGTCACATCTGTGTCTATTTTTAATTCCTCAAGAAGTTGCACCATTGTATATGGTGATTCTTCAATATCAGTGAGGGACAAAAGCAGTTTAGTGGCCTGTATATCACGAATGGTAGGAACACCAAACACATCTTCACAGAAATTTTTCGTCACCCTTTTATCAACATTGGGATTGTCAGCAAAAAATGTTTTGAGCTTTAGAGCCCTAACAAACTTAAACAGATCAATCTTAAGTCTGCATATGTCACCAGAATCTTGTGGATTAAAGCTAAGGCCCTTACTTAACAACAAATTCATATCATGAGTGAGTGCTTTAGAGGAGAGATTAACAACTTGAACATTTGACGCTATATCTTCTGCTAGTTCCGCTCGTTGCCGGACCGCAGTTTCTTCCTGTATTCTCCTTTGCCTGCCTCTTTCCTCTACGAGTTTTGTGTCTTGTGTTATATGTGTACCCATAGATCTGTTTCCTCTCCGAATTGTTCTGACTTCTCGTAAAAAAAGAAGATTTGTTGCGTCTAATGTTAGAATCAGTATCTATATCTGGGACACTTAATGACGTGGAACTAGAGGAGACAGATATCATATCAGCTCTCGCTGGTTTGTCATGTGGAGCACTCGTTTGTAAGAGAGAGTCATATTTGCGGGCATAGGTAAAGACCCTGCCCACTTTATAATCAATCTCATCACGCTTCAATTGTCTCGCTTTTCTATCCTTAATCTCATTTTGGTGCATGGTTAATATGTCCTTGAGGATAGAGTAATTCTTTTCTGTAGCTTCTTTAAGATTAAGGTTTTTAATTTCTGCTTCTAGAATAACAATATCAGCTTGTAATTTACTCACTTTCCTCTCTGCACTTTCTATAAGGATCTGCATGAGTGTGTTGGATTTGAGATTGAGTGCCTATTCCCATTTAACTAGAAGATCTTCGTCCAGATCGTCATATGTGGGAAATATCTGTGAACTTAGACCTCTGGTAACTCTATTTAATCTGAGGTACTGCTTGAGAGTAGCTCCATCCCATCCATCCCACCATCTAGCATTCTCCAATTTTTCTCATCTAACAAATTTCTCTCTAAGACCCTCATGGTGTATGGTGTTACTTCTAGTAGAGGGAATGTTAAGGTTGGTGCCTTTGGCCAGGTTGCCAAAGAGTTATCCCAGTCCATATTAAAAGCCTCTGTTGTAAACACATGGCAAGGAAACCTATTGCGGCAGCCCTTCCTAAATTTCACAAACTACTATCAAGGGTATTAAGACATAGGAAGCAAATGGCGCTCAGCAAATAGACGTATAAAGTACAAGACTCAGTGAATAGTTATGGTGCAAAACAGGAAGGGGAAACCCTTACAACTCCTTAAAATGTGTAGGACAAAGCCCTGCAACAAAACAATTAACAAGCAATCCTGTGCACACATATAGTTATAAAGTCAATGTTGACAAAGGTAAGCACAATGAGGGAGACGAAATTGTTCAGATAAAGACATGTTGTTCTTTAATCCTCATAGAAGCATGACCAGCCGACACGTGTTTCGTAGGGGAAACATAAACCCACGACTCTTCATGGCTGGGAATGATACAAATATAAGGTTTCAACACAAGTGAAAAAAAAAAAAATGTTAACCAGAGGGATCAACCCTCTCTACTGTGAATATGTACACCACAGACACCAACATGACATGCCATCCCCACATGAGCACTGCGATCAAATCATGAATCGATCAATATACCCGATGAGTACATTTATGCCGTTACCCTTGTTGTCATTTCAGAGCATGGCAAGAATAAACCTGAATCCCATGGAAAATACCACGTGAGACCAAGTAAACCAAGTAAAGAATCCCAATCGTTCCAGAAAAGAAATGAAATACACATCTAAATGTGAAGAGGATACTCAAACAAGAATTCAAAGGAAAGAAAAGGGAAAAGACAAGAGTTTAAGAGAAAAAAAGGACCTGTGCAAAAGCACAAAAAGAGACAACGGTAAATCCAGAAATACCTGCCAAAAGTCGCATGAATGTAGTAAGTGCTAGAACATAACAGAGAATAACAAAAAAAAGCCTGGTCAAAAAGGGAGAATCTGTTCATACCAAGATTCAAACTGCGCAAAGTTTAGAATCATTAATGGATACAAAGATTCAAAAACTCTAACCACACAGCCGGTGATAATTCCAACCCGGCTGGGTGTAGGACTCGCCAGTAGAGACGGTAAAAATCAGTCAAGGTACACGGATTTGAAAAACTATCTATAAGGGCAATAAGGAGACAATCATCAGAAAAAATCATCAGAAAAAAAGGGGAATAGGGCAACCAAGGATTAAAAAATACATTAAACTAAAGTATTGAAACTGTTTAATTGAATCCAAAACGGAACCATCAGCACTGGAAGAGTGTCTCTTACAAAAATATCGGGATCACAGTCAAACTCGCTTTGGAGGGGGCTTCAAGGTCACTGTGTCCAGAAACACCCTAATGAAGGCAGCTCTGGGAAGCTTGTACAATGAGTCTAAATTAATTGATAGAAAACCTCAGGGCGGACAATGGCATTGTGCTCTGCAGGTGATCCAAGATCGACCGAGATGAGCCCACCTTCAACAGTCAGTGAGGTACACAAATATGTGAACTAACGACCTGCAACGCTAGGCCACAACCACTGACAATCTTCATAAAGTCCTGCAGGAGAGATGAAAAAAACCAAAGAGAGTAAGTGAACTAAAAGCAGTTGCCTTCCACTACAAAGTAGAGACAATTCAAGTGGGACTGCAGAATTGGCATATGAAAAAGTAGGAGTCCTGCAGATCCAGGGACACCATCCAATCCTCATAGTAGAATGCCTGCATTAGCCTTAACGTTTCCTTCTTGAGGAAAGAGTTTAGCTTTCGGAGGTTTAAAATTAGGATCTTTTTTAGAGACCCAAAAGTACTGTGAAAACCATCCCATCCTCTGCTCTACCACAGATCCTACCTCAAATGAAGCCTAAGTGAGTATCAACATCTCCCTGAATAAGGTGCTGGCACGAAGTGTGTGTGCATACAGGGAACTCAAAGGGGGTGTCCAGAAAGGGAAGGGCATAATAAATGTGGAAAATGTATAGGAATCGTTTATCCAACAAGATCAAGCACCAGTACAGCAGGAATTGTTGGAGCTAGCATCCTACTTTGCGCAGTGGTTTGCTTGATGGAAAATAACGGGACTTTGATGTGCTAGTGGAACAAGGGGTAGTAGAGTACTGACACGGATGTCATCCTTGCCACGGAGGCTGCATGATCTCCCTAGCGCCATTAGAAAAGTCTTCACGGGCTGTTCAATCAGTTGTGAAGTTTGGCACTGATGAAATATGGAGGCCCCAGATTAGTCTCTGAACTTCCTATACACGGAACTAACGGACCAGGGAGGACAAGCCCATGAAGCAAATTGTTGCCCTGCTGTTTTTATAACACCCCAAGACCGAATAGGCCTTTTTGCCAAAAATACTGGCCATGTCATCAAAGAGGCCTGGACATCTATGGAAAATCCAGCACAGCGTATCCAGGCAGGTCATCTAGTGACAACACTTATTCCCACAGCACATGCAACAGAGTCAGTGGTGAGGAGGACAAATCATAAATCTTTGCCCGCATCTTAGCCATCAGGATCAATCGGAGGAAATTAGTTAAAGAGGCCCCACGCACCATGTCCTAAGGTGTTTGAGAATAGAGGGGCAGAAAGCAAGAGGCATACAAAGCGTGCCGCACTAGAGTGCCTGAAGAAAACTTTCCTGCCTAGTATATCAATATGTTTTGACTCCCGGTTTGGTGCAGCGGATGGAAAAGAATTTGGATTGATCTTACAAATAGAGGCTTGCACCACAGATGTAGGGTACTGAATAAACATGTTGGCATCTCCTATGGCACTTTTAGATAGGACGTCTCACTACTGGGGCTGAAAAGGCTTCTGACCAAGCCGCCATTGGATTAACTAAAGCCTCATTGAGTCGCAAAAGGATGTCAGAAGTGGAAGGTCCTGGTTTAAGGATCTCTGTGAGTAGGTTAGTCTTGGACTCTTCAGTTGGGAGTGGTAATTCCCAAATCTCTGCTCCGCTCCGAACTACTACTGCAAATAAACAAACCTCTCTCGGTCGGGGGCCTCAGAGGTGAAATCAGAGTGCATTTAGGTGAATTTCCAGGCCACTGGCATTTTGTATCAGTATAATGTGCAGGGGGCAAATTACCTGCCCCTTTATTACCATGAGAAAAAAAAAAATCCCTGAAGGCCTTCTTGGATAGCGACTGAATCTGACCCAGAAACCTCTTCTGGCGTCCTAAAATACTGTAGTTGAGGAAGAGGAATTGCAGCGGAATCCTCAACACAGGGATGCACTATAGTGATGGGGTAGAACGACAGAGTGAACTCTTGACGAAGATTGTTACAAATTGAGAGCAGTGCTGGCAGTGACCGATCCAGCAAGGACGTCTCTAGAGCCAACTGTGGCATCAATGAAGAAACAGCTGTCAAAGCTGCCTTAAGGGAATAATCTGCTCTAGAGTCAATGAAGACCTAGAGGATTAGAGTAGCACCGGCTCCACAGTTTGTATCAGATCCCAAGAGTAAAGCCACGCAGAACTCAGGATTCTTACTAACCATGAAACCTTATCCTGGAGCGGAGTGTCTGGACATCAAAGGACTTCGCTTGTGCTCCGAACGTCTTTTTCACATATCCCTCTACTTTGCCTTAGACTTTACTGATGAGGCAACCTGCAATTGTGATCGGCCTTGTTTATTATTCTCAATGATTTGGAATAGAATCCCCACAGATAGACATTGTGTGGGTTTGTTAACAATTGCTTCCAACAATCACAACATAATTTGAAGCTTGTCTTAGTCGGCGGTGTCATCTCTGCACACTCGAATATAATTAACAGTAAGAATTTGGTAGAAGAACAAAAACTGGTACGGGCAAAGCTCCAAATTCAGGTTGAGAAATGCAGAAAAAGAGGAGCCAATGCCAGCACGCAGAGGTGGCAGCTACATAAAGTTCTGTGTCCAGAGGCTAGTTAAAGTGATGATGGAAGTAGACAGAGCGACCAACTGGCATACATCAGCTATTACAAGAATTTCCAGATCCAATCTGGCACTTGAGGAGATTCATAAAGTGAATAATCTGCAGGTAAAAGTACCTATTCGAAAGAGAATATTTGGAGGTTGGGGCTGAGGGGACGCAGCCCTGAATACTGGGTTTGTTCAGCTATCCTTGATCTTAGCTCCCAATAAACACCGTCTAACATTCTATGGCAGCAGTATTCACAATTAAACTTAATTTTTTTGCAGATTTATATACCGTGAAATCGACCCAAAGGTATTGGAGCATTTTACATGAGCACCAGTTATGTTACACAAGAACACATTAATTTTTGGTAGGCACGGGGAGATTACGTGATTTGCCCAGAATCACAGGAAGCTGAGCCGATGCCAAGGCTCGAACCGTGTTCTCCAGCTACAAGGCGGGCAGCTCTGGCCGTAAGGCCACAACATCTCCCTACATACTAGATGGTTATGTTGATTGGGAGGTTAGGGGGTTCCAATCATTTTTTTTTCACAAAAAAATAGGCAAGAAAACGTTTGAAGGCCACTGCTCTAGTAGGTTTACACTATCAAGTCAGCATCCAGAGGTGGCTGCATTGAACATTGGCGCAGACACACCCTTTGAATGAGAACCCTCTGGTTTTACTTGTCCCCCACCTCAAAGATACTCTGAGATGACTACGCAGAGGCATGCAGTGCATTACAAAATCGCAAAAGTAAAATAAAGATTTAATATCAGAAACAACATACCTCTGCTTCCGAAAGACTTGAAACCATCCTTTTCCAGTGATCTGGCCTGCACAAAAACAGAGGATTGCAAATTGACATAATTTCATGCTTGTGACAAGTTGGACAGCTTGGTGCACTGTTTTAACACTTTACCAATAAACAGAAACAATACACTGGTGGTCAGTTAATTGATTACTATTTGGACTGCAAGTTAACTCCGTGTGTGAACTGCTCAACAATGAAATCAGAGTAACACTGCGGTCACGAATATTTATCAGGGCTAGGCCAACTCAGCATTTCAGCCTTCCCAGTTTGGTAAAATGTGTACCTTTAAATTAGGTCATATTAACATCTGTTATTATACAGTGTTTTAAACTGCACAGATGGTATGTATGAAGCGGGTGAAAAACAGGTTATTGCTATGTTATGAACACATCTATCATTTGAACCAAAAGAGGCAGTTTTATACGCACAGCCTTCGCCTTCATCTATACAATACGGATAATGCGGTATGCAATGAGACTATTTCATCATAAATCTGGGCAAACACCTAAAGTTGGGAGCAGCAATTTTGCTTCATTTTATCACTGTAGGTCCAGGATCCATTCAGTTTAGTTACATCAATCCGGTTCCTTCCTTCAGTCATTTATCCAGTCTACATGGTAAAAAAGTATAATAATGCGTCATGTTTCATAAATGATTGCTGTTCACTTCGAGGTTATGGGAGGTGAAAACAACATTCGAAGATGGGTCAAAAGAGCAGCTGGAAAGGGTCCTAAGATTCGGGAAATAGTACGTGAACTGTGACCGCACAGCACCTCAGCTGCGAAGTACGAAATATATTTTTAAAAAATTAATGTCCGATAGAAACGCCATTAGCATAAATACCGTCTGGGAATGGCTTTTAATGCGTTAGGGGTTTTGCAAGAAATAGGCTGGACCTCGGCATTGCCTGGCGGGACCCCAAGCCCAGCATTGCCTGGCCGGATGCACAGTCTTTCCTCGCTTTCTGCAGCACTTTAGTTTGATGAAAGACTCCTCGTGGCTCGTGCGCTCGCTCAGGCGGCCGCGCTGGCAGGAGTGCTATATTTAATTATTTGGCCATGCTCGAAGCCAAGAGAGAGCCTGAAAGCGAACCACCTAATGTGTTCATTAAGTACAAAGGGCACAGACAGCATTGAAGATCTTTAACGCTAACAGGTTTTAACTGCAACACGAGTAAACTGCAACACGAGTCACGTTCTACTCCTGCCAGAAGCTTTACGTTGTAGCTGAGCGTAGACAATCACTCGGTTCTTAACCCCTGGAACATGCTCTGTCCAATAATCCATCAGCCTTATAGAGATACGTGCAATAAATTGTAGGTGGGCATGAGAGCATCCTATCAGAAGTCAATAGTTTGTGATTAGATCCCACTAAAATGTTGGAACCCCCATACAAACATGAACATGCTGCTGTCCAGGTTCCCAGTATCAGTGTTCTTTCTCTAAAGTCTTGGCTTAAGTTGAATAACAGCTATACGCTACCTTCCCTTTTTGTCCACAGTGGAACATAAATTTGTCCGCCTGCTCTGTCAGCACTTGATGAGGGCAGTCTAGAGTAGTGCACAGATTCTGTACAGCACCTGCACTAAGCTGCACATGGAGGCCCACCTTAAGAAGCACATACACAATCATTTTATGTTCTAAAACAGTCAACCTCTCTCGCCGCACCCACACCACCCCTCACCTCAGGGAACTACACTGTCTCTCAATCAACAAACGAACCGGATTCAGACTGCTCACACACATACACAAAGCACTACTCAAACCAGCCCCGCATACCGGAACATACACTTCTACACACCTCCCAGAAACCTTTGCTCAGCCGGGCTCTTACTAGCAAGCCAGAGGCCTTGCCTGCTCCCATGTAACCTCCAAAGCATGGAACAACCTCCCTTTCCACGTCGGAGCCTAATCTTCAATTCTCGAATTCTGGAAGAAGTTGAAAACCTGGCTCTTAATGTCTGTGCTGTTTTTCTTTATATTCTGGTATCTGTAGTTCAGCATTCATAATGGAAAATACATCACAAATACCAGATTTATTTTTGTTGATAAACAAATTTTTATTGATTTCACAAAAAGCACCAGCCAATCATCGAGACACCATGTTAAAAGAGGAATATATGCAATGATCTGGACAGCCCATAGGCCAAGGACATACAAATTCAAAAAGACAAAGTTTAGAGTATCCCCGGCAAGACTAAACCATGCCCCCCAACCACTTCCCCCAGACCTTACAATACTTCTCGGGGCAGCCACATGCTTCATACATGGTCTTCTCCTGCATGGCGCACTAGTCAACCCCGGCTCGCCATTTCCCAACGGTGGGAGGGTTAGGGCATTTCCAAGCAGTCGCTATATCCCTCTTAGCCACTACCACTGCCGTGGTATAAAATAATGTTTCATTTCTGGACCCATCCAGCCCATCTGTGATGCCCAAGATCGCATGTTTCGGGCCATGTGGGATCTCCGACCCCAATACCTCGGTGAGTTACTCTTCAATATCTCCCCAGAATCGCGCCAAGCGTGGACAGGCCCATACCATATGGAGAAAGTCGGCGGGTTTGTGACCGCATCTAGCACAGGCGGGGGTCGGCTGGAGTCCTGCGCGATGCAGGCACGCCGGGGTCAAGTAGGCGGCGTGTAAGAAATAAAGCTGTATCATGTGCAGTTTGGCGGAGGCGGTGACTGTCCTGGGGTCCATAAGGGCATCACGCCAGTCCTCCTCCTCCAGGGTGCCCACCCAATCCTCCCATTGAGCCCGCAGCCGATCAAGTGATGTTGGGGTATTGTTAATGAGTGTCTGGTAAATGCGGGAGACCCCCTCCCCGGATCCCCCAGCATGATTTGTGCTTCAGGAGGACTATGATCCGGGAGTCGTGTACCGGTCGTGAGGTGCGCTTGAAGAGCATGGCGCAGTTGTAAATATCTATAAAACTGCGAGTGGTGTAGAGAGTATCTAACTTGAAGGTCTTGAAAGGAGCGCATATGATCACCCACCCAAACATCACCCAGTTGGGAAATGCCTATA
This sequence comes from Triturus cristatus, assembly GCF_964204655.1. Classification (NCBI taxonomy): domain Eukaryota; kingdom Metazoa; phylum Chordata; class Amphibia; order Caudata; family Salamandridae; genus Triturus; species Triturus cristatus. The sequence continues at coordinate 1,750,857,715 of NC_140589.1, read as the reverse complement.
AGGTCCCAAGACCGAAAGCCCTGTAGCCCATTGACTTCCCTGAGCCAAGTGTCGTGCCACAAGGGTGTACACTGGGTCAATGTGTGAATTCATTTTGTATGACGCAACACGGCCCGCCAGGCCAGGAATACAGAACGCGTCACATCCGGCAGACGGGACGAAACAGGTTCCCCGTACAGCATCGACTGGATATTGGACAAACCCAACTCACTGCGTTCCAGCCTATATGCCAGATCGGACCAGTCTCCGTTAAACCAGTCGTGCAGGGAGTGCAGACGTGTGGCCAGGCTATATAGGTATAAATGGGTCATCTCTAGGCCCCGTCAAAGGAAGTGATCCAGCAAACACCCAGGGCCAATCGGGCCGTACCCTTCCCCCAGAGAAATTTAGAAGCAAAGCTGTCAAGCTCCCGGAACCAAGTCCTCAGGAAATTGAGGGGGGTATTTTAAAGCATGTAGAGGAATCTGGGAAGAATCATCATTTTGAAAAGTGCGACTCTCCCCATGGGATTCAGAGGCAGTGATTGCCATTTTAGAAGGTCCGCCTTAGCCCTTTTCACCAGGGAAGTGACATTAAGAGCCCAGCTGAGTTCAGAGAGTAAAGTCACCCATATCCCTAGGTACTTAAATGATTGGCGGCGGAGCGGTATGGTGAACTGCCAGTCGAAACATTCTCTGGACATGTGAAGGGGGACCAGGACTGAGCCGGAGGCCGGAAGCCCGCTCGAAAGACCGGAGGAGCCGGAGGCAGTGATGGCCCGACTTCGCGGGATCCGCCAAGTAAATAAGGACATCATCCACGTAAAGAGCGATTTTATCTGGTTCTGTATTGGGCCATTCCCAACCCTGCACCTGTACGCTCGAGCATATCAGGGCCGCCAACGGCTCCATCACCAGAACAAAGAGCAGGGGAGAAAGGGGGAACCCCTGCCTTGTTCTCCTGCAGATCGAAAAGGGTTCGGATAGGACCCAATCAACCAGAACACGTGCCCTTGGGCGGGCATACAATATGCGGATTAAACCCCGAAAGCGGGGCCAGATTCCCATCTCTGCCAGGACATCATCCAAGAACCCCCAGTCCACCGAGTCAAAGGCTTTCTCGAAATCTACCAGGAGGAGTGCGAGGTAGGGGTGATCAAGTTACGGTGGGCCAGGGCTGAGTGAAGCCACCGAACACAGTGTTGGGTACCACGCGAAGGCATGAACCCACATTGGTCTGGGTGGACCAGCGTGTGTAAGTGGGGTTTAAGGCGCTGAGCGAGTATCGTGGCATACAATTTTAGCTCTATGTTTATAAGGGAGATGGGACGGTAGTTCGCGCATCGGGGCGAGGGTGGCTGGGATTTAGGAATGACCACGATGGTGGCCGTATCGGTCTCAGGAGGAAAGGAACCCTTCTCCACTGCTTCACGGAATAGCTGAGCGAGATATGGAGTGAGCGTCTTGCGGTACAGGGCACAATATTCACGAGGAAGGCCATCTGGAACCGGCGTCTTGCCAGACGAAATAAGGACAATTGCTTCCCCAATTTCTTCTTGGGCGATGGGACGGTCCAGGTCTTTCTGAACAACTGAGTCCAGGTGAGGGAGGTGGCTGGCTCCAGCTCAACATATTCAAGAGAGACAGGGAGGGAGTCCCGGCCGTATATAGTTGGCGATCACAAATATCAGATTTAAATGAAAAAAAGTATAAATGGATTGTTTACTCGCCTGCCGTGGTCCCTTTGGTTTTCATTGTGGTTCTAAATCTAAATCTGGCTACATAAACCGGGCTGGACTGGGACAGAAAATAGGCCCAGGCATCAAGAATAAAAGTGGCTCCCATTAGTAAAGCAGATAGCCAAAAAACAGTGGTCCATATTTACAAATTGGGACAGTTTTGATCTTCTGGAGACACATCAGAAGAACATGCCCACTAGACAATAAAAGAGGCCCAAAAGCAGACAAAACACCGACCTGTCAGGCAGTAGCGGCTCCTGGGAGTGCTGCGGGGTGGTGGGCGGGGCGGGTGAGAGGCAGGGTAGTAAACTACAGCATACGGCCGAACCGAGGTAAGTTCATAAATAAATAAAACAAATTACATTGCACACGCTGCATCGACATTTGGCGTTGCAGCGTGCGCAATGTCATTCATTTTATTTATGTACTTACCTTGGTTTGGCCGTATGCCATAGTTCACTACCCCCTACCCTTCCCCGCTCTGCAGCACTCCCTCCAGGACCCGCTACTGCTGTCAGGCCAGCCCTTCTGCAATGCCTGATTGCCCGGTAGGCCAGTTTGACCATGCACACCAATGCCAGACTTTTTGAATGGTTCAGCAAAAAGTGTGCAGCTAGGAGAGTGCTGCCATAGCCCACCCTGACTGAAATCAGCCAATAGAGAATTAGTGTCTCTTCCTGCTTGGCAGTGTGGGGCGCCTGGGGGATGGCTTGTGTTGCATTATTGCTGTACCTTTACCGTAGTAATAGTGACGTTCTTGAAATACACTTATGTAGCACTCACAATTAGCAATATTGCTGCCTGCAGCAGGCCTTTCACAATCCGGGTAATCATGAAGGCACATTTTTGTTTTTAGAACAGGTGATCTATTAGAGTTCTGGTGCCGAACTGTGTGAAATGCTCATATTAAGCATTGCAAAGAGGTATGTGAACTCTAAAAGTAGAAGATGCCAAAGATTATAGGAAATGGACGTTCACCACTCATCTTAATAGCGGCATTTATTGCCTTTTTATGTTTTGTTTGACATGCTGTATTACTTTAACAATGTTTGGTTTTGAAATTTGTACGCTTGTCCAGGAGCATGCAAAGAAAAAAACACTCCATCCCACTGGGCTGTTTTCAACCTGTCACTTGAAACATCCAGGAGGTTTGTGAAAAGCGGATTTGAATTTACTTTCACTAAACAAACTCTTCCTTTAACTTCCCTCTTCGAAATTAGATTGGATGCGAGGACCAGGGGTTATTAAGGGCATACTAATGTCCAAAACAGAAGCAAGCGGTGTGATGCTTCTAACACATCTCTTATAACCGACATGTGCCTGTTAGATCATTTCAAAATGTTCTACAGCTCGTGTGGTTTCATAAACGTTGATAAAATATTCCCCTTTTCTTTTTAAAACTTAAATTTGTTTTTCACTTCTACACTTTATTTTAAAATGTTTCTTTACCCATTTTCACCAGTATTTATAAACTTTGGCTTTTTCTTATTCAACTGGATTTTCAATGGACTAGGCATTTCACGTATAAATGAAACCTACACCTCCCCAGAGCTTGGCCCCTGGGGAGGTGACACCAGTCACTAAACAAAAGCGGAATGCCTGCCCTAGGCTGGGGCAGGGGCAAATGCTGTCACTGCGCAGAGAGGTGAATAAAACTTTGTTTATAATAGAATACTCTCTGCCTTTTACTTCATTAGAACAATTATTTTTATTATATCAACATTCATTGATGTTTCTGATAATACTTTAGAACAAGTACCACAGGTTTACTTTACATACAATAACTCAATGTCATGTATGTCCCGAGAAGGCAAACAAAGGTTGAATAGGAGCTCAAGTTTGGGCAGCATACATGTTGAAGAGCAACGATAAGGCTTCTAAGAAAATAAGGAATCCTGTGTTAAATCCAGCATTCTTAGTCTCAAAAGCAGGTATAAGTACTCCCATTCAGTGTATGATTGCAAAATCTAAGGAGTACACTGTTTTCGAAGAAAGTCCCTGAAAACCTTTTACTGTTATCTTACGTTTTCAGTTCCTTTCATCCTCAGGTTTATTTGGTGGTGTCGATACACAATGAATATCCTCAAAGTAAAACTACAACAAGATGGCCACCTTCTGAAGTTACGCAGTGTAACCTCATGTTGCATTGCCTGGTGACGCAACACCAGTGTGTCGGAGGAAAGGAGTAGTGTTTTGGTTCATAAGAAGCGCACATTGGAATACAGCCGCACTAGCAGGTGCACAAGAGTGCATGCTTGTAATGGTACAAGCTATACACAGCAGAGTGAATGGGGCAACGCAGACAGTAAATGTAAACAGCGATCCTACTGCAAACAAAGCAAGTCCAACCTCAAGAATCCGGCCACAGTTCAAGGAATGAAATCGGGTGAGGACGCAGCTTCCTATGCCTTCAAGCAAAGGTTGACACGAACGCTGATGTGGGTTCGCTGACTAGGGCCGCACCAATCTTCACCAACTTGTAAAGACAGGAGACACGCAAGTACATGTTCAAATCCTTTACTGCAGCCCTGGCGCACAGTCCTTCCAGCTGTCCGCCTCTTATAACCAAATAAATGGAACACGGTGACAGAAGGCATGGTACAACTTCAAAAAATAGGTACAGAACTCCCAACGCCACAGTAAGAAATTGTTGTTTTTATTATTGATTTTATTGAGGAGCCGGAGATCGATGGAAAGAATACAGTGGTCCATGGATGGGTACAGTGCAAACACGCGTAGCGTTGCGTAGTGCAGCGGTCATTTTTTGCTTGCTCACGGTCCTCAACGCCAAGTTGACGACCGCGAACAAGCAAAATGACATCCCGGCGAGACTTTTTCCTCGTTCGCGATCAGCAACATCAAGTTGGCGATCGCGAGCGTGGAAAATAAACCTCCCGGCGAGATTCTCTACGCGGGAGGTCAGGTTTCTCATTGAGAGTGGTCGCAACGAGCAACTACCAGTCCGCATTGAGAAAGCTGCCGCTCGAGTAAAAATCTACTTGAGCGGTAGAAAACTACAGCTCGCACTGTGCAAGATGGCGTTTTCAATGATTGCAAAGTGCGGACAAGCATCCGGCACTGTGCAATCATTGAAAACGGCATCTTGCACAGTGCGAACAGGGTACTACGCAGTTCGCGAAGTGCTCCGCGTAGCTCACATAGTGCGAAGTGCACTTTGCGTGTCTACGCGTAGCGCTACTTCGCGAACTACGCCCACACTTAGTTGGGGGTAGGAAAAATAGCAGTGCAAGGAGTTCTGATTGGCTGTCGGATGTAAATTCATTTGTTACTAGTGTTTGTGCTGGTGGAGAAATTGTGTATGGAGGCAGTAGGTGTGGAGGTAACTCATATGACACTAGTATGTGTGAAACTGCCTCAGTCAGAAGTACTCACAAGAGTAAGTTTGGACATACAATTTCACAGCCACTGCCTCTGGATACTTATCTCATTGAATAACTCAATTTTCAGCTTATTTATTTTTATGGCAATTCTCTTGTAGGTACTCATTCCCGTGGCCCTTTCCTTGCTTTCCCTGCCATCGTCTTCCACTGCCAGATAGTCCTGATTCACAATCAGTACCACAAAGTTTCCCATTTCTGTACCAATGTATTTACTTTACATTTCCTATGAGATGTGTGTTGTTGGGATTACGTAACCTATTTATGTAACTTCTGCCTTCTGTAACTGTATGCCATTTACTTGCCTATAGAATGTTCACATTTAAAATTGCACGGGAGACTATCCTGATCCGATTATATCAGAAAGGGTCGAATAAAGGGGTTGCACTTGTACTTATCTTTCTCCCCTCTTTACACTTATAAATCTTTTACGTTACACCCATGTCTTTTCTTAAATTACACCTACAGGGGTATTTCTAAACTTCCTTTAGCAAGCAGGTATAACTTGTAAACTGCAACAATCCTAATTTAATTTGCTTGCACAAAAAAAGAAACATACATCTGACTGTTTTCAAAACTCTCAATTTGTATAGTATTCGACTACATACAAAATATACCAATTTAGGATTAGGAAAATCATTTTTTTTTAAAATTATCTTTGGAAATCCTTTCTTCACACCTCGCAGTGACTAAATTGTATTTACACCCCCTCCAGTGAAATTGGGGTCCCTGGTAATCATTACTCTTTGCAGAAATTACATTTGGTCCTTCTAGCTGCAAATTACGTGGTTAGAGAAGTGTGGGAAATGCGCTTAAACAGATGTAATGTTACACCTCAATGGGTGAGTACCACATGTATACAGGATTTGACAGTCCCGGAAATGCCCGCAAACAATACATGAAACGAAGCTTAAAGAGCACTAAAATTGCACTCACTTATTTAAGTTAGGCACTCTGGGGCAGATTTATGTTAACTGGCGCATCCCTGCATATCAGCAGGGATGCGCCAATTATTATGCGCCACAGCTGCGCCACCATGGATGCGCCGCATTTATAATGCGGCGCACCATGGGGCAAAAACGGCACAGATGCGTGACGCATCTGTGCCGTAAAAGTGGCGCATTGCTGGAGTTGTGTCGCAAGCGCGACGCAGCTCCAGCAATGTTCTGGGGGGCCCTATCTGTACAATGCTGCGTCAATCCTTACGCCTGCTTCAAGCAGGCGCAGGGTTTTGACGCAGCATGGGCCTAAAAGTGACTGAGTGAAATCTTGTAGATTTCACTCAGCCACTTTTAGGAGGCGTTCCTGCACCGGAACGCCCCCACCTGCCCTGGAACGCCTACATGTGGCGCAGGGCTTTACAACGTGACGCATCTCCCAGATGCGTCACGTTGTAAATACCCCGCACCATGGCGCAGGATTTGCGCCGCTGCTGCGTCACAAAAGTGACGCAACGGCGGAGCAAAAGTGGCGCAAGTGCAACATAAATCTGCCCCTTCGTACCTAAAGACTGTCGCTTTGTGTTGAATGTTAGAACGATTGAGAAAGGTGATCAACAAACACGTTTTGCATTAGTGCAATTTTATAGCTGTATTTACCATACTTAAAACAAAAAAATCACCTTCAATTTATCAAACAGTCGTATTACACTTTATTAAATCAGAGAAGCACAAAAAAAATTTAAAAAAATTAAAAATTATATATTGTAAAGCGCTCGGAGATTCCGCATATTTGAGCAGGAGAAAATCAATTTGCCAATGAAGATCCCATAATGGAGAATACCCTGCTGCTCTATCCTATAGTACATTACTCTGCATTAAGTTCACAGAAGCGGACTGCTCTAATAGCCATCATCCACTGTCAAAAAATGCCCTCAAGATGAGCCAACTAATCTCCAGGGGCATCGTCCTCCTGATCAAGAAAGGAACATCCTTCACCCTGACGCATGCTGAGATAGACGATCAGGGTAGATATGTGATAGCATAAGGCAACTTGGGTAGTACACCTGTCACACTTATAAATATGTATGGGCCTAACGTAGATGACCCTGCTTTTTTCGAGGCGATGTGGACTAGGCTGCTTGGTTAGGTCTCCTTCCGCTGTCGTGTGGGGAGAAGACTTCAAGGTCCATCTAGATCCTTATATGTATAGATCCCCACTGCGGACAGGCAGATAAAGCACTCTGCTCAAACACTAAGGGAGGGCATGGGGGGAATATAGGCTTATTAGACGCTTGGCGGGTACGGCATCCCAACACAAGGGAGGGCACATTCACTTCACATGTTCACAACATGTGGTCACGGCTAGATTACTGGTTAGTCACGAAAGAAGTAAACACATGGATAGTCGCGGTCCGACAGATGCCGCAATCACCGTCAGATCACTCTCTGGTACTGATGTCAGCAGTGATTCCTACACACACGCCTCTTCAGTTTTAATAGAGGCTGCAGGCATCAGCACTCTGGATGCAGTATTTCAAGATAGGGTCTGAGCTGAAATTTTGCATTTTTTGGTGAGTAATGAGGGCACGGTTGAGGAGGCAGCCACGTTGTGGGAGGCCTTCAAGGTGACCATCAGAGGAGCCTGTATTGGGCTAAAGGCAGGAGTATTAAAATCCATTCACATTTGGCGTAGCTCCTTGGAAATCACAATACGGGACCTGGAGAGGGACTACGAGGTCCGACCAGACCCAAACATTAGCCGCCATCAATACACACATCACAGAATATGACACAGCGGATCAAGAAATACACTATATGTCTAATCGGTGGGTGGTCCAGGCATATGGGGAGGGCGGGAGTCCAGGCCGGCATTTAGCAGCAAAAATAAGGACGCCTAGGGGACACACACAGGTGGTGAACATAGATACCTCAGAGGGCTTCATGAGTTACAACACTCCTTCCATTGAGTCTGCATTTGTACAATTCTACACCAAAATATACTGCACCCACGCCTCTGCCACAGAACAAGAAGCAACATTATATCTGAATGATATTGGGATTGCCTGGCTGTCCCCTGGGCAAAGGGAATCCCTAACAAAGCCCATAACAGTGGAGGAAATAAAATACGCAATCTGCAAGCTCCCAAACGGGGTGGTGTCAGCCTCCCCAGTGAATTTTACAAAATGTATGCAGAACTGCTGACACCCCATCTCAGAGGCCTATACCAAGAGGCATACAACAAAGGTATCCTGCCACAGACACGGAGGGAAGCATTGTTAATACTCCTGAAGCCCGGGGGACCACATGAAAAATGTAACTCGTATCGCCCGTTGTCACTAAATTAACACAAATGTCAAAATACATGCTAAAATTCTGGCCACTCGCCTTCAACCGTTATTGCCCTCACTGGTGCTGCCGGATCAGTCAGGCTTTGTGCCTTCCCAGTCCACTGCCATAACTTGCATATGCGGTTTCCAGTTCTCCACCAGCTTGATCCCTCGATTCAAGCCGCAGCAGTGCTTCGACTCCAGCAAAGCTTTTGATTCTACACAGTGGCCTTACATATTCCTAGTATTGTCCCATATGGGTGTGTCTCAAGTGTTCCTCCGGTAGATCCATATTCTGTATACCAATCCAGTGCCGAGGGTCAGAGTCAATAGGGTCACATCAGAGGCAATAGAAATACACAAGGGAACGCGGCAGGGTTGCTTGTTGCCCGTTGTCCCCAGTCCTATTTGTGCTGGCACTGGAGCCCTTAGCATGTGTAATAAGGCAGAAGCATGCGGAAGTGGCCTTGCGTTTGACAGTGGCACATAGCTATATCTCTGTTCGGGATGATATGGTGCTATACGTCTGTGACCCCAAAGTCAACCTGGGGCCAGTCATCAGAGAATACATAAAATATGAATGTTACTCTGAACTGAGCATTAATTGGTCTAAAATCGACCATATTCCTGTTAACAAATGCACAAACCCATCGACTCTACACTATCGCATGGAGTGGAGAGCTGAGCCGATTAAATATCTGGGGGTGTGGATACATAGGGACCCTAAGACCATTAATCGACAGAATTATGGCACTGTCATCACGAGGTTGGCCCAACAGGTATACCGTTGGATACGCCTTCCCCTATCTCCGCTGACAGACTTGCCATAATGAAGATGGTAGTGCTTCATTGGTTTTTATATTGCTTTGTGAATATCTCCATACCGCTGACCCAGGCTTTTTTCAAAACGTTGCAGTCCTCTATGATAATCCTTGCTTGAGTGGGCAAACAGCCCAGGGACCGCTGGCAGACACTCATGCTCACATACAGGCGAGGAGAATTCGGTGCTCCAGACTTTTATCTCTATTACTTGAGTGCACAGGTGCATTTTAGGCACTATTGATAACCCCATGAGATAGACCCCACATGTTGCAATCGAAAGTGACGATGCCCACCCCATCCCTCTCACAGCTATACTGCTGCTTGTACATACAGGCACTCTGACCACAGAAATCAACACAATTCGCTGCACCGCACGTGCTTGGCATGCACTGGCCACTCGTGCTAATAAAGCTCCCGTTCTATGCTCCAGCTTTACCATTACTGCATCACCCAGCAATATCAGTCACACAAGAGCCGAAGGCGCTTACCCAGCTAGGCTCGTTAGGCATAAGGTCAACGGGGGACCTGTTCCTAGCGGGAACATTCCAGGAGTTCACCGACTTCGTGGGTGCAAACAAGACCCCACTTTTACAATTTACATACCACCGGCTGCAACTGGTGCTGCAGGCACGGTTTTCTTCATTTCCACAAGAACCAAAGACATTGGGGTCCCTATACACTCCTTATCTGTACAGACCGTAAAAAAATTATTCCTAAGCTTCACAGAGTGAATTGCCTATGCAACCTAATACCGCCTTGGACCGCTGTAACACGGTTTTATAGCAGCCAATCGCATTGGCTGCCTGGAGTTCTGACTGGGGAGTTTTGCTGTGATTCAATAAGCACACACCTCAAACTGCAACCTAAGAATTATCCATTTTTTTTTTTTTAAAACAGATTTTATTGTGTTAAGCGTCAAATACAATGCAGGGCTGTGTAACCCAGAAGCCTTCCGCCTTAGTAAAAGATACAGGATAGTTGTATTGACAATTTAGAATAGACATTTTTAGAAAAAACCCATTAACCATGAACTGTAAGACACCCCCCATTGAAGAATAATCCATTTTAAATATTTACAGCAGAAGTACTCGTCTCCTCTTCAGCTGCACAAATATGGTTTACGAGAAGATGCGAGTTGCCAAAGCTGCCCGGACCCTGCGGCAGAGTTTTTGCACGTAGCTAGGGAAGGCCCCCTAGTCCATAGAATTGGAGGGAGGTGACGAAGGCTCTCTCAGACAAGGTGATGGAGGAGGTCAAATGAGCCCCCCGCGGTTTGTCTTCTGGACTTCCTTAAACACATCCAGGCAGTGAACCGTAAATTTGTGGCTGTGGCACTATTAATTTCAAAACAGAGGGTGCCTATCTTCTGGGGAGCGAGAAGGGTCCCCAAATTGGATTCATGGAAAACTGATATGGCGTACTGCAAGGCCCAACAGGACTCCTATGAAGAGGAACAACCCTGTGTGTCACAGCATCTTTTGTGTCATACTTACTAACATCAGGTGCTGTAGCTAAGAATGCATACGATGTTGCTACAAGAATGCCGAACCTGGGAGCCATGTAGGCTATGGATATGGTACTCTGTTTTTACCTGTCAATGTGAGATCATGCTGGTATCTCATGTTGGGGTTTAATTTCTTGTTCTGGTCTGCAACTGAATCAATAAAATTATATATAATAAAAAAAGATGAGCCAACTAATCAAGAATCCCCTCCAGATTGCACACAATCCTGAATTATCCTACATAAATGCATGCATGATGTACATCATGCTATTGCTTGTAGTTATGGTCGTGTACCACAAGTATGTAGATACCACTGGAGAGGAAAACCACAGAGAAGATGTGAAATGCATTCATCACCACTACATGAAGATGGGTTTTCTAACCGAACAAGCTGTACAGTGGGGCCAGATATAGATTATGAATTCAGATCCATTATAACATGCCTGCTGTGTCAATATGGCTCATCTTCACATTCCATGTGTTACCTGCCCCGTAGATGCCTGCATCCAGAAGGTGATGTAGTCTCTGTGAAGAGGCGAGACGAGATTTCACATCTGGGATGCAAATCCCTCATATCCTATGGGATTTCAGGACCATTAATAACCAAAGCTCTCCAGAGTGCTTGCACCAATTAAGATGGAAGTTTACTGTATGTTCTGTTATATTTATTTGCATAATAAACATTTTCCCACCGATATGGCTTTCCAGTGCCAGGCAGAATCGGTACCTTCAAGCCCTGGTTTTGAGGATTCCATCATGACTTGAGTCTGGTCTTGTTAGTGGGTTGTCTTAAGTTAGAAAACTAGTTTCCGTCCATCATAAGCTGGGGCTTCTTTGGTTGTGGGCTGCTGCATACCGATCACTCTAGAGGATTGCTTTGGCTTCAATCAGTCCACTAAGGAAGCAAGTGGAGAAAGTGCCCTGAATCAAAAAGAGCTGAAAAAAAATCCATTAAAAAGGTCCAGGAGATATTCACATTTGAACAGTGCTTAATCGTGCTCAGCTTTCTCTTTGCTGAATAGTTTTCCAGAGTCAATGTCTGATTGTCCTCAAGTCTCTAGGAAGCTGTGCAAACATAAAATCCCAAAAGGCCCAAGATACAGGCCTGTAAATATGTTGTGCTCCACTGTGGGAATCCGTGTATTCTCACCACCACAACTACTCCTCCGACTGATTGACCCTGGAAGCCAGTGGACTCCAGCACACAGTCTCTGAATGCTGCCCCTGCAACCCTGGTGGCCAAGTGCTTTTTAAGGGCACTTCATACTTTGATAGTTCTAAAGCAGATGCACAAAGCGCAAAGGTTTCAGGGCCAGCATCCAAAACTCAAACAGGGTTGTGCAAAAAGCAAGATACAAGTCCCTTTGAAGAGAAGACAGGAAAGGTTAAATGTTATCTATTTCAAGCCTGCCTCTGGGACACCTTGAAACTAGCTATTGTTTTGGACGCTGCTCCTTGTGGAAGGGCTGGTGCGGACTCTAAAGTCTGCACTCGCCAACTCGTTGGCTCCTTCTTCCGAACTAAACAAACGGTCATCAGAATGTAAAACCAATAATCGTCAAATAGCTTATGCCGCTGCCATAGTCTCAAACATGATATATATTGCTTACTGCATCAGTTGATAATAGCGTTTAGGGGTCAGAGCTCTGGCTAGGAAGGAGCTAGAGTTCTGCTTTCCATTGACCAGGACTATTTCCTGCATTGTATTTCATTTTATGTGTATTAAAGTTATTTTCTTTTTTATGAAGTAAAACATGGACTAGACATGCAGTTATTCAGGGGAAAACCGGTGTTTTACACTGAGTGGTACTTGGACTGCTCTGCTACACTACTGTGAGAGGCACATGCTGAAGAGGGGTACTTGGTAATCCAGTTTAGGATCTAAAAACTGTGGGCTTAGCACACCATTACCAAATTATTCAAATAGTCGCAACTGGAGCCCAGTAATGCCCGACTGTCCTGAGACAAAAGGAACCAGGACTCCGAAGTGACCAGACAGTATTTGGCAGGTCTGAGATGTTTAATGATCAGGGTAAACCTCTTCGTTCATATAGGCGTAATAGATCTCCTGGTATCGATCGTTTTGGAAGGAGGCCATCCACTAGAAGTTGAAGTGGGTGGTAGATGGTTTCTGATAGAGACGGTCTCTGAAGACGGATAGGAATTTATTGCATTTTTTGGCTTTAGGGCACAAAAGGGGCTTATAAGAAGGGAGATGGTACAGTGGATGTTTAACCAAGATTTAGTTGGATAAGAAGACATTGTGTATTGGGTAAAATAGCTTGTGCTGTATATGACCGAGATTGCTGGTTAGACCTTTTGGAGTTCACGTATTTGGGGTGAGGAAAGTGGTATTTGACAAGGATTGGGAGATGCACAGCAAGGACACATCTTTGTGCATAGGAAGCAATAACAATGGAAGGAAGAGGCGGAGCTACAAATGGAATAAGATTGAAGGTACCAAAGCTGGGTTAGTCCAGAAGACCATCAAGGCCTACTTAAGGAGAGTTAGCAGTAACTGCATGCCTAAAGAGCAAAGCAGAAAAATGCAAAAGAAGCAAATAAAACCATTAGCTGTCATGGAGTAAATCAGGAGGTATGGATGAACGGAGGCTCAGAGTGAAAATTGAAATTTGCAATTCGGAGACACATGCTGCTTATTTGGAACCCAATTTCTTTAAAGCATACTAAAATTGCTAACAGAGGACATATGGTGCAGTTTAGGAATTCACAAAAAACAAAAATGTATGGAGTACTACAGTAGTGCCATTATGATCTTTCCAATATTCGGTTTACCTCCCAGTCCTACAGTGATCACATACCCAGAGAGTGAAAACTCTCTCCCACTAATGTGGCATGCTTCATCATTGGGTTTTGCTCCTTCGTGGGCGGGCAGAATAACCTGTTGAACCCAACGGACTCCAAAATGTTAGAGCTTGTGAAGGAGTTCTTAAACAAAAACACCCTTGAATTTATGAACATGGCTATTGCTGTTGGGCCCTCCTAAGCAGACGGGAATTAAAATGACTTTAAGGTGATCAAAGATTCCTTTTTATTGGGTCAAGTTAAGAACAAATAGGGATCATTTAGTGTCTCCATTGGCCCTACAGTTCCTTCATAAGGGCATCCTGTTTCTGCCTACAAAGAGTGCCCAACAGTGTCAGAGGCATTCGTCAAGACCGGAATAGAAGAAAGAGGGACCCATTATTACACGTAGCTCCTACCTACATGTATGAAGACGGTACATATGAAATGAGTCTATGGAAATAGAGTTTTACTGAACAATTAACCTCCATGATCTTCTTAAAGGACCTAATCGTATAAGGGGCCTAGCTACTCATTATGTCACGTGTCAAACCATATCAATAAAAATAATATTATATATATATATTTTTTTTTTTAATCAGCAAAATGATCATTAAAAGCAACTAACGTAATAACTGGGGAAGGCTAGTAATAATAAACTTCCAAGAACTGAAATCACAGGACTACTGAATAAAGGCGGCTATAAATGATATATACTAGTATCTTACTCGCACGTCAAAAGCATATTGAAGCATGTAGTAAATTGCAATTATTAATTACGCAAATTCCTCTCACTGACCACTCTTGCGGATTACTGCAGTTTGGAAATAGGCGTTCTATTTGTAATTTGTGGGGGTATTTGTAGAGCGCAACGGTCGCTCCGGAAGGAGCATCTTGGCGCTGATTTCCAGGTAGAAGATCAAGTAACTTCCTAAAGGTAGAAAAGTTAGATGGCTGCCATGGTGTAGTCGTCGGGAAGATTAAAAATCCAAGTTTTTAGTGCTTTCCTGAAGTGTTCTATGAGCATCTAATAATAACTAGTCAGCCAAATAATTGATGAAGGGGTTATAATCCAGGGGAACAATGAGAGCGAATGCCAAGTCAAAAGGTGTAGAAGATCAGAAAAAGCAATACATGTAAGGAGAGGCGCAAGAACGGGTTGAGTGCCGCTTTCAAGATGACCGCGTCAAGGAGTCAGGGAGTGCACTTCCTGAGCGGCAAAGATTTGTGGTGGTGCACTGTAGTGAAGTAGTGGGATAAGGCACGTTGAACATTGCTCATGAAGCCTGCCATGATGGGGTGCTCTGGATACGAAGTCGCTAGAGCGCAATCGGCATTTTGATCACCAAAGAGGTCCATCAGGTCACCCAGGCCTTCCAGTAAGGCACAGAAACTAAAGGACTGTAACGAGCTGATCGCCACCATGCATGGAGATTTGTAGTGCCTATTGCCAGCAAGGAAACATTGGCTGAAAAATAAGCAGATGGCTGCTGAAGACTGAAAATGAGATATAAAAGACAAGGAAGCTGTAGAACGTGAAATCATCAAAGAAGAGTAGCATGTGAGACCCAGAGCCTAGGAGTAGGGCTGAAAATGGTTAGCTAGAACCAACAAGAGTTATACCTCTGTTTCCAACATCCTCCTTCATTCCGATCTCAGACAAAATTTTCACCAAAATGTCTACATATACCCAAATATTTTGTCCTTTTCTGTGCTCAGGTCAGCAGTGTCCAGTACATCTGCTCTGGTACATTCCCCTTCTTAGAAGATTTCTCACCTGAACCATCACCTGAACCCTGAGGCACCAAAGATTATGAGATGGATATAACCGACAAACATTTAATAAGCGGACATGGGAAATGGAACTGAAGTACAGCAGATGGTATTGGGACAATGTGTTAGTATAAATGTAAGAGAAAATTAGTTCTCAAAATGTTGTTTTTTTCTATGAAGGAACTCCTACAAAATGCGACAGCCTCTTCCTTTTCAAAGCATATATTTTCTTGCTGGCCCATGTCATATGGGCATAGGACATAAACATCCTCTCCTACACCAAGGACATGCAACTCATACTCTCCCTCTCGGGCAAAACCACCAATACAAGAAACAAGTTCACCCCCGGAATGATTAAAGTCGCTAACTGGATGAAAGCCAACTTTCTGATGCTCAACATCGACAAGACAGAAGTAATGATCTTTGGCATGAGCACCTCACCATCAGACTCTAAATGGTGTCGGGCCAAACTCAGACCCATACCCTCACCCAGCAACTCATCCCAGGAACCTCGGGATAATCATCAACAGCAAACTGAACATGAAGGCACAAATCAATGCCGTCACTCCATTTCGCTTCCAAACACCGTCCCTCCATTCTGCTTTCACACGCTGAAGATGTGAAGGAAACTCTTCAAATGGCTCCTAAGCAACACTAGAAAAACAGTCACTCACACCCTAGTCACCAGCAAGTTGGACTACAGGAACATAGTCTACGCTGGGATCACCATGCAACTCACTAAACCATCCAGAACTTAGCAGCCAGACTCATCCTCAGCGTCCCACAAAGAACTCGCATCACTCTACTGGCTCCCGATAGACGAACGTGCTGATTTCAAACTCCTCACACACAAATCAAGGAACTGCACAACTTAGGCCCTACCTACCTGAACAGTCGCATCTCCTCCCACAAACCACCCAGACTACTCCACAGGGCTCCTACTCTCACACATCCAACAAATATACAGAACCAGATCAGGAGGAGGGCATTCACTTACACCGCTCCTACAGCATTGAACAGACTCCCACTCCACACCAGAGCCACCTCCTCCTTGCCTGACTCAAGCAAGAAGTTGCAGACCTGGCTTTTCAATTAACCAACCTACCATAGGCAAAGGTAGGCGTGCGCAAACACACCTACTCTGCGCCAGGATGCCCTTGTGGGCGATACTGTGATTTACAAATACACAACACAGCTGATATCAGATTTAGCCAAACCTGAAAGCCACAATGACAATCAATGACAAAAACAGCATTACTGCAACAGTAACAAATATATCGTTTCTGTGCAGTAAAACGAAGCACTTACGGTTCTAAACTGCAAAGCATTTACAAATACAGCAACGTGGCCAGAAAGGTTATTATAGATTGCTCGGTCAAGTTTCAAAGTATTACGTGAAAAATAAACGTTTAAAATCTGTGCAAAATCTATTTTAATTCACAGTAGATTGTAAAGCAACAGTTCTTTGCTCCTGCAGAACAGTTGAAAGCAAGGGAAAATAATGGCAAGAAAAACACATTTTCAAATCCAATACCAGTGCCAAAAATGTTGTTCTCCATCATTTAACATCTGGGAGAGGAGAGATCCTTCCCATCTCAAGGGAAGCAGGCAGTCACAGTAGTCAGTGTAACGGTCAGGAAATCGCTGGCGGATCTATACTGGGAGGCCCTTTCTGCAGCACAGCATGCTCAACTAATAAGGAAATGAAACTAGCTGGCGACAAACATCAGAACTGGATCCTTAATTGAACTGGAGGTGCTCGAGTCGCCGCCGCCCAATTGTGTGGCTAGAATAACCATCATTTGGAAATACAGGCACTTCCATTTCGTGGCACGGTAGAGTATTCTGCTTCCGCACTGAACAGCACTGGAGAAAGAAGCAGAGCGTTGTATGGAGAATGGGGCCTTCTCACATTAACCTACTGATGCAGAATTGTCAAATGATCTCATTGAAAGCGACATAGGGCTTTTGTTTAATGCCAGATCACCACACTCTAATAATGTTTTTCCATCACTTGTGTTATATTTGGACTTCTTTGTTCCGAAACATTGCTCGTTGTTGTACTTTTTGGAAAAGCCAACTTATGGCCGAGTGACATCAGCTTCTGTAAAATGATTAAGCAGCCAGCCAATAAAAGATCGAGGTTATTGGCAATCCAGCCAATCACACGAGTAGATGTCAATGAAGGAAGCCATGAACAGAACTCTTGAGGGAGCGCGACATGCCTATTTCAAGAACATTTGGGTCAGTAACATTCTTCTAATAAAGTGCTAGTGCGCTAAATTGTTGAAGCCGGCAGGACAAAAGTGAGGCAGACAAGGAGACCATCATGGCAGTTTACATTTTTACCAATGCTGTTCTTGACTAATGTGCATTTGAAACAAAGTGGCCACAAAGTGTATGTTTCAGCCATTTATGGCAACATACATTTTCATAATGGGTAGACTAAACAAAGGGAGAGGAGCAAAGTATCTAAAATACTCTTTCTGCAGCCTTATCCTGCACTCACCCCATCCATTCCTTCAGACATCCTGGATTTACAATGTGAGAATTGGAGCACTATGGAATGGACAGCACAGCATTTTCAGTCTTTCCCCGATGTGTACAGCAGGACATTTTTAAGAGCGATAAGTGATACTGGACAATATATATATATATATATTCAGTGAAAAAACCATAGGTTTCACACACGTTATAGTTAGGAATTAGCATTTAAAAAACCTTAGAAATTCAGTGAAAAAACCATAGGTTTCACACATGTTATAGTTAGCTGGACATTTTACTCGTAAAAAACCAATGAAATTCCCCCGTTATAGTTAGTTCAGCTAACTATAACTCGCGCGCCCGCAATCCACTGCTGATGACGTCACATATTACATCACTCATGACATGGTCAGTGACATCACTCATGACATCACTGATGACATCTCAAATGACATCACTGATGACCTCACTGATGACATCATCCTTGTGATAGAGTGGCAGACCTCCTCTTCCCCTAATAAAACCTTTGATACACACATTCAAAATTAGAGACTAAAATTTACAAAACAATGGACATACCAATAACAGTTACAACAACCTCTTCAGTAATTCTAAGATCCACATACACAACCACTCATTCACCAACAGTCCAATACAGTCACTCATACATGTACTCACTTATCATATGTACTCATACACCTATACATCCTGTTACACAATGCCACTCATCCATAGAGCTACTCACACACATAGTCACTCATGCTAATAAAGAATCAAACATACATTTACTTGCATATACAGTTACACACACCACCACACTTACTTCTACGGAAACTTACACATACTTAGTCTTTTAAACAATCACTTATGGAAATACATACTTATTCATACAGGAACTCTTTCAATCTCTCACTCTCACATATACTCACATATATAAACCAATAGTCACATATACTAGTTTTAAACATATGTAGTTACTCATAAAGACACTATTGAGACAGTCATTCACTCACTAACACACCCATACACACACTCATCCACCCATGCAGTCCTGCACACATGCTCTGTTCAACACATACAAACAGTGAGTCACTCATTCATGCACCTATGCACTACGTCATACCCCCCACCGAACCATGCAGACACTCAGACTGATACTCAAAAAAACAACTAATAACCTATATAGACACCCATGTAGCTACTCACCAACCCATGCAGCCACTTATACACAAAGTGAAAAAATGATACAGATATTTATATTTAAACATTACTCACTAAGCCATGTATTCACTATGATACACTTAATCAGTCAGTTACATAATCAATTTTTCAAAAAGAAATCATCCATTTAGACAGTAATATACCCATTTATTCTTCCATCAACCTTGAGATATACATATATAAAACATATTTAATTTTCAGAAAAACACACATTCACTGGATGATGTCATCAGTGAGGTCATCAGCGATGTCATTTGAGATGTCATCAGTGATGTCATGAGTGATGTCACTGACCATGTCATGAGTGATGTAATATGTGACGTCATCAGCAGTTCATTGCGGGCGCGCGAGTTATAGTTAGCTGAACTAACTATAACGGGGGAATTTCATTGGTTTTTTACGAGTAAAATGTCCAGCTAACTATAACATGTGTGAAACCTATGGTTTTTTCACTGAATTTCTAAGGTTTTTTAAATGCTAATTCCTAACTATAACGTGTGTGAAACCCATGGTTTTTTCAGTGAATTTGCAAGGTTTTTTAAATGCTAATTCCTAACTATAACGTGTGTGAAACCCATGGTTTTTTCAGTGAATTTGCAAGGTTTTTTAAATGCTAATTTTTTTTTTCTTCTATTTTTTCTAACATATTTTTATTTTAATTTTCTTACCTTTTATAAAGACTATGATTAAATTTTTAAAATTCTTTAATATGTTTTTTTTTATATATTTTTTAAAATAAACATTTAAAATTTATTTGCAGTACTTTTTTTCTATTTTTATTTTTTATTTTTTTAGTACGCGTACCGTAAGCTCACGGTAAGCGTACGGTTTACGCAACGTCCGTAATTTTCCTACGCCGCTTGCGTATAGTTACGCAATTTGCGTAGCCGCGCGTACTCCGCGTGGGACGCGTACGCGTGTACGCTACACGCGCACGTTACGCGGAAGTGCCGGGAGTGACTGTTATGCGCATGCGCGCAAGCGCGTGTCTTTTTTACGCGCATGCGCACTTTTGCCGTAAGCGTACCGTAAGCGTACGGTAGGTCATGTGATCATGAAACACAACTTTTGATTGGTTGAAACTACTTTCAGTTCTAGAACTCTCCTACACCACACCCATTCCCCTCATTTCTGCTTGTGATCCCTTGGGAGAAGGAGCTGGTTTGTCTTTGGGATACGATGGCAGAACAGCAGAGCTCTTCTGAGAGTGAGGCTAGCACTAGCAGCACTGTCTTGAGGCAGAGATCGAGGAAACAAAAGCCCTCTTATGTATGGGATTATTTTACTTTTCCTGAAGGCCAGCAAAAGGTAAATGCACCCTTAGTGACTTGTAAGCTGTGTAAGCGTGTACTTTCTAGAGGTAATCCTAACAGGAAGTATTCCTTTGGGAATCACACCATGAAGAGACACCTCCAGGATGTACACAGAAGGACACATGGTCATCTTTTTGGAGGTAACTCTTCAGAAAGACAAGCCAGTACATCCACAGCAGCTCAGCCTGAACCATCATCTGCAGGGCTGACTCCTTCTTCTGCAGGTCAGGTGAGCCCTTCATCTGTGGGGGGAGAATCTCCTTTTGCTGGCCCTCTGGAAATCAACCCTCGATTTCGGAAGGTTGATATTCGATGCACATTTTGTCAAGATCTAATTTGCTATAGGGAGACCAGTGTTTCCCTAGTGAACAACAAAATAGATCAACACATTTGTCGCTTTGAATAATTTTCCCATGCTTCCTTTCCTCTGTCCCTGCATGAACACAACGGTTCTTTTAAGAGCCAACCTTATCTTTCATCTTTTTTTTACATGTTTTTAAAAACTTTTTTTTATTTTTTTTACCGTACGCGTACGGTGCGCGTACTTTTTTTTTAAAAAACACTAAAAATCAATAAACACATTACAAGGTCCTTGAGAGACTACAATTATTATTATTGACTTACCATACTCACTGAAAAAATATTTATTCATTTGTTTTTTTTAAAAATAGTTTTAAAAATGTTTGTAGTTTTCGAAAATTTTCTATATCTATCTGGAAAAAAAGAAAAAAGTATTAATATTTTTAAAACATTTTATAATACAGTACACATATTTACATTTTTTTCCATAAAATATTTTTGCCTTATTTTTGCTGTTTTCAGAATATATTGCATTTCACTATAAATTGTGAAAGCAATTGCATTCATCATTTTACAGCGGGCAAAAAAAAATAACAATCACAAAGATTGTATTAAAAAAGCCCTGATTCTTTTTTTACTTAAACTTAACATTATAGAAATGCATAATATTCTAAAAAAATATCATCTAATACCAATACTTATTTCTTTAAAATACCGTCTGATATGTTTGTTTCAGAAGTATAATCACAATATTATATCTCAAATAACTCCAAAATACATCTGATTTCATTTCCTTTAGACCAAATAGTAATTTTAAAATTCTTTTTTGATTAAATTTCCAATGGTAATCCAATAAAATTCTAAAGTTTTATTTGTACAGATCTCACCGATTCTCTAACAATTCCTTTATTGTATTTAAATATATTACTACATTTCTTTTCACAATAGTCACAAAACGAAATTTCTATGCCAATTTCAATGCACACTAACTGCTCTTTTTTTTGGGCAAGTGAAAATCACTTTTACAAACTGTCACATTATGAAACCACTTTTCAGATTTTTTAAAAAGCCCATGTCCAGACTGCTACACTACAGCAAGGGCAACCAGCCTTAGTGATGCTGAATGTATTTGCATTACAGACTGAAACCTGAAAACCCCACTCGCTTGTAAATACTGTGCATGACTATACATGGCAAGCACATGGGTGTGTGCTAAGACTCTGCTTCTTCCCCCAAAAATTCGCTCCCCCTTTCCATCTAATGCAACTGTGAAATCACCAGAGCAAGACGCAATAAATCTCTGCCTATAATTCCTCTCTGCACACAGAGTCATGTTTTCACATTAGTCCCAAAACGAAATTTCTTTGCCAATTTGAAAGCACACTTACTGCTCTTTTTTTTTTCGGGGCAAGTGAAAATCACTTTTACAGACTGACACAATATGAAACCACCATGTGTAACTACAACAAAAACAATTTCCATTTCTATTATTCATTTCTTAAGTTACCACATACATCCCCTCTCAAACTGTAAACTCACCTTTAAAATTAGTTAGTTGTGAAAGAAATGTGACACTCAAACAGCAGATTATCAGAGCCAGGATCTCTGTTGTGTTCACCTCTCTCCTCTCAGCAGAACCAGATAATGGCAAACTCTCCCTCTATTTTTCCACACATATACTTGTAAGTTTCAAATCTCAGTGCTTCCCCCTTTTTTTCAAATGTAATCACATTTCTATTGGTTGAAAACCAACCCTTTTCCAAAAGTACCCTTCCCCCAACTTGACTTCTGCCTAGTACCCTTCCCCCAACTTGACTTCTGCCTGCTACCATAGCAACAGCTCATGGAACACTGCTGTGTTGAGTTAGGTCAGAAGTTCGCCAAACAATGTTTCAATTCCACAGAGCAAGAGTGCTTGACTTTTCAAACCTAACAGCAAATCCATAGTACTGTTCTTTGGTTACACATTTTTTTTTACCAATACAAAACATGCTTCTATTAATTTACACATACAGCCTAGTTTTTATTCTAGAATGGTATGAAACAGCCAATCAGTTCTTTTTGTTTTGAAAAAAATATGTATGCCTCCATTTCCAAACTGTCTTTCTTTTCATATTGCCATTCTACTGAAAGACACCTCCTGAGTGCATCCAGTTCTCCTTTGAAGATGTTCACAGTGTGGATTGTAGGGCACAGCTATGTCTTCTGGAGTGAAAAGTTTGCAGAGAAAACAGGTATGGTGAGAGACCTTGCTTTGCCAAATGTAGACATTAAATGGATTGGTCAGAGAGGGTTAAAGTGGCACCAATTGATGCCATTGGTGAAATCCTTCATTCAAATCCAACACCCTGACCTCATAATAGTGCACTGTGGTGGCAATGACCTAGGCACTTTGACTGGGGTAGGTCTGGAAATGCTTATGAAGGACACCTTTGCACAACTGTTTACACTTTTCCCTAAAACTGCCTTTGTGTTTTCCAACATATGCCAAAGGCAAAAATGGAACTGGTCCAATCATTTCTGTCCACAGATTGACAAAGCAAGAAAGCACGTCAACAAATCTGTTTCTGCTTTCCTCCGTGACTATGGTATGGGTGCCATTTACCACAACAACTTGCGTTATGACATGCAAGACATTTATAGAGGAGATGGTGTGCACTTCAATGATGAAGGGAACAGAGTCTTCCTCTTGAACCTTAGACTCTGCATCGGTACTTACTTGTAGGTACCACTAAAAAAATGACTTCATAAACACAACAGCTCTTTTTAGAGCTCCCTAATATCTAAACTCTTAACCCCTTCGGTGCTCATGACGGAACGGTTCCGTCATGAGCCACGGTTGAGCTGTGCTCATGACGGAACCGTTCCGTCATGACCACGCCCGCGCAAGATTCCGTCAGCACAGCGGCGGAATCTGCGCAGCATGGAAGGGGTTATATCTGCTTTTCATTTATTTATTTTTATTTTTTTTACCGTACGCTTACCGTAAGCTTACCGTACGCGTACCCCGTGATTTTTTTTTAAATCAATAAATGTTTTTTTTGTACTTTTCTGTCCTTCTTTGACCCCCTTACAAATGTTAGGGGGTCTGTAACTCTCCTCATTGCCCCCTTTCCTTGTTTTCACTCTTTTTTTTCAGAGTGAAATACACAAAATGGCGGCCGCCGCTTCCTGGTTTCGACCGATTCGAATGTTTACTAAGATCTAAGAGCCAATCAGAATCGCGCTCGCGCACGCCACCGTACGCTTACCGTAAGCGTACGGTAAGCGTACCGTAAGCGGGCTCAGATATATATATTGATTTAAAGGCTATTTTCTCAGAATCTACTGAACAGATTTACACCAAACCTACAAAAGGCACTTCCTTGACCTAGGGACTACCTCTCTGCCAAATTTTGAGTAATTCTGTTCAGCCGTTCGGGCTGTAGCTCGTTCGAAAGGTCCTATGGAAAAATGCATGGGAAAAACGCGTTTTGGGACCCACCTTTTATCTCAGCCCCCGCTTGACGGATCCCCCCGAGACTTTCAGGGTAGGAGCGGAGCGTAGCGCCCCACCTATTTTGAGAAATTCGCGAGGATTCGTCGACCGGCGCCAAAGTTATTCAAAATAGAATGTTGAGGTTTTCCTATGGAAACGTGGTCCTAACTATAACTACCTACTGGCGACCGCCAGTAGGTAATATATATACATACATACATACATACATACATACACACACACACACACACACACACACACAAACACACTATGTTTAAAAGCAGCAGAGTGCACTCACAGGAGTGAGCAGAACCATCTAGCATTCCCTCCCCCCTCCCCCCAAAGGGAAGCATCTGAGTGGCCAGACTACAGGCAGAGATTTAACAGTTCAAATAACCTTTTGATAAGCATGGGACAATTTGGCAGTACCAACTCTCTAGTAAGAAAGAAAACATAACTGGTATAGAGCACAATCTCGATTTATATCTTAAGCTATAGAGCCTAGCAACCCTATGTAAGGGATTCATTCTTTTTTTTTTTAAAGGCCATAGAAAATTTAGCGATGAAAATATGCTAAAATAACCTCCCCAAAAAATAAAACTCAAAATGAGGCAGGATTAGGGTCCTCTGACAGAGGGATTACCTTAAGGATAGCAGCAAAAAATATCCAACTCTGGCAAAAATTCACAGTATATTTTAATTGGAAGGGAGCAATTGAGATCAATTACATTTAGACATTACAGCATCACATTTAAAAGCTTACCAAGGAGGTCAGAACATGAATAAACGGCTTCAAGAGAAAACACTCTAGAAATCTGTGCAAATTAACCAGTAAATAGAGAGAACTACAACTAAACACCAACAAAACAGAGGTACTCATCATGGGCCCAAACCCAGACGCATGGAACGACACCTGGTGACCCCCCGCCCTCGGAAGCCCACCCACCCCCACGGACCACGCACGCAACCTAGGAATCATCCTGGACTCCGAGCTGAAAATGGACCGCCAGATCAACTCCGTCTCGTCCTCCTGCTTCCACACCCTCCGCCGTAAGACCTTCAAATGGATCCCCCTCGAACACAGAAATACAGTCACTCACGCCCTGGTCACCAGCAGACTACTACGGCAACACACTCTACGCCGGAATAAACAAAAATCTCACCCGCAACCTACAGAACATCCAGAACGCCACTGCAAGCCTGGTCCTCAACCTGCCAAGACACTGCCACATCTCCCAGCACCTGCACACACTCCACTGGCTCCCCATCGAGGCTAGAGTCACTTTCAAGATGCTCACCCATGCACACAAGGACATCCACGACACCAGACCAACATACCTGAACAGCCGACTCAAATTCCACGCACCCCAAAGGACCCTACGATCAGCCCAGATCTTACGCCGTGGTCCCCCGCACCAGAAAGACCAGATCGGGAGGCCGCTCCTTCTCCTTTCTCATGGCCAGAGCCTCGAACGCACTTACGCTCTACCTCAGACAGACATCGCTCCCCATCTTCGCAAGAAACCTCAAAACCTGGCTCCCCGACAGACCCCCAGCTTGATGGACTGGAACCTGCACCCCCCCAAATCCCCCAGCGCCATTAGACTCTTAAAGGGTGAGTAGTCGCGCTCAACAAACACCGGATTGATTGAGAGAACAGTGTTGCATTGATTGGCTGAACCCCCACTGAATCAATGATGTAAGGGTCCAGGAAAGAAGTGTACTTACAAGCAACATAAGTGAGCAGGCAGCACACCATCAGTGCCCTATGTACTACTTGGTCAACATTGGGAATGGATTATTCCTTGTAATTCAGCACTAGTGCACTAACGTGCACCATTGTCACTAATCACTTTGCCCTGCACCGTTTTGGAGCACGTCATCTCATTTCCAACCGACCGATGGGCTCGGTCGGAAAGGAATCAGACTCGGATTTCCGGATGGCTTACGACGGGCTTGGAGAATCCGTCCGCCATCCGGAAACCCTTCAGAACTCCCCCGGCCTCCTGTTTCCGACCGCGGGAGTACGATAGTAGTTTCCCACTGCCTTTTCGTGCCGGTCGTTCTGTCACGAAAAGGCAGTCTCAAACGGTCTTTGGGGGCCCCCAGTAGAGCCCCCATGGGGGGGCACCTACGGTGGCCCAGAGTTGACCCTGCACCCGGTGGCAAGAACCTTGGGGTACCTGCTACAGGGATGAACTGTACCCCTGCATTTCACAATTTTTTTATTTTTATAGTTTTATATAGCGCGAACCAGACCCGTGAGGGTATCAGAGCGCTTTACAGGATTGAGGGGGGAGTAAGACGTAGGGACGGGAGGGATCACACTGGGAGAGAAAGGGATACAGGGGGAGATTCAATTTAAAGTTCAAGCTACCTGTGGGAGAAAAATTAAAGTATGCAGAGTAACAATACAAAACAAAGTTTCCAATCCACGAGGTGCATCCTAGCTGCAGTTGACGCTACAAATGGGATAAAAAGTTTAAGCGGGCAGTTATAGGGCACACGCGGCAAGTCTGAAAGTAAGGGGTTCACTAGATGAGGTATTTTCCCATTAAGAAAGTTTTGGTCTCCCTCTTAAAGTGTGCCAAGGACGGGAGTCTAACGGCGGGTGGGATAGAGTTCCAGATTCTTGGAGCGGCTCCAGAGAAGGCTCGGTTGTAGGTTTTTTTCTTCCGGAATTTTGCTGGCTGCAACAGCAGGTTTTTGGCAGATCGGGAATTTCTGGCCTGTCCGGATATCACGAGTTTGTGCAAGAAATGTCGGTGAGTTCGCGTATAGAGCTTTGTGAGTTATGCAGGCCAGTTTAAATTGTATTCTGGCCTCCAGGGGCAGCCAGTTCAGAGCTTTGAGGTGGGGAGAGATGTGGTCAAATTTTTTTGAGCCCGTTATGAGTCTGGCAGCGGAGTTGAGGCAGGCTTTCAGTGGGGCCAGAGAGTTCTTGGGTAGCCCTGCGAGAGTAGAGCATCCATATTCAAGCCTGGAGATGACAAGGGCCTGGGTAGCCATTTTAAGGTCGGACCTCTCGAGGAAGGGTTTTAGGTTTCTTAGGTAGCTCAGGTGGAATCTAGCCGTTTTGGCCATCGCGTTTATATGGCTGTGCATATTCAAGCTGCCGTCAAGGGTTATTCCCAGGGATTTTGCAGAGTCAACAATGGTAGGCGGGCAGTTTAGTGCCGTGATTGTCTTGATCCATTCCTGGATGTCTGGGTTAGGTTTGGGTGGGGAGATCAGAAGGAATCCGGTTTTGTTGGCGTTGAGTTTAAGTTGGTTGGCAGTGAGCCAATGAACTGTTAGCTTCAGTGCCATGTTTAGGGAGAGAATGTCCTGGGGGGAAGAGATTTTAATGTAGACCTGTGTATCGTCGGCGTACATAAGGTATGAGATGTTGGCGGCACGCAGAACCTCGGTGAGAGGTTCGAGATAAAGGTTGAAGAGGGTAGGGGATAGGGTTGATCCTTGGGGGACTCCCACGGAAACTGGAGATGGGGCGGATAGATCGCCATTGATAAGGACTCTTTGTGATCGGTTTTGGAGGAAGGATCTAAACCATTCAAGGACGGTGCCCTCCAGCCCCATCCTGGATTTGAGGCGTTCAAGGAGAATTTCGTGGTTCACCGTATCAAAGGCGGAAGAGAGGTCTAGAAGGATTAGGAGACAGGTTTTGCCTAGATCTAGGGCTTGGAGAGCGTCATCAACAATGTGGAGGAGGGTGGTTTCTGTGCTGTGTCCCGGTCTGAAGCCTGATTGAAAGTCATCGAGCAGGTGAAAGTTGTTGATGTGATGGCTTAGCTGCTGTTGCACACATTTTTCCAGAACTTTGGCAAGGAGTGGGATGTTGGAAATGGGTCTATAGTTCTCGGCGGAGGCAGGGTCCAGCGTAGGTTTTTTTAGGATGGGGACAACTTGACCCGCCTTGAGCGAGTCAGGAATTGAGCCCTGTAGGAGGGAGGCGTTGATTATTGAGGTCCAGGAAGGGATGATGGCCTTCGAGGCGGCAGCTAGGCAGTTAGAGGGGAGAGGATCGTTAAAATGATTGTTCGGTTTAAGGGAGGCAAGAATTTTAGAGACAGATTGAACGTCCTATAGATTAAAATTGGACCAGTGTGCTAGGTTTTTGGGTGAGGTTTGGGTGGACAACACAGAAGAAGAAGGTGGAGCTGGATGATTTTGAATTTGGTGGAGGGTTGCAGATTTAAGCTCATTTCTTAGGGCCGAGATTTTTTCACAGAAGAAGGAAGAGAATTCCTCACTTGATATTAAGGGTTTCGGTATTTCTTTGGCAGTTTCACTAGTTTGTTGGATTGGTGTTTGACCAGGTTGAACAGCTTGCGGGGCCTATTTTTCGCATTTTCCAGTTCAGTTCTGAAGAATTCTTTTTTAGTGTTGAGTATTTTCTTGTTGTAGGCATTTCTGGCCTGGCGAAGGAGATTTAGATGTGCCGCAGATGGGTGTTTTTTCCAGATTTGTTCAGACTGTCGCAGGGATCTCCTCTCCTTGTTGAGGGATCCATTGAACCAGGGGTTTCTGTCTTTGATCTGTGTTCTTTTTAGTTTTAGCGGTACAATGTGAGCATGCATTCCGTTCGGAATGCATGCTCCCATTGTGAAGTATACGAGTTTGGTCACATTATACCTGCAGGTCCGTAACCGACGATACTAGGTCGGTCGGTCGGTTACAGTTACTGACCAATGTCGGATGGACTCCGGTCCGCCCGCCATCGGAATCGGCCCCTTAATAATGTCTTATATATTAACAGGTTTTGTCCCTTGCTTTAGAATTCTATGCTTAAAAATTTGCCGAAGGAGGAACTGTTCTTATCTAAGTTTAGCAAAGCAGCCTCCTGACTCAAATACCAGTATGGGGACCACACACTGTATTCGGACCCAGCAGTAGCTTCACCTTTAAAGTGAAGGGTATTTAAACTAAGAAGAAATCAGTGTTGGTTTCAAACAAAAAAACATAAGGGACCTAGAAGGAAGTAGCCTGGAGATTTGGTTCAAAATAAACTTTCAAATTATTGTGTCATGCTTTATGGCAATGGGGATAAAAAAATGTTGAAGGGGATTTTATACCGCATAAGCTGCCACAGCATTCCTGGAACTTTCTAAAGTGTTCCGTTAACAAACTGTGCCGAGCTGTGGAAGGCTAGTTCCCACTTAAGGAGTCACAAGAGGAAGGTAATTATCCTGAAATTTGATCTTTTCACCGATAATGTTGTTAAACAGCGCTTGATATGTAAATATAAAATATAGGTAGTCATTGTTCCAGATTACCTGTTTGACACAGAAGTGCATGTACTCACTCCCCTTATACAGTATTGCACCGATGCAAAACAAAGTGCAGACACTCTCCCTTTCAAAATTCAAGAAGTGTAGGTACCGAGTACCTGCCCATTTAAAGCACTGTTAATAAGTTTTGTGGTATTTAGTTAAAAAGTTTACTATTTTGTAAAAATCTGATTTGACCTGTATAGTTTGTTGTTATCCTAACTCTATGGTTGTAGAAGAAGTTTAACCTTGCACCCTCAAAGTCTTGAGCTTTGCAAAGGACAGCCAAATGCTACTTTTAGAACTCTGTTGGTTTGCCTATCGAAGGTTTCACTGTTGAGGTTGTAATAAAAGCTCTGGCGCATTTTAGATCTCTTAGGTACACAGAGTCATCAACCATTAATTTACTGATCTCACATATCTATTGTATACAGAAGCCAATTTCTTTTTTTTTTTTTAATTCATGTTTAATGCATCAGGGTGTTTTTAAGGCCATAGTCGGGACTCCAAATACAAGCCAGAAAGAATGGCTTTGCCAGTGCTTCTTTTGATTTAGGAGGATGCCACCGTAAAAAAAAAAAACACGTGGCATTTCAGGTGTCCTTGTTTACTGTGGGATAGGTTGCTGGATGTAGAGAGGCTCATTGAGCTCAGCTCCTAAACGCCTTAACCTCCGAGTACTTAATTCCTCAGTCAATCAGCCATTGGTCACCTAAACGGTCATTCACGGTATAGGGGATTTCACCATGCTCTTGAGTAAGGCAGGTGAGAGATGCACCCACATATGGAGAATCCAGCCTTCAATAGGACTCTCCTTCGAGGGGTTTCATATGTATTATGCAGCTGTTGTACAGCAGGCATTGCAGACTTGGAATAACCCATTTAGCTAAGAGAAAAATCAATCATAAGTAACAGCGCACATATAAGAGGAGCGAGCCGGGGAGGCAATGCTGGACCTCCGGGAACCGCGGCTAAAGTGCCCGAGGGCTCTGATCCAGGAGGCACAGACACACGGGGCAGGGGTGTGGAATTTAATAAAATATCTACTTGTCCTTGGGGCAGACTGCTTCATAAATCTACTTGTCCTGTAACAAAATCTACTTGTCCTGTAACAAAATCCACTTGTCCCTTTCGTGCCAAGTAGTGCGGCGACAAATGATGGTAGCAATCTCACTATATAAGAGCTCTGACAAAGCTTCTCGGATTATGCCAGGGCTCATACCATAGTAGACTTGCAATACACTTATGTTTCCACGTTTCCGCAGATCTGCATTCTGGGGCAGAAGGTAGTAGTAAGGTATAGTTCCAGGGTTAGAATGCCAATTTGAGTCTGTGCAAACCTACTAACTTGCATGTTTTAAGGGTTTTCAACAACTCTTCTCTAATCTTTTCCCATACTGAGACATGTTGGAAATTTACTCCTGACAAAGGCAGACGTAAACCTTCTTCCAAAGTTGGGAAAAAAAAAAAAAAAAAAAGTTGGAGGGAAAGTGAACTTGTAAACACTCAGATTTTGGCATGTGCAAGTCTTCACATGTGTATTTGCTCATGCTAAAATGCAGTTCACAAATATTTTCTAGGTGTACTATTTCTTGTCCTACTTCTGTAAATTCTTGGGAATTTACGAAAGCCGTATAGCTGCACTTAATGCAAGGACATATACCATGGGTGCACTTTTGGGACTTTCTTTAATAATTGGGCCCCAAATTTGGTCTGACGTGGACCATGGCCTTATGCATTTATTAAAATTCTGTCTCTGTATCGGCTGGTGAGTGACAGCATTCTGCTCTTTCACAAGGAGCATATCGGCACCCAAAGTAGTTTTGTCCAGTGTCAGTAACTACTGTGGCAGTGTGTGCTTTTTGAGACCAAAACCAATTTTAGCTTTTGCCAATGTTTGTTATATTGGTGAGGGCCCGGCATCTTCCACACCAATAAAGGTTTACAAAAACCATGCAAAAACAATTCACACATTAACAAAACTAAAAAGCCGATCACCAATTTCAGACCTACTGGCTTTGCCAATGCTGGTTTATTTTTGTATCCCATAATCTTATTGAAACTGGTTACACTGATTTTCCATTATGAATATATTTGGGAAATACTAGAATGCATCAACACATAAAAGATGCTGCAAAGAAATGGTACCTGAAATGCTTCAGAAGTTTAGCAAAGTGTTTTTTTCCCTGCTTTCATTTTTTTTAATGAACATTTTA
Source organism: Triturus cristatus (assembly GCF_964204655.1). Lineage (NCBI taxonomy): Eukaryota > Metazoa > Chordata > Amphibia > Caudata > Salamandridae > Triturus > Triturus cristatus. The sequence continues at coordinate 1,750,826,146 of NC_140589.1, read as the reverse complement.
TTTTGAAAGCAAAGCATAATCAATCGTGCTTTGAAGCTTCAGCAAATATTTGCATAAAATCAGAGAGAATTCTGGGATCATTATACATATCCTCATATTGCTAAACTTTGAAAACGTGTGTACACATTTTTATAATGGAGCCACTGTCAGTGCAGTCAGAGCGTACAACATTTTTATTTTTTTAATTAAACTTTTTATTTATGATTTTGTCATACAATACAACATTACAGTTTGACAACCATATAGAAAGGTGCAGATATTGGGTATTTGACTCTCTTCAGACTGTACAACATTTACTTGGAGCACTCACCCTAATAATAAAGGCTTTCAATTAATGAACCGTAAATACAAGTTCGAACAGCATTAACATATGGACAAAAATATAAACTGCAGACAGTGCCCTTCCCTGAACCATTATGTGGTACTGCAAACTGGCAGCCAAAGGGTTTGTGCTGCAGGGGGTTGGGACTACTTGTCCCAAGGACAAAATACACATTAAAACTTGGTGCCCTTGACCCCAAACAATATGTCCTGGGTGTAGGGCTATAGGAATTCCACATCCCTGCACGGGTGCAAGGCAGCAAGAAGTGGGGCCTTCAACAATCCCTTCCTTCTCCTGAGCCGGTAAACATGCTAAATCCCACAGCAGGGTTTGAACAGGCCAATGACCAGTAAGGGAGTGTGTCGCTCGAGAGGCCAAAAGGCCAAGGCCGGGAGTCAGCCTCCACTGCAGAGAAAAGCTATGTTGTGATAAAGGCTATCCCTGCAAGAAGGGGAACAGTTGGAACACCGCGGTCTTAACTACGGGTGTCCGACTGCGCAAGTGCAACGTGCTTGCCTAAACCACACATATGAGTGGTTAAGGCAGTGCGCAGTCTAGCTGCTGGCTAGACGGAAGACAGTAAAGACGGAAGCAGGAAGACTGAGGTGAGTGGGGCTGGGGGTGCCGGGGTAGGTTTCAGGGCAGTGGAAGGGGTTAGGGTAGTTTATGGGACAGCGCAGGAGTGGGGGGGGGGGGGGGGGGTGAGTGGAAGTAAAAGGGCAGGGTATTAGGCCTTAGGCCGGGGGGAATGTGTCGAGTGAGCACGCTTAGCGTTAGTAAAAGGGCAGGGTTTTAGGAACAGTGGGTGGGGGGCAGTTGGGAGGGGTGGTGATTGAGGGGGGGGGGGGGGTTGTCAGGGTAGTGGCGACCGTAGCCACACATGCCTCCTTTACCATTCATGCCAATACCACAAAATTGCGTGGTAAATTAATGTGTGGTAAATGAATGAGAGGTAAATGAATGAGAGGTAAATGAATGCGTGGTAAAGGAATGCGTGGTAAAGGAATGCGTGGTAAAGGAATGCGTGGTAAAGGAATGCGTGGTAAAGGAATGCGTGGTAAAGGAATGCGTGGTAAAGGAATGCGTGGTAAAGGAATGCGTGGTAAAGGAATGCGTGGTAAAGGAATGCGTGGTAAAGGAATGCGTGGTAAAGATGCATTCATGTTTTGGGCTGCGTGGTAGAGGCACGCATGGTTTGACCAGGTGTGCTTCTATCATTCAACCCTGCCAGAACAATGACAGCACAGAAGGTAGCAAGCAGATGCCTTGGGTCTGTGTAAGGAGTAAGCGGTGGCTCGAGCTAGCAAGACAGAGTGCTGAAGACCTAGGCCACGGCTCCAACAAATCCTAGCAAGGTGGTGAGCAGCAGGGGAGTGGCCTCAAAGTGGAGGGGTGGAGACTGGCATGATAACACCTGGATGGTAAAGAGCTGGAAACAGCAAAGAAGGTGGTCCAGCAGTAACTGAGGCCCAGGGCCAAGATCAACATTGCAAAATAAGGACACAAAGAACAGAGAGGAGGCCCGCAGAGAAAAAGAGGAACTGCAGGCACACGTGGTGGCAAAGGCACGGGGGCAGGAGTGGTTCCTCAGCAAAGTCTTCGGTGCCCCTCCCTTAACTGGAGCAGCGAACCAAAGAGCTTCACTACCGGCACGAGGAGCAGATGGCAATGGCATGCAGGTAGCAGCGCACAGCAGCATCAAGTGAGCTCAGCGAAAGATTCGCCTCGCAAAAAAGAGCCAAACCCCGACCCTGTACCTGGAACCAGGATGACAGTATAGGATAGAGGGACCGGGAAATAGCTGCGTACATGGAGTGCTTCCATGATGGGAGCCAGGGGCTGCTGAGCAATGATGACCCCTGAGGCCATGGAGCCACGACAGCCGTGCTTATAGAGGACAGTTCGATACATGACCGGAAACAGTAATGAATGGGCGAGCAAGCAATGCGCCCGGGATGCAGGCCCCTGGGATTTATGTTTGGCATATTTTACAATGGGGAGCACTACTCTGCGCTGGCTGGGGACACATGCATGGCAAAACACAAGGAGACGATGGACGGAGTGCTGAAACTTTTCAGACACTCACCCCAAGTCACAGATTTGGGTTGAATCCATCATGGTTCTTTAGCTCCCTTCGCCACCTCAGTTCAGACCCTGCTATATGCAAATCAGTCTTGACCCTGTGCCTTATGGGAACAGATCAGCCCAAACTGCCAAGCCAGATCTTCCTTGAACCAGAAACAAGCATCCTGCGACCGGTTTCAGGGTAACACCCCTCATCAGCCAGACTAGCTTGAATCCAGTGGCAAAGTGAGCAACGGACCGACGTCTGAGCATACCCTGGCAACTTAGGGCAAACAAAGCAAACACAAGGCGATGATGGACAGAGTACTGAAACTTTTCAGACACTCACCCCCACTCACACATCTGGGTTGAATCCATCATCATTCTTTAGCTCACTTCGCCACCTCAGTTAAGACCCAGCTATAGGCAAATCAGTCTTGACACTGCACATGCATGGCACAGAAAATTACAACACCCTCCCCAAGGGGGTGGGTGGAAGGGAATAGCAACACAGCCGCAGACCAGCCATCATAGGCGCAGGTATGCAGTGTGAATGGGCATCCTCCAAAGCAAACCAGTTGGGGCTACGTATCACAACAGTCAGTCATCCTAACAACGCCAAGCAAGCAAAGGGACCAGGTGGACATCATGGATGAGCAGGCCAACTACCTCATGATGCAACAGGCCCCTCAAATACTTCAATTTCAATCAATGGGGATGTCACCATGTCCCCTGGTAGCAGCTGGTGTGGGTAGGCAGCGTTGAGGCACATTTGCACGCTCTTTGTTGGGCTATGGACATCAAGTGACTTTGGGGAACTAGGTCAGCCCTAGGTTGGGGCGCAGAGCATGAATCCAGCAGGGGGTGCACAGGGTCTAAGGTGCTGTACCAGTGTGTTGTAGCAAAGTCAAGTTAAAGAGGCGGAGCAGGGCAATGGGTCGGGAACACCAACAGTCGCAAGTGGTGGCTGGACAGACGATAAGGGGGCAGGCAGGAAGCAACCAGGCGGGAGCAGTGAACGCTACAGCAGTATGCAAGGCTGACAGCAAGTACAGGGGACAAGCAGGTAAGCTAAAGTGCCAGCGGGTACAGGCACTGCAGAGAAGCCACCTAGCAAGTATTTCAGGGCATCCCCAGGCGATCCACCAATGACAGTGGTACGAGGCTTGCTCTAACCCATACTCTTTGGCAACCAGTTAAGGAAAGGATCTGGAGGAAGGAGTTTGACTCCTGGAGATAAGGCAGGCAGGTTTAGACCTTGTGACCCAGGATAAGAAAGAGGAGCACAAAAAGGAGAGGCGTAAGCTCAGGAAGGAGAGATACTTAGAGAACTGGCTGCATATGTTTAGGACCATGGCATGCCGCAAGGCGCAGCGGCTTTGTGGCTTTACAAGCAAAATATACATGAAGCTCAGCATATGTACCCAGGCAATGCATGGCTCAGTACGATGTGGGTTTTAGGAAAAATGCAGTCCTTGCACTCCATCGAATTGGATCACCAGGAAATAGCAGGTTTTACACATGCAATGGTAACGACAAGGTGCTACTAGTAAGGACTACTCCTTTCGCGGCACAGCTAGTAAAACTAAATAGGATTGGTAACAGCAAGGGGGTAAATTCAGTACTAGCTCGAGGAACAAGCCAGAAAAAGAAGCCGCAACAGTCTGCTAGAAGTATGACAAAATTACTGATGCCCTCTCTTGATTGCAGTGGTTCAGGTTCAGGCATCTGGGTCCGCAAGTGGATCACAAGGTGACTGCGCTCCTACCTAGCCTGTGAGTCTAGTAGACCTCACTTAGGGATGCTGGTTGACAGCGCACTGGCACCCAAGACAATAAGCAAATACCGTAAGTGCATGGCAACTTTTCAACGTGTAACATGGCTGAGAGAGCTCAATGGAGAACATGTGGCGGCAGCAGTGGAGATGTTAGTTTTTGGGGTGTTCAACAATGGCCAGAGCAGGGCGTGGTCATAAGTGCATTTAGCAGCGGCGACTTTCGTTGCAGAACTCTGGAACAGCAGAGACCCAAAGAGCATCTTCTACAGCAGGGCTACTACGAAGGGTTGGGGTCACATGCAATCAATCAATCATAGAATTTGTAAAGCGCACTACATACCTGTGAGGGTCTGAAGGCACTAGGGGGGGGGGGGGGGGGGGGGAATGCTGCTACTGTTCGAAGAGCCAGGTCTTGAGGAGTCTCCTGAAGGATAGGAGGTCTGCCGTAGGTGGATGAGGAGGGTGTTCCACGTCTTGGCGGTGAGGTGGGAGAATGATCTGCCAGCGGTCACTCTTCGGAAGTGGGGGACGGTGGGGAGGGCGTGGTCTGCGGATCGGAGCTGGCAGGTGGGGGGTGGGAAGGGGGTAGAGGCCGAGTCGGCTGTTGAGGTACGCTGGTCCGGTGTCGTTGAGTACTTTGTGTGCGTGGGTGAGGAGCTTGAAGGTTATCCTCTTGTTGATGGGGAGCCAGTGCAGGTCTTTCAGGTGGGATGTGATGTGGCTGCGGCAGGGGATGTCGAGGATCAGCCGTGGGAGGCGTTCTGGAGTCGTTTCAGGAGTTTGGCCGGGGCTCCTGCGTAGAGTGCGTTGCCGTAGTCCAGTCTGCTGACGAGGGCCTGGGTAACCGTCCTTCTAGTTTCGGTGGGGATCCACTTGAAGATCCTGCGAAGGGTGTTGAAGCAGGAGGAGGAGACGGCGTTGACCTGCTTTGTCATGGAGAGTGTGGAGTTGAGGATGACCCCCAGGTTTCGTGCGTGGTTTGGTGGGTGTAGGTGGTGCTCCTAGTGCCGTTGGCCACCAGGAGTCGTCCCAGGCCGAGGGGGTGGAACCGAGGATGAGGACCTCCGTCTTGTCCGAGTTCAGATTCAGACGGCTGTACCTCATCCAGTCGGCAATGGCCTTTATTCCTTCGTGGAGGTTGGATTTGGCGGTATGGGGGTCCTTAGTGAGCGAGAGGATCAGCTGGGTGTCAGGCGTAGGAGATAATGTGGAGGTCGTGCTGTCGGGCAACGTGGGCGAGTGGTGCCATGTAGACGTTGAACAGCATTGGCTGGGGAATGAGCCTTGGGGTACGCCGCAGAGGATCTCGGTGGCTTCGGAAGGGGGGGGGGGGGGGAGGGGGGGGGGGGAGGGGATTGGGGCGAAACGCTCTGGGTTCTTCTGGAGAGGAGGGAGGTGGTCCAGTCCAGGGCCTTTTCTTGGATTCCGGCGTTGTGGAGGCGTGCTCTTAGTGTGCGGTGGCAGACTATGTCGAACGCGGCTGACAGGTCCAGGAGGATGAGGGCCGCAGTTTCTCCGTTGTCGGGCAGGTTCCCGATGTTGGCGATGAGGGCAGTTTCGGTGCTGTGGAACCCGGACTGGGACGGATCCAGGATGTTGTTCTCTTCGAGGAAGTTGGTCAGTTGTTTGTTGACAGCCTTTTCGATGACCTTTGCTGGGACGGGAGCAGGGAGATGGGCCGGAAGTTCTTGAGGTCCTTGGGGTCTGCCTTGGGTTTCTTTAGTAAGGCGTTGATCTCTGCGTGCTTCCAGCTCTCCGGGAAGGTCGCTGTCTCGAAGGAGATGTTGATGGTTTTCCAGAGGTGGGGTGCGATGATACTGCTGGCTTTGATGAAGATGTGGTGTGGACAGGGGTCTTCCGGGGATCCGGAGTGGACGGTGTTCATGATCTTGATGGTGTTGCCGGGGTGGTGACCGCGTCGAAGCGGTCGTGGATGTCTGCGATCTTGCGATGGAAGATGGTGGCCAGCGAGTCGCACAGGTCTTCTGACGGTCGGATGTCGTTGGGGGTGGAGAGTTCCTTCACGATGCTGAAGAGCTCTTTGCGGTCTCTGAAGGCGGTCCTTTTGGCGGATCTGATGAGTTGGTGGTGTTGGCGGGTGGCGTTCCTGTGGGCTGAGTAGCTTTCCGGTGTTCTTTCGCGGGTCCAGTTTAGTTCTAGTTTTTGGCAGGTTCGCTTGGAGGCCTGGAGGTCTTCAGTGAACCAGCTGGCTCTCTTGCTGGTGTGGGTGTTGGGGGCTTCTTGAGCGGGGCGAGGGTGTTGGCGCAGTCGTTGATCCATTGTCTGAGGCTGCGGGCTGCGGCGTCGGGGGTCGGTCGGGTCCACGGGTGGGCTCTGGGCGAGGGTGGCGGTTAGCTGGTCCTCGGTGATCTTGCCCCAGCTGCGACGAGGCATCTGCTGGGTGTGGTGGGTTTCCAGAAGGTGAAGTGGATGCATCAGTGGTTGGTTCAGTGGAGTTCGGTGGTGCGGTCGAAGAAGACGTGAGGGCTTGCTGAGAAGATGGGGTCAAGCGTGTGGCCGGTGGAGTGAGTGGGTGTTGTGACGAGTTGTCCGAGGATGCCGATCAGGGTGGAGGAGTTGGCGTCGTTGTTGTTCTCAAGGTGGAAGTTCAGGTCCCCGAGGAGGACGTAGTCCGTGGAGGCAAGGGCATGTGTGCTGATGAAGTCGGTGATGGAGTCGCTGAACTGCGGTCGGGGTCCATATAGGAGGGTGCCTCTGAGGGTGGTGTTGGAGTCCATGTGGATCTGGAAGTGCAGGTGTTTGGCGGTGTTGAGGGTATCATCGGCATGTGTTGAGATTTTGAGAGTATTCCTGTAGACGATGGCAATTCCTCCTCCTATTCCGTTGGTGCAGTCCTTGCGGGTTATCTTGTAGCCTTCCGGGATGGCTATGGCGATGTCAGGTGCCGAGGAGGGGGTCAACCATATAAGGGGCTTTGGAGGTAGGAGCAGCTGGGAGGCGGTAGTGGGGTGGCGAATGGGTTTGGAGGGGGCGGGCCGCAGGGGACCCAGCGGCCGGAAACTTGAGGGGGGGGGGGAGCGGGTGGGGGTCACAGAAGGCAAAAGGGACAACAAGAGAAGGGGGCACAAGGGAGAAAACGGACACAAAACCAACAGTGGGGGCACAGAGCTATAGGCAGAAGCAATATGAGGCAGGCAGTACAGAGGCAAAAATGAAGTAAAAGCAAAGAGGAGGCGGGATACCGGTCAACGGGCGGCAGCAGCAGCGGTGCTCAAGTCACACAGGGGGCTGCGTGGCAGTGAGGGGAGCGACCTGCCTGGTGACAGGGTCAAGGGTCGCTAGGATGAGAGGCTTCCTATAGACATTGAGAGGTTAACTTTGTTACAGGAAGTCCTGCACATAGTTTGCAAGAATTTATGTAAACCTACCCTATTCCGGGTGGCTCTCACCGTGGCACCACATTAAAATTGGAGGCAGGACGGCCATGCCTGTCGATGTGCACATGGAGAAGGGGTACATGATAATTAGAAGATCTAAGACAGATCAGGATGCAAAAGGCAAGCGGTTCCACATTAATTGCCTAACTGCAGTGGAACACTGCTCAGTCTGCCTAACCTGCGATTATCTGCACATGAGACTGGAAAGGGGGAGGGGGGGCATGGGGGTGGGTGGGGGTCGGGTCGCCTGTCTTCATCCATTAGATTGAACATTCCTAAGCAGGTTCCAGTTTACCACAATCATGCATAAAGCCCTGAAGGAAGCTTTCACATAGAAACCAGCGATGACTGCAGTGTGGCTTGGAATAGGGGAGGAGGAGATTTGAGGTTCGGTACATATCAATCTCAGGGTTTCAAAGTGTACATTAGGCCGGAAATCTGCTAGGCCACCAATACATTTCTTTCTGTAGCAATTCAGGACCTCATGAGGACAGTACGGCTGGTAGACCACTCTGTCATCACAAGGGCACAGCAATAGATGTGAGCAAGAAAACAATACAAAGGAATACATTTGCACAACACAAGTCTGGTCTTGTCGGGCAAGCTGGAGATGGGATGAGAACAGCTGTTACCGATGGTGTGATGGGCCCTGGAAACCAGAGGCAGGCCAAACATGCTTATGGTCCACCTTGGGGGTAACAACCTGACCAGCTTAGGGAGACAACATTTTCTGGAGGGGGAAGAGGGATCTCACCAATGCAGCTAGGCTAGTAAAACCAGAGGACATTGTGTGGTCTAAAATTATACCACGATTCAATTGAAGCATAGTGCGGTAGAGAGATGTAGACTGAAGCTTAACATATAAATGAGCAAGTTTTGTAGGAGCATGGGATGGGATGGGATTTCACTAGGCATGGGATGATCAACCTCGGGGTAACTACGCGGAGGACAGGGTCCATCAATTAGGAGTGGGAATGGACATGTTCCTACTAAATATTGCAGGTGCGCTGTAGCTCGTGAACTGCTTATAGGCAGGAAGTGTGGCACAACAGGAGGAGGGATGCCATTGGTCAGTAAACCAATGGCAGTGTGGCAGAGGCAGCACCATTAATCGCTAACACAGGCACTTAAAGGGTAGATGATAGGTTTCCCAAGGCCCACTGTTAAAGCAGTCTTTTCCTTTCTCTACCTATTAGAAGGGACACAGGGCGTATGGAATAGTAGAGAGAGCTAAAAAAAAAAAAAAGGAAGGGTGTGGGGGTGGAGAGTCACAAAGCAGAAACAGCATTTGCAGCATGGGATGGGCAGAATGGCCTTGGTTGCCACACATAAGGAGCAAGGGGTGCCTAGAATCCGCTGCAATCAACCCAAGGGCACAAAGGAAACTGATGGGCAAGGCTGCCAATAATTACACAATGCGCAAGTGTGACCAACCTTCATCAGTCGCACTTATATCTGGAGACAGAGGCAACACCCTATCAGTAGACATGTGTAAATCAATCTTTACTTCAGAAGAGTGAAAGTTAACCTATGTAACTGCTTACTGCCATTGTATAGTGACAGTAAGCAGTGCTTTACATAACAGATGTGCATGTCATCTAATTCAGGGGCAATACGTTTAAATTGGTAGGTTCCAAACAGGTGATGTGCAAGCACCACACATTTTAGCAGCAGGTGTATTATCTATTGAGTTGCCGTTGCAGCTTAGGAGGTGAATAAAAAATTAGGAGCCAAATTTAGTAGTCAGGGTTTACGTTGCAGAGTGCAGAACTTATTAAAATAGAAGGTATTCTGAAATAAGTTAAGGAGGCCTTTTTCTCCCCCACAAATTGGGTTTCCTATTTCTCCTATAGAAAAGGCAATAGACCTTAATTTATTTGTACGTTTCCTACTTTGTTGGTCTAGATGGCCCTCTGTTAAAGATTTATCTAAGGGATAAACTCTCAGTGGAATTTAGTTTCTTTGATTCATTTGCAAAGTCCACGCTGCAAAACAAGGGACTGTTGGCACTTTTTACATCCAAGGGGCGATTGATGTACCAAAGCTAAGTGCAGTCTCAAACAGACGAGAGCCCTAAACGCAGTCTTAGAAATTACCAAGAGCACAAACATAAGAAATAACATAAGAAAATCCACGCTGGAAAACCCGCTCAGGAAATCCACTTGAGACAAGATTCAAATTACAAACCATGAAGATTTATTTAAAATTCAGAATCGATACAGAAGGCAAAAAGAATTGGTTAGTCAATCAAATCAAATAATGCAAAACAAAAATTATTGGCAGCAGAATTAGAGCCCCCATCTTGTCAATTGCCAGAACCAAATATGGTCTAGCACAGGGCAAGTGAGAACTGAAGAGCATTTGTCATGAGGACTGCCTAGTAAGGCAGGAGAGATTATGGAAAATATTCTACGTTCAAATTGATAAACAGACCAACATAGGGTTTGTTCTCTGAGGGTTGGGAAAGAATCCTGGTTTGTCCCCAAAATGGTGAGACTTTATGTACTTTTAGACCGAGATACTGTCCAGTCAAAGTGGTCTGACAACAATAGTTAAACTACTGGACTCAATAGTAAAACAAAATACACATCACATGGTATTAATAACGTCCGCTCTGCATCGAATGAATATACTGTACTATGCCTTACACAGAAAACAATACTACATTCAGAATATAAACAGCATCTCAATTCGACAGATGGAAGTGACCTTCAATTTGAATACAATTGTTATGTTCTGTTATAGCCTTCTTATAGAGCGCAGGTTACCAATGGTCTCTTGGCACTTATGACTAATACATCTTCTGGATAAGAATAGATCAAAAATTACTTGCTCTCATAAGCCTGTTTAAACAGCCAAGTCTTGATGTACAAAATAATCAAAAATCCATTAAATAACGGATCTTATCCGGCAGAGTTCCAAATAACAGGGGCCACTGCTGAAAAACTCAGACTGCCGACATGCACTTACGAAATTTGGGAACTGAGTCGATCTGCATGTGTTCACCTCAGATTGCTTGAAGCAATATATTTCTTAATTTTTCTGACACATATTTAGGGGCTATCCCATTCATTAAATTGTATACGCTCCTTCAATGAGAGCCAGTAAAGTTATTTAATAGTTGTGTGGCATTGAAAGTATGTCTGTCTAGTAAGCAAGAACATCAAACTTGCAGCTTCATTTTGAATGCCATGAAGTTTATGCTGGTTGGTGTTAAGCAATCCTGAATAGACCGGATTGGCACAGTCGAGCATGAGCAAGATAATTTCACCATCAGTTTCTGCGACTCAACGGATAAAAATGGTACAATTTTCCTCAGCATTTTAATAGGAAAGAACATTTAGACACAATAGGGCCTACTTAAGAAATCAATGTAGAGTTCCATCAATCACAACCCCTAAGCTTTTAGCAGAGACTGTAGGCGGCAGCATCGAATGGCCAGTACAGATGGTTCCATACCCTGGTTTTATTATTCAACAAGACTATTTCCATCTTATCCGTGTTCAATTTAAATTGTTCGACCTCCCCCTAACCAACTGGCAAGATACATCAAAGCATTTCGAAATGTTGGATATGAGGAATAGTGCCATCTCGGTAAATCATCAGCATAATTATATACATTAAAACCTTTAGATACCAGCTGCCCAATCAGAGGCTGATGGTAAACCAGTCTTGTCCAGGAACACAAAACATACATTTTATAAATGTTAGAGAGGCCATTGAAGAAGCTGTATTTCATATCATTAACAAACAATGAAGGACACACTTGATCTTGCGGAACACAGTTTGGGACGGGGAAGACAAGTTGGTGACACGCTCTGCAAATCACATGCATCTAACATGTGAAAATAAAATGAAAGCCTTGCTCATATCAAACTAACAGAACTACTTAGAATACAACACAATAAAGACACTGCATATATGACTTTCTAGTACGAGTTAATACACAGAATTATAAAACTGAAATTTGCGCACGTAGTATCATATTACCGCATCTGTGTGCAAGAAGATTTGTCATAGTTGGAATGCGGGTCCGTACATTTCCCGCGTGCATTCAATTTTGGTATGGGTTCTACGTGTGGGCATATAATTGTGCATGCCCTATAAAAAAAATTTTTAAAGCCTAAGTTATTGTGTCAATTTTTGATTTCCTAGATCTCGGCTGGTGCTCAAGTGGGTTCTATCATACAATAACCAATGTCAACAGAGATAATGGTTTCCTATAATCAGCTCTATTACAGGTTGTGGGTTGAAGAAAATAAGATACTTTTGTTGTGTTTTTACATGTACTACACTCCAAAGAACCCTAAATTACCCATCATTTTTAACATACACTTGTGCCTTTTTAAATTTCATTGTGCAAAGGATCTATATGAAAAGCGAAGTGTTTAATACAAAGTAGTGCCGGAATTGAAAAACAATTACTCCGGGAACCCATAAATTGGGGGTCAAAGTGTAGCAATGGAAAGGAGGGGGGGGGGGTAGAGTCATGGGGCAGAGTCATGAAGAACAGAGTCAGTGTCAACTTATACATTTTTTTTCAAAACATTTCCACAAACAAATTGGCATCAAGAACAAATGACAGGGAACCGGACTTGTGTAAATTGGTCACAAAGGCTGCATTAAAAAAATATCTTATGTGGTTAAGGCACTTGCTGCAGAGCTTTTTGTGGGCAGAGCATATCTCGGGGAACAATAACAAAGGTAAGATAACTTTGGTGGTTAATGAACTTTCAGCAAAGATGTTTTTTTTCTAGCACAGTTGTGACTCGTAAACTAGCTTAGAGAGTTAATGTGTCTCCTGCAAAGAGCATTGCGTAGCATGCAAATCGGATTATTTTTTTACGTGGACAGGTTAGTGCTTTTGACACAGACATTACTTGCAGTTTTTAAATTGCAGTTATTCTAATGTAACAGTGAGCTATTAACCAGCATTAAGGAGCTGCATGCAAATAGTTTTTCTTTTCTCAATCTATTACAAGTCTGATAAAAGGGTTCCTTTGAGTAGTAATAAAGTCTTATTACTACAGAGAACCCCTAAGCACTGCGTTACGTTTTAAATCCTGACTGTTTCTCCGACCATGCACTCTTAACATACAATGCTTACTAGTAAATACAATGTGACTCCTACACCTTCTAACCTCATCATGAACATTGATTTTTAACACATATACGATTTATTGTCAAAATATAATGTGTATAATATGTGGGTGTGATTTAAGGAGATATGACACCCTAAACTGCAATGAACAGTGCTATTAAAAAATTAAATAACGAAACAGTATGTGCTAAATACATTATTTAGCTATCTACTTGTACAGACCAATACATTTGACATTCGTACAGTGCATGCACATTTCTTTTGATACAGGGGTTAAACTAAGTCCAAAACCTGCCTCCAATGATTCTCTAAAGCACTTGTGTGAAGTAATAACAAGCTGTGTGCCTGTGGCTGTCTCCCTCCATTCTATTTGCATCTGCGTCAGTGGTTCTTAACCTGTGGTCCGCCAGGGGGTTCACAAATATTTAAAAAAAACAAATATTCAAATTAATAAAGCATATACAAATAAAGATGCAAAAACTTTAAGATTCAAAACTTTTACATATTGGATTCTGAATTAAACTAAATATTCGAATATTTGGACGTGTTTGATGTATGTATGTTCTAGTATTTTTGTATATTCTTTTTTAGGTCCAAATCATAGAAATTGCTTAAATTGGGGGGTCCCCAGCTTCCAATAATGCCTAAGTAGGGGTTCCCTAGACTCTAGGAACGATTCAGTGGGGTCCCCAGCAGTCAAAAGGTTAAGAACTGCTGAGTAGGTGAAAGGCTCCACATAGTTTCTAGCCTTTACAATGCAATTAGCACAGAGCACCTTTACCACTCAGTTTTTAACTACACACATTTTTACCACGCATATGCACTTCTCACGCATGGACAGTATATTTAAGGTAAGTATACATACATATAACACACACACACATACACACATTTAAGGTTGAATAGGTGTTTAGGGATGGGTAGAGGTGAGGGTAGTAAAGGTATTTTAGGGTTTAGAGATGGGTAGAGCTATAGGGTATTTTTAGGGGTGGAAGGGTTTTGGGGGTAAGGGTAACAAAAAAAACAAAAAGGGGGGGGGGGGTTCGGGGGTTCTTCCCCAAAAATATAAGATAGATAAATAGATAGATAAAGATAGAACACCTTGTTATAGTTAGGGCCATGTTTCCATAAGAAAAACGTTTTTGACTTGCCTATATATCTTCGGCGCTTTGATGATCTTCAAAAACATTCCCAAAAAAGTGGCCTGGTAAATCTTGGATTGCATGGAAAGTTTCAGGGCGATCCGTCAAGCAGGGGCAGAGAAAAAAAAAAAGGGAGGGGGAGGAATAAAAAAAAGTGTTTCCCATGTTAATTCCCATAGGAGCTTTGAACAAGACTACTGCCCGAACTGCTGAATGGAATTACACCAAATCTGGCAGAAAGCTAGCTTTTGGTCCGCAGATTGTGCTTTTTGTTATTTGTTGTAAATCCATTCAGTAGTTGTTAAGAAATGTAGGGAAAAATACATATCAATGGTTGTGACGGCGTTGTGAATGATAACAAGTTCATGCAGGGAAATGCAGACCTCAGACTGTCCGCCAACATTTCAACCAGGAAGTGCTCTTGGGACTCTGCTTCAGCCGAGTCCCACAAAAAAAAAAAAAAAAAAGGGGGGAAGGGGGCTGAGTAGGAATACCCTGACCCACCCCCTCCACTCCCCTAAGCTTAGGTCTTGGGGTCCCCCTGGGACGCCGCCACGACAAAAGAGCATTAAAAAATAAACTCCAGTGAAATTTGGATATTTGAGAATTCACTGGAGAGAAAAAAAGAAAAAAAAAAAAAAAAAACAACAACCACAAACGCGGGCTCCCGCGGTTGGTTTAAAATAACCCCCTGGGTGGGCCAGATCCTGGATGCGTACCCGCCCCGGGTACCGCCACCTCCCCGGGGCAATGCTTTTAATGTATGCAGGGGGTGCCTGCCCCAGGGAACGCCACCTCCCCAGGGCATTTAAAAATGTATGCAGGCGGGCTTGCCCGTGCCAGGGGGACCATCACCTCCCTGGGGCCAAACATTTAGTATCTATGCAGAGGGGTGTACGGCCTCCCCCATAGCCCAAGGGACCGTCACCTCCACGGGGATGAATGAATGCCCCCCCCCCCCTCCTGCAGCCTACAGCCGTGGGGACCACCGACTCCCCGGTGCTAAGTACTATAATGGAGGGGTGCCGCACACCTCCTCATGGAGCTATGGATGGCACTAGGGACCACCACACCCCCCCACCCCCTGGGCCAGCCCCTGCTACCTCCTGAGGTGCCCACCCTCAGAAGGTAGTGGTTTGCTTTCTGCAAGCGGGAGCAGTCAAACACCTCCTGCTTGCAGAATAGATAGTTTTCAACTGTTTTCCTGCACACCACAAATATGCATGCAGGGAAACCGATTAAAACATTGCTCCTGCATGCAGGGAGCTGAATTTCCAGCAGCTCCCTGCCTGAAAGAGCAATGAGCCTCCCCGCAGTCCCATTGCACACTGGGTGTCCTGGAAAGACTTCAGGCACCCAGAGAAACATGGCCGGGCCCCAGGGGAGAAGGTCCTTGGGACTGAAATGGGCCGGGGGGTGAGGGAAGCACCCAGCCCCCCACCCCTACAAGAAACATAAGCCTCTGAAGTGCTTTTACCACCGATTTTGGAGAATGGGTCCTGATGCCTAGGAATACGATTGCATCTCCACCAAACAAAGAAGCACTTCTGTAAAGTACAAATCATCCAAGTGTGTTTTCTATGTATTTCCACTGTGAAAAGTTATCTGTAATCCATGATGGTAGTATTTGCATCCGTGCTTTTCTCGAGCACAATATCTCATGTAGTGTGTGATGAGGGGGCTCTTTCTGGTCATCTGCTGCTGAGACCAAAGATAGTGTTCTAAATTTTTAAAAACTAGGTGTAAACTTGCCTAGAAACCCCGTCCGTTTGGCCTCACTCCATATACATTAGCAGTATGCAGCGCCTTCCCGCCCTTTTCTAAGGATGATCGACAGCTTACTAAAAAGGCCCCCCAAAGCGTTTCCTGACAATTTTGGAGATGGGTTCATTCTGCCTAGGAATAGGATTGCATCTCCACCAAACAAAGAAGCACTTACTTCTGTAAAGTACCATTGTTTTTTCTCTGCATTTCCACAGTATTAAGTTATCTAGTGAAGACAGTCAAGGAACAATCACATAGGCAAAGTTACAGACACACAATAGTGTAGGAGATGCACTATACATTTACCCAAAGAGGTAGCACTTACTAATTAGCCAGTAGAAACTACTCAAGTTGGGTAGAAGTGTTGCACAAAACAGTGGCGTCTTCTTGGATATATACGCAGGGAAGGATTCATTCTGGCACAATGCTTGTCTCACAGAATTCAAACCTCAACAGGTTACAGTTAAGAAATAAAATTTGAAACAAACGTTGAAATTCACTGAAATAAAACCAAAGGTTACAGGGACGCTATAGTTAGGAAATTGAATTTTTAAAACCACTGAAATTACTGGGGAAAAAAAAAACAAAGGGACGCTATATATGCAATGCACTGCTTATGACCTCAAATATTACATCACTCATGATATGTCATGAGTGATGTCATTTGAGAGGTCATGAGTGATGTAATATGTAAGGTCATATTCAGTGCATTGCGGGGGCGTAAGTTATAGTTAGCTCAGCTAACTAGAATTGCTGAATTCCTCTGGTTTTGTACGGGTGAAATGTGAGCCTAACTATAACATCCCTGTAGCCTTTGGTTTTTTCAATCAAAACCACTACCACCACCACCACCCCCCTCCACCCCCACCCCCACCCCCCTGGGTGCTTGCCACTTAATAAAGAACTGGATTATATTCTTCTGGAGCGTGCATACTTTCTATTGCATTTCTGGAGTGTGGCTGTTTGAATACATCAGGTTCCCACGCATGCGACTCAATTCGGCAGACTGAGGTACCCGTGGGATTAATGGAACTTTAATATATTATATTAATATATTACCAACTGGCGGTCGCCAGTAGGTAGTTATAGTTAGGACCTGGTTTCTATTCAAAAAGCATTTTTTCTTTTGCTAATATCTTTGGCACCGTTAGACGAATCTTTACAAAATTATCAAAACTAATGGCCTGCTTACTTTAGCTGCAGTATTGAAAACTTTGGGGTGATTCGTTAAGCGGGGGCACGAGAAAAAGGGAGGGTCCCAAACGCAATTTTCCATGTTTATTTCGATAGGAAACTGTTGGTGCAGCTACAGCCCGAACTGCTGAACGGAATTACACCAAATTTGGCAGAAAGGTAGCTCTTGGTCCAGAGTGCACTTTTTTTTTTTTTTTTTAATGGTGTCGATACATTTAGTAGTTCCTGAGAAATGTAAACATTTCTCAGATACCCAAATGGTGACACGGAGGATCCACAAAGCTTCCCGATCTCGGGCCTTGTGATCAGTTTGGCTGCCAACACTTCAAACCTGAAAGTTGTGTCACAAGAAAAATAGTGAAAAAGCGAAGAACAAGAAAAAGGAGTTAGGGTAGAAAACACCCTGGCCTCCCTAGGCCTGCTAAGGGGGTCTCACAGAGACCCTCAGGGCCAAAAAAAACCATTAAAAAAATAAATACAAAAAATAATATACAAAAAATAAAAATGATGCGGGCTCCCGTGCTTGGTTTCCTTTAAGCCCTTGGGAAGGCCAAGTCCCGGGGGCAATGGAAACATTTGATCCGGGGGCAATGAAAACAAGCATTGGCATAGCCAATAGGTCTCGCCTTTGGGACCTTATAAGTGTTTAGCCATGCAACAGTTGCATAACTAAATACTTATAAGGTCCCAAAAGCGAGACCTATTGGCTATGCCAAGCGGCAGTGCGGCCGCGAAAGTGAAAGTAACCTCGGTCAAGCGCGGCGCGCGTGCCCGCGCACATGCACTGTAGCTCTAGGCTGGCCTGGTAGCACTTTTTGAAGCCCTCACAAAATGTCGCGCTGGGTCAGGCGAGACCTAAAAATGTTATGCGAGGGCCCACGCAAGCCCCCACAGCCCCGGGGACCGCCACATCCTTGGGGCTTATTTATTCAATGTGGGGTGGGGGAGCTACGACCCCCCCGCAGACCCGAAGTCCGCCACCTCCCCGGGGCTATAATTATCAAATTGAAAGTGTGGGGACTTCTCCCCCCGCCCACGCAACCCCAAGGACGGCCACCTCCCCGGGGCTCCTTCAAAAGGGAGGAGGGCCGTATGGAGCCGGAAATGGCCCTGGGGACCACCACAACCCAGGGCCGGCTACAGCAATGTCCCGGGATGCCAATCCCCGGGACATTGTAGTTTGCTATGGGATGATGGGAGCACTGCTCCCACCATCCCATAGCAAACTGTGTGCTCGCCTTGAACAAGTGAGAGCACTTTGGGATTGCTTGCTCAAAGCGGGCACACTTTGCTTTATACCCCCAGGAAGCTGCATGTCTGCAGCTTCCTGGGTGTAAAAAGCCATGCTGGCTCCCGCTGGAGGAGAGAGCCAGACGGACCACGGGGGCCTTCATGCTCCGCCCGCGGTCCCAAACGAGCTGGCATGCCCCGGAGGATGGGGTCCCTGGGCCGAAATCAGCCTAGGGGGGAGCCCACGAGCTCCACAAAAAAAAAAAAAAATTTAACAAATTATGAAATGGCGTGGCCCGGAGGATGTGGTCCCCGGGCCAAAAATGGCCAGGGAGGGGGGCTGCTCAGCTTCCCCTCCCTTTAAAATGAAAAAAAGAATGGCCATGCCGCGGGGCTGAATCCGCCTGGGGATGGGGGCAGTACAGCCCTCTTCCCCTTAACTAATTTACAAAAAAAAAAAAAAAAAAAAAAAAAAAAAAAAAAAAATCGGCCTTGGGAAGGGTGGGGGAGGTGGGGGGACAAGTGGCACCTCTCCTTTTTTGATTGGAAATAAAAAAAAGATTGTGTCTGGCCCAGGGGGATGGGGTTCCCGGGGCCCAAAAGCATCATTTTTTTTTTTTTTTTTTACACCTAAAGCCTGCAACTTGCCTGAGGCCCGCCCCTTTTTCCACTACTCTGCAAACGCGCCTCCTGGCACGCTCTTGGTTGGGGGATGACGTCCCCTTCGCTCGAGGATCCTTGTGGGCCACCTAGCCCACCTATTATCTCCAGTAAGCCCCACATGGTGGGATTGCTGAGAGGTGCTCGGATGCCATGCCCCTTTTTCCACCACTCTGCAAGCGCACCTGTGGGCACACTGCTGGTGGGGCTATGAGGTCCCTTTATGTCCTGAGGGCATTAGGACTAAAGTGGACTTCATCCCCCAAGCAGGAGTGCACCAGGAGGCGCGTTTGCAGTGTGGCGGAGAAAGGGGGCGCGGCCTGCCATCAGAACTCAGCAAGGGATTGATAAGTAATTTAAATATGTCAATCAGGTGGACCAATTTTACCATGTTTAGGGGAGAGAGCACTAATACTTTAGCACTGGTAAAATGCACAAAGTCCTAGAACCAAAAAAATAAATTCAGCAAAAATAGGAGGACTGAAGGCAAAATGTTTGGGGGAGGGGGGTGAAGAGGGGAGGACACTGCAGAGTGGGCCTGGCCCAACAATGTGTTCCATGAAGGCAAGTTCACCAAAATGCTTGGGGTAGCGAAGTGATATCAAACACTTTACCTCAATGACATCACAGGAAGTGAAATCATGTGATATTTCATCCGGAATCCAAGAAATGATGCCACAAAACCTTTATCCTGATAAAGTCATAATAATTTGCATCACTGAAACCTAGTATATATATATATATATATATATATATATATATATATATATATATATATATAAAACAGAAAAAAGTATAGATAAATCACATGGAGATGCACAAGAGATTAAAAAAAAAAAAAACCTTAGTGGCCAGGCACGCTAGCACTAATTCAGACGTTCTGAAACTTGCATTTGAACTTGTTGTTTACTGCTTTTAACTGTTAATAAGATTTCACATCATCCCTTGCAATAAACTATAAAACTTGCAGAGCACCGAAGTGACTGCTCTGCTCAGAAACAGCTTTCACATGTTCACCTCAATGGACTGTGGCAAAAGTTTTTTTTTTTTTTAAGTGTATTTTATAATTTGTTTACATTTATTTTGTATCATACAGAGCATGCATTCCACCCAAAGTGTAATCTGCGGAAAGTAAACAGTTCATCAGAACATTGTTCATCTTCTGTGCTTTGTTCGAGGCGAGGGGTCAAGGTGCAGCAAAAGCAGTGCTAGGTGTCGCAAGAGACAATGGTGCCCCATCTGTAAATATCCTGACTCCTACACCCTCTTATGGCACACCACCAGCGACAGTCGAAGCCGGCACAACCCGACAATGCCCTCTCTGCCTGGGAAGGACGATGTTTTCGTTTACATTTCACATTTTACTTACTCTTGCATTAATGAAGAATATTAGCATTTTCTAGTTTGGCGAGTTTCTGCAGTTTGTTCATGCAACATATTACTCATGTATAATGTGTACGGCGAAAAGATTTGCCTCTATGTAGAAATGTAAGTTGAGGTCGCGAGTGAGCCAGGATTGGTGGGCGAAGGAAGGGGTATGTTTTATAGTTATGGCAAGTATGGAAATTGTGATATTTTGCTTTTCAGTGAAGTACCTTCACTATTTGACTGAGCTGGAGTCCGATTTGAGATTTTTGTTGCCATGAAGTGTAAGCTTGGATTGGAAGGACTGCAAGTGAAGAGAGATATGTAATAGTTTTGCTATGTTGAGAGTCTGCATTAGGAAAAAGGCATTGTGTATCCAAAGGCACTATCCGTTAAAATAAAACAAAGAAATGTATAAACTGAAAAAAGTAAGATATGAGGAGAAAAATAGCACAAGTGTCTGAGAGAGACTGCAGAAGAGCATGGTGTGAAGAGGAGAACAGGAAGTAGCTCTGCCAGGTTTATCATCATAACAAGGCTGCCTACCGATATGCCAGGATCCACCACCATTAAGCCAAGGCAGTCATTGTTAGGGTAGGCACCATCATGCCACACATGCCAACAATAATTAATAATCACCTCGGTGCTTGGGTCACCGTAACTGCATGCGTGGGTGCCATGGATGGACCCTCATGTGCCCTGGGGTTCACACGGAAGGCAGAAAGATGTCCTGCATGGCACATAGCATTCCTCCTTCCCCCTCCTACGCCTCGGCCCCGCCCCTCCCAACAGCGCTGGCTCAGAGCCGGCAAACGCAAAATAAAACAATACAAGAACGTCGCTTTTTTTTTCATTTGCTGGCTCTGAGCCAGGCAGTGGGGCAACGCTCCTCCGCCATTGCGGAGGAGCCGCAGCTGGAAGTTTCAGCATAGCTGAGTTATCAAGGTCGATAAGGAAAAACGGACCTGGAATTCAGGTACAAACCCAAAGAGTTACTGTGCTTCGTAAAAAGAGAATGCTTCATGCTCCAGACCTTGATGTCAAAGAAAGCAAGCAAGCAAGCGGTGGCCTGTATGAGGGATCAGAGACTGGCCAATATCTGCATGTACTGGGCACCACCTCACAAGATGAATACCAGAATCACTACGGACATACGCAGTGCTCTCCCTAATATCACTAAGGACCCACTGGGACACAGATCTACAGCGGCCAAGCACTGAACCAGAGTGGGAGGCTATTCTAGAAGGACCCACACATCCCCCGGAATGCCAGATTCTGTCTTATTAAATACTTTATAACACAAAGAGCCTACATGACACCAGCTAAGATTAAGCAATACTTTAGTCGTAATGACGCCAAATGCCCCAGATGTGGACTGGTGGGAAGTGATCTCTACATATACTATGGGCATGCAGTGCATTGGTCTCTTATTGGGAAACACTCACAAAGCTCTTAGCCCAGTGTACAGGTCGCATAGTAGAGTGGACCTGGGAGGTATGCCTTTTGGGTCTCTATCAAAGACCTAAAACATATAAAGTTACAACCTGTTTCATCGACCTAGGGCTCATCGTAGCCAAGCGACTAATCAAGCGCTGGAAATCCTCTGAACCCCCAGCCACGAAGGCCTGGTTCCAATCCTTACTATGCTGGGCCCAGGCGGAAAGTGTGGCGCTCTGCCGCGAAGACACTGTAGGACTGCGTGCGTTGCCAGCAGCATGGGATGCAATACTAACAGACTTTCGCAGCTCCTGGCAGGAGAATTTGGGAACGCAGGAGTGGGCAGAACTCATGGAGTTTCACTCCAGGGAGTTACTTGAAAACTCTTGAGATTCCGCGGAGTTTCACGAATGGGCGGTAATCGGCATGTCGCGCTGACTTTTAGAGCTGGGTGCTTGTTCCGAAACTAAAATAAAACTGCGCAAACGGCACCATGCGGTGCGGGTACTGCATCTCAAAGTGGTTTTGCTGCCACTCGAGTAGCTTTCCCACCGAAAACGGTCGCAAGCACCCGGCTTGGCAAGATCTCACAGGGTGCCCTCCTAGGACCCGAAAATCATGCTAGGGGACACCAATTCTCACTCACGCATGCCAACTAAACATTGGCGGACTTTGGCTGGAAATCCGCAAGACATGAGCAACAAGGAGTGGCAAAAACTCCACCAACTCTGCCAGCAGAGTAAAATTTATCGCCCACCCCTATAGAGGACCACCCCCAAAGTTGTTCACTTATGAATACTTGCTTAGCTCCTGAAGCTGGTTTGCTACTCTAAAAAACTTAAACCAATGGGTACCTGTAAAATACATGTGTAAAATGTCTTTTCAGGGTAGTGAAGCAGAGGGCCCTTCCCCATATTTAGGTCTCGCCTAGCGAACGTAGTGCAGCTGATTCGCTTGGCGAGACTCTATTGTTGTGGCTTTTCCTAGCGAAGGGAGACAAACCATGTGCACGCACGGACATCAGATATGCACGCGCATGGTGTCTCCTCTGCTTCACACGCTCCCACCGGCGCGCCCGCATGGAGTCGCGTCTCTGGCTCCCACCGCGCGCTCACAAGCGTATCACATGCTTTCACTTTCCGTCCCCCATCGGCTCCACGGAGACAGCTTGTTCTTTTTTGGATCCATTTCACAGGGAAGCAACTAAATGAAAGAAGGAAAGAGAGGTTGTGAACCGTTTCTTCAAGTCACGGTTTTCAGTAAGTGAGGAGCAAGACAGAAAAAGAGGGAATAATAGAAAAAGGGTGGGGGAGGGAGGGCAGCTGCCAGCACAGAAAAGAAGAGGACATTATCCGTGTCTTCGCTGGGCAGTAAGGCGCGGATGTCCGCATCGTGCCAGCTTTGCTTTACTAGTCATTACTACCTCTTGTTAGTAGACTCTTGCAGTTTAATAGCAATGTTAAAAGGCGTTTTCCAACTCAGGACGGCTTACTGGTGATACAAGAGTTTAGTGTACATTCTAGCGCCTGGAAGGACCAAAACCCTTTGTATAATTATTACTTTGTTGTGGGAATTCAGAATATTACGAAACTAGCCCACGCGATTCCTGTAGGTTTCTCAGCTGTGTTTTGACACGGACGTTTTCGATTCTTTGCGCAGATAAACCTCCCAACTTCAAGTCGTGATATCTCCCCATGAGTGGCAATCTCAGTGCAGACGGTATCTCTCATGAACGGTAACATCGGGATTACTGCACCACTCGCAGCCCTAAGCGGTGCTCATTTTGATGCCCTAAAAGAATGAAAGGCTGACTGAGTTACAAAATTCAAGCCTTCAATCTTCAGGCCCCTGTTTACAATAGGAACCCTCACCACCCAGCTACCAAAACTAGCCCTACCTCTCCTGGACAACCCTATCTACTGGTTTTTGCGTGTGTCTGTGTCTGTCTGTCTGTAGGTATGTATGCAGGTAGGTATGCAGGTCTCTAGGTAGGTCTGTCTCTAGGTAGGTCTGTCTCTAGGTAGGTCTGTACCATTTCTATAGCACACATCTAGCCAAAAGCCAATGAAGATGATGTAGGCCCTAACTCACATGAACAGAAGATGCATGTATGTTACATATGTTTTACGTGTGTTACATTCCACCACTGATTTGGCATTTTGCCTTGTGCGAGCAAACAAGTTCTTTGAAGGGGGCGGGGCTAAATATATGGAAACTAAGTTCCTGTTTGCAAGTGGGAGGATGTAATTTTCAAATATTGAGGCTTTTTAAAACAAGCATTTGTAATGCAATAGGTCTCGCATTTACAAGAGTTTAAGCTATTGGCATTGTAAATGACAATGCCTTTTATTTATGTTTAAAAAAAAGGCATTTATATTCACAATGCCAATAGATTTAACTTGCGTAAATGCGAGATCTATTGCATTGCAAATGCTTGTTAATCGGTGTGTAGTGGATCAGAATTCAGCGTGGAGTATTGAACAAAAAAAGTCTGCATAGAGGTAAAAATGTTGTGTTATATTGCACATTAGTGGATAATTTTCACACAAATAATTTTCCACCAGACGCACATTCTGCATGCATACATACATTTTACACATTTGAGTATCTGTAAAATCAGTAACGGCTGGGGTCAGTGAAAAGCAGAGTGGCGGGGGGTGGGGGAGGGAACGACAATAACATTAAAAAAAAAAAATATATACTTACCTGCCACCCGCAGCATCGCAGCTCTTCTGCTCCTCTTGCTTTACTGAAGCACAGGCTGAGCCACTACAGCCAATCCCAACGCTCCTTTCATGCTGCTGGCAGCATGAGAGAAGCGCTGGGACTGGCCTGAGCAGGCTGGATTTTCACTCCCACAGGGCCTGGGAGCCTGTGCCTGCGGTCTCCATCCCAGCAATGCATCTGGGGCTGGAGACATCTCAGTGCGCATGTCAGTTTGGCTGACCTAAGACAGACGGCCAAACCCACATGTGCACGTGCAGCAGTGCCACCACTGCTCCTCTGTGCTTGTCATCACGATGGTTCCGTCCCCAAGATTCAACCCAGTGAAGAAAAATAAAATGATAATAAACCTGTTTTATTAGCATTTTTTTTCACATTTTGCATCTGATAAGCGGGGGGGGGGGGGGGAAGGTGGGGCGACAGTCCTCCGCTGCCACGGTGTAAAATTTACAGTGGCCATCGAATCTAAAGATTCATGTGGGTGCTGCTATAAACAGACGAGTAACTTTAAAGCAGCAGATTCGTGACGCTTTCACTCGGGGTTCTATGAATCGGCCCATCGTGAAGTCATTCTAGGAAAGCGATATAAAACTGGTTGGCTGAGCTTTGCATCCTTTCCTTGTTTACACCATCTTCTCATACACACTTAAAAGGGCTACAAATCTTGCCTAAAAGAACTCCCAGTCCTGCCAATAAGCATCAGCACAGAACGAACAGGCACTCGCGCCTCTAGTAGAGGCGAGGGACAGGCAATCAGAACTGAATCACATTTGTAATCGCAGAGACATCATGGAGGGTTGCCATGGAGCACGTCGGAGGCTTTTCACGGAATGTTCCCCTCGGTGGGTACTTGTACGTGTGTCCTCACCTTACCAGGAAAGGCTAAGCTGCCACCCACATTAAAGCAGCGATGAAGAATGGGCCGACGTGAATGAAACTTTTACAAGGAGGCCCTAGCTGGAAAAGAGCATTTACTATACCTCCCTGCACAATTCACTCTAGTGTTGGGGTTCCAGAAATGCTTGTCAGTTGCAGCATATATGTTAACTAACAGCTGCAAAATTAAAAGTACTACAGTTGGTGTGGAAATCTTTACCAGATCCTATTTTCATATCCAACAAAAGTTTTAACATTGACGGTTTATTCTTGTGGCCCTTACTTTTCACCTTCCCCGTCATCCAGAAAGGGGTTTGTGTACTACAACTCGTTACCTGGCAGCCTGCGATTGTTGTGGTCAACTGTGTAAAAGCAACAAATGTCATTCTGTCATGCGTTCATCGCACAACCTTCTAAAGTTATCCGTGATGGGCTCGAATGAAGCCCTTGGGAGGGTAGTAACTAGGCCTGGGCTAAAATTTCGTTCCGTTTGCGGAAATTGCGCTAATTTGACATTTTCGCGTTCCGCGGAAAGCGCGAAAATGTCAAAATTTCCGCATTCCGCAGCTTGGCGATAATTTGTTTCTTGCTCGCGCTGTAAAATACATTCTCGCACGATCGCCTTACCTGAATCCCTGCGTTCGCCGACAAGTTTTCTTGATCCGGTCGCGTTCTCCATGAGATGTTGTATTGTGTTTAGCCATTTGCGCTGTCTCGCGACAGTTCGCGCCCGCAGTGACGTCATGCGATCACGTCTTTCTTCTCGCGAACATGCACCGCGAGACAACTGAAAACAAGATGGCCGCGCCCGCAAGCAACCACATGGGTAAGTTGGCGAGCCGCAACCATGCAGAAAATCTCGCAAACATGCAGGAAAAAAACTTCTGCATCTTCGCGATATTTCCGCGTGTTTGCGATAATTTTTTACATTTTCACGATAATTCGCGAAAGTGGATTTAGCAAATTCCGCCCACCCCTAGTAGTAACCGCTATAGTGCTTAGAAGGGTGTCATAGGAGCAGTATTGCAGGCACACCAGTGAAGTATCCAAGTTATTCATCTAAAAAAAACTTTTGTGGCACATCACACCCCACAGAAGGCCGGGGCGATAATCAGAGGGGACGGAGAGTGGAAATATAAAGTTTCTGCTTAAGATCTAGCCACATGGGTAATCAAGCTCCCCAAACAAATTCACATTTATACCTTTCAAAGCAAACCTTTGTTGAGAGGACAATGTTACACTAACTGTATTCCAAATACTATCCAGCCCATAACTGGGCTGCAGGCCAATTGGTATTGGCACTTACTGGCCAACTGCAGACAGAAAAAGTCGAAAGCCATGAGGAGCACACTCTGGCCTGCATGCTCTGACTCAAGGACTATTGCACAGGTCATGGCTGAATGCCACGCTTGGCTCCTAAAGCCCACTGGGACAGGAAGATGGGAGCCCAGTTCTCATCTAGTGAGGATTCTCAGGATCCTGTCCAAAACCCGTGCAGCATGCAGGTCTTCCTTAACCTCGAGAAAATTGCCATCAGCATGTTAGCATTCCTTTAAGCAGGTTCACAAATCCCTGAACGATCCCTCTCTCTGTTAAAATGTCATCATTTACCCTCGTACAAAGACTTTCATTAAGATTGTGGCCACCAAATGTTTAAATTCCACCCTGGTGTCACAGAAAAACGACTAACGTTATGAATGTTACAATAGCAGACATTTAAAAATAGGATACAAATAATACATGCAAGAATAATTTAGCCAGCCAAAGTTCAACCCGTGCTCTTTTAACCTTGTTCAAGGAGAGAATACATTTTTGTATTCAGGGGCTACATTTAATAATAAATTAATTTAGTAATACATTAGTCGGACACGTGCAATTATAAAATAATAAATTATTAAACATTTATAGGCAAGGAAGCTTAAACACTCAACATCTCATTATAGCCGGGAACATCAATTTCTTGAATTTATTTTTAGAAACTTTATTTAAAGTTTTACACAATAACATAATACAGGTGTGCAACCAATACCAGCAAAAAGAATCAAGTAGTCATAAAACATGGTGGAGCAGTTCTAGAAATCGGTTCAACCGCTGATCCCCCCCCGCCCCCCCTCCCCTTGCACAAGCATTAGCCAAGTATAACAGACATTTAATCCCCCTCCTCTTTGGTTCCTGGCTGGAGCATAAACATTTCTAGAAATAATCATTAGGATCGTTTAAGGACCCCTAGATTTGATCAATCAATGTATTTATGGTTTCAGTCCTAGGGCCATACAATATACAAAACAGAGTTTTAAAAGAGTTGTGTTAATCAATACAAATGTAATAAAAAGGAAGCAAAAAAAAACACTAACGCATATATGACAAAAATCTTTATTAGATCTGTGCAGGGCTCCGGTATGGGCATAGTCGTGGGGGGAAAGAGGGGGAAAGTTGGATCTAGTCAACGTCCAAGTACAGGAGATGCGGAGAGCCCCCCCCCCCCCCAGGCGAACGATCGATATCAGTTCAGAGAGAGTGATACAGCCTTGCTGCACCTCCTTCAGCTGTAGGCTAAACATATAGGTCGAAGGATCTGCCTTTCAGTGTGCAAGTATAAAATGGAGAACAAACTCTGGCCTTTCAGTTTGCACACGGATTGATCTGTGGCTGTTAAGTTATTTGACCAATTGTAATTTGGATTTGTAAATGCATTAAATCAGAAGGTATCAGAGTGCTGAACCGGGAAAGTAGGGGTAACTAAAAATAAATAAATAAATAAATAAATGTGTAAACCAATGAAGTCCGAGTGACTAACAAGGAAATCTAGTTAAGAAAATAACCACATTTTCACCTACCTGCGGAAAATCAAATCCGAATTAAGGCTCCTAATGTATTCCGGGAGGGAATAACACAACCTGCCAGCTGCCACCGTGAAAGCTCGGACCCCCCCACCCCCATCTAACTTTCCTGCACCTAGAAACAACCACCTTACTCCTTGCTGCAGATCGCAAAGGTCTGCTAGGATCACACCAGTTGAAAGCAGTCCTGTGATAGCAAGAGTCCTGCAGATGGAGACCCTTATGAGCCAGACAAAGGGCTTTGAAGGACACCGGCTTCTTCATTAGCAATCAATGGAGAGTCCTCAAGCCCTCCCTAACAGAGATGTGTCTTGGCAGACCCGGGACCAGTCAAGCTGCTGCATTCTGGATAACCTGGAGCTTCTTTAAAGAGTACTGAATAACATTTGGTAATGGGCATTACAATAGTCCAAACGAGACGTGATGAGCACAATGACCACTGACACCCTAAGCTCCTGTGGAAGAAAAGGAAAGATTTTCTTCAGAGACTTAATGACCCAAAAGCAGGAGGTTACCGTTCTGTTGACCTGGGTGTCGAAAGTCAAGGTGTTGTGGAAAATGAACCCCAGATTTTTGGCCGTGGCTACAAGAACAGGTAGAGAGTACCACAAGTATCCGGCTACCAACGGTTGGTCCAAGTAGAGTTTTCCGCCCCAAAAACCACAATCTACTATACATGCCCTAAACATGTCCGCCATCTCTTCTTAGTCAACTGCATAGAATACCTGGAAACCAAAGGGAGAGCACCAATTTCGCCAGGGGGTGGGTAGACATACAAGTTGAATAAAGTAGGTCAAAGGGAGGACCCCTGTAGAACCCCACAGGGAAGCTGAAGAGGCTTGGCTCTAAAATATCTACAGGTGGCTGTAATAGTCCTCTTCACTAAGAAGGAATCCCGCAGATTGAGGGCGACATCCCTCAGTCCAGCCTGTCACAGCTTTGTACCAACAGAGATGAAGAAATGGTGTCAAAGGCTGCAGACAGATCTCGCATAACCAGAACGGCTGCACCTCCCCGGTTTGAATCAGCAGCTACCAGAAGAGCAGATTCAGTGCCGTGATTCCTCCTAAACCCATTTTGAGAATGGTCCAGGAGTTCATGGCCGGTGAAAAACTGGCCAATTCCTGGTTGATGTGCTTCTCCAGGATTTTAGCTGGTGCAGGCAGCAGAGAAATTGGGCGCAGATTTTTTAAGTCACCAGAGTTTTAGTCAGGATTTTTCTTAAGTGGGATGACAAACACTTCGTTCCAGCACTGCGGGTACACTCCACACTCCATTACCTGCGAATAGACTTCTCCAAGGAATCTACAATTTAGACCGGAACCAACAGCAATACCTTGGGAGGACAAGGGTCATCTGGCGAGCCTGAGGTGATTTGTCCTAAAAGGATTTGGTTATGTTAATCTGTTTTCTAAAGCACTCGATTACCCATAGGTGTCTAGCTGCTGGCTTTAATACAGAAGAAGAGAGCAGGAAAATGTTCTAATTTTCTCCACTGAAATCGGGGAGAACCTAGATAAACATCTGTGAATAGGCCGTCTAGGAGTGACATCTTTCATGCAGGGAACAGTAGGCCTATCCTTGCGTTCATCCAACCAGGAAGCAACTGGCCGGTCATTTGGTTCTGGAAAATCTGTTACTTCATGATATTTTCTCTAAAGAACACGGCCACCTTGTCACAGAAAATCTTGTTGATTTTCCAACGCCTGATGCAAGAGACATACTGGCAAAATACCAAGAGAAAATTCCAGACAAAAAGTTTCTCTCAAGTGGCACCAAAGAGCTTTAGTATGGGTCATAAGCAATTGACGGATGAGGTTAAAATGTACTTTAATAAGACAGCCACCCTTCTGGGCCCATTCTGCTCTGAAATAGACCAAGCGTGACTTTGACAATTTTTGCACTGTCCCAAGGCATTGAATAAGGGCGAGTCCAGAAGCCAAAATATCCGATATTTGTAAGGGCAGCAGCAACGTGGCCCAAACATTGCAGCTTTGTCAGGTCTCCGTTTGCCAACATGTCAGAGACAACAGATACATAGCTAGTCGCACTTTAGTCTATAATGTGACCCGGTATAGGAATGCTTATGGGAGGCGACGGGCTCTACTGGGCTAGGCCAAGCTCGGTCTTTAAGGTCATTGTGTGAGTGCTGGGATCTAAATAGAATAACTGCTTAAGGAATTGGTTTCCGGCGTTTTTAGAGTACTGGAGGTCCGTCCTATGCCCCCTAGTTCTGCCCAGTATTAAACAACTGACAGGACATTTGCTTTGTGGGCGTGATGATTGACTCCAGAGATCTTCCTCTGATCTTTTCGGCATAGTGGCCGATTACACCCAAATTGTCTCATCAGGGACTCGATCTTGTAGACCTGGGTCAACTAAGACAAGTTGTCATCAAATCGTAAGCCCAGGTAATCGAACGGTTTCACTCTTTCCAACCTTATTGCATGAATTCTAAAGGTCTATTTTAACTTTTTGCGAGTGCTTTATGCCATGAATTTCATTTTAGAGATGTTAAATATCAATCTTTAGTTCGTACATTTTAATTTTCCACGCACAAGTGCAGTTGGTGCAGCAATCGTTCAGTTTGGGAAGAATAATCACATCAGCAACAGCATAGGCAGTTTAGAACCCCCTAATTTGGGGACATCAAGGTCTAGATCAGTGAGAGTATTGCCCAAATCGTTGAAGAGATTGCCCAAAATTTCATAAAAATTTCGACCTTGCCCGAATGGGCTAAAAAGAAGCATTATTTAAATTACATTTTGGTCAGTTTATCATACTTCTCCCCGAGAGTAGGAACTTTGTCAGATTGCGACTGATGTGCAATAACTGATCTTGCCACTAACAAGGATATAAACAAGCATTTGCAATGAAATAGATCTCGCATTTAAGCAAGTTTAAGCTATTGGCATTGTAAATGACAATGCCTTTATTTTGCACATAGATAAAAGGCATTTGTCATTTACAATGCCAATAGCTTAAACTCGCGTAAATGTGAGACCTATTGCATTGCAAATGCTCGTTTTAAAAAGCCTCAATATTTGAAAATTACATCCTCCCACTTGCAAACAGGAACTTAGTTTCCATATATTTAGCCCCCCCTTCAAAGAACTTGTTTGCTCGCACAAGGCAAAATGCCAAATCGGTGGTGAAATGTAACAAACACATAAAACATATGTAACATACATGCATCTTCTGTTCATGTGAGTTAGGGCCTACATCATCTTCATTGGCTTTTGGCTAGATGTGCGCTATAGAAATACTACATACATACATACACACATACTGACAGACATACCTACATACAGAGATATACCTGCATACACACGCAAAAACCAGTAGATAGTGTTGTCCAGTAGAGGTAGAGCTGGTTTTGGTAGCTGGGTGGTCAGGGTTTTTATTGTAAACAGGGGCCTGAAGATTGAAGGCTTGAATTTTGTAACTCAGCCTTTCATTCTTTTAGGGCATCAAAATGAGCACCGCTGAGGGCTGCGAGTGGCGCAGTAATCCCCATGTTACTGTTCATGAAAGATATCGTCTGCATTGAGATTGCCACTCATGGGGAGATATCACGACTTGAAGTTCAGAGGTTTATCTGCGAAAAGAATCAAACACGTCCGTGTGAAAAAACAGCTGAGAAACATACGGCAATGGGGCGGGCTAGTTTCGTGATATTCTGAATTCCCACAACAAAGTAATAATTATACCGAGGGTTTTGGTCCTTCCAGGCGCTAGAATGTACATTAAACTCTCGTACCACCAGTAAGCCGTCCCGAGTTGGAAAACGCCTTTTAACATTGCTATTAAACTGCAAGAGTCTGCCAACAAGAGGTAGTAATGCCTAGTAAAGCAAAGCCGGCACGATATGGACATCCGCGCCTTACTGCCAAGCGAAGACACGGACAATGTCCTCTTCTTTTCTGTGCTGGCAACTGCCCCCCCCCCCCCCTTTCTATTATTCCCTCTCTTTCTGTCTTGCTCCTCACTTACTGAAAACCATGACTTGAAGAAATGGTTCATAACCTCTTTCCTTCTTTCATTTAGTTGCTTCCCTGTGAAATGGATCCAAAAAAGAACAAGCTGTCTCCATGGAGCCGACGGGGGACGGACAGCGAAAGCATGCGATGCGCTTGTGAGCGGTGGGAGCTAGAGACAAGACGCCATGCAGGCGCGCCGGTGGGAGCGTGTGAAGCAGAGGTGACACCATGCGCGTGCACATCGGATGTCCGTGCGCGCACATGGTTTGTCTCCCTTCGCTAGGAAAAGCCACAACAATAGAGTCTCGCCAAGCGAAGTAGCTGCGCTGCGTTCGCTAGGCGCGACCTAAAAACTATTTTGGCTTGATTGCCCGATACCCTGCTTAAATGGACTGAATATCCAAGGAGGGCAGCCCTAAGAACTGGTGCAATAGAACTCCATACTCAACTGCTAATAAAATTAAAAGTTAACTCCTAGTATTCAATTACGCTGGAACAGGACAGTGCCATAAAAAAAACAATTCCTAGAGCTCTCCTTTAAGGACCTCGTACAAGATAGGTAACAGCGACACTGATCTGATTAAGGACAGAAGTATAATATATCACTCACTTGAAGGGAAAATGCATGCACGCATAATGGTCTCCTATAATTGATGAAAAAGGGAACGTATAAGTACATTACAAAATCTGATATTGATTACTACCTCCATTTCTATGGCCCATTTTTGAATTATTTTCTGAGGGCTGGCTGATGGCAATACTTTATACACATATTCATACCATGCTCCTATACCCCCGAAGAGTTGCTTACCAACTCATGTTTTTTACTAAGTCAGATGTCTGCTCAACTTCTCACATCGATCTTGGCCAAGAAGCTAATTATTTGGTAGTTGGATAACTAAAACCAAGATTTTGGTAGAATATCTAGCTTTTCAAAGTAACCCTATAGTTGCCATAAGTACGGACAAAAAAAAAAAAAGACCTAAAAAATAAAAAAAGGTGGCAGAGACTATTGATTGGGAGATTTTCTATAATATGCAGATCTCGGTCACCTCGCTGTGGTAAAAGAAGTCAGACTAACTGCTCAGAGTTGGTTACCTGTTTACTAAGCCAGTGTGGGAAGAGTTTCTTTGAGTATTTGGAAAGCAAATGGTCCCAGTGGCATTCGTTGGATATGTCAAGGTTCAATATGTCACCATACATATTTAACATGTAACTTCTGGCAGATGCTATTGGAAATTGACAATTGGTGCTCTCTCTCTGACAGGCACCAACACTTAAAATAAATCCTTGAGAATTTTAAAGTTACAAATGAATATATATATATCCATCCCAAAAAGCTTTTTCTCCATGTTCATTTCCATAGGAAACTTTAGACACTGCTACAGCCCGAACTACTGAACGGAATTACACCAAATTTGGCAACAAGGTAGCTCTTGGTTCAAAAGCACTCTTTTTGTATTTATTTATTTTATGGCGTTATATATAGCGCGAACTCGCCCCGATGGTATCGGGTGTTAGAGCGCTTTACACGAGCATCAGTTGCCTTGCGTGAGGACACATTAATTTGTTAGGCACGGGGAGATTAAGGGATTTGCTCAGAATCACAGGATGTTGCGCTTCTTTTGAGACTCGAACCCAGTTCCCCAGATTGGAGGTCGACCGCCCCAGCCATTAGGCCAACTCTTCTCCCCAACACAAGCATTGGTAAAGGAGTTAGATTTCACCCAAGTGATTAATAATAAGCAGTTTTTGTTGTAAGTTGTAGCTTGCTTAGTAGTTTTACAATATAAGTTACAGAAAGTCTATTAGAGTTTTAGGACTTATTTATGTACAAAAAGGCAATGTATTGTGCTGTTACTTGGGGTAGAGTGCAGTTAAGTAATAGCAAAATTTTGAAAAATGAAAGAGGGATATAATAGAATTAATTGATTAAATGGTGTAAATCCGTAGTGTAGTTCCTGAGAAATTTAAACATTTAAACATTTCTCAGATATACAACTGGGGACGGGGAGGAACGCGAACCCTCCAGATCTGGTGTATGCAATCTGATTGGCTGCCAACACTTCAAACCAGGAAGTGTTGGCAGCCATCTTGTGACTTGGTTGAACCGAGTCACAAGAAAAAAGGTAAAAACAAATCC
Organism: Triturus cristatus; assembly: GCF_964204655.1. Lineage (NCBI taxonomy): Eukaryota > Metazoa > Chordata > Amphibia > Caudata > Salamandridae > Triturus > Triturus cristatus. The sequence continues at coordinate 1,750,792,129 of NC_140589.1, read as the reverse complement.
TAAAAAAAAAAAAAGAAAAAGGGGTCAATGTACAAACACCCTAGCCCTCCTCAGGGACCCCCAGGGCCAAAATCAAGCATTTAAAAAGCAATAATAATTTAGCGGGATTCACAGTGGATGCGCAAATCCAGCCAAAAACATTTTTTTTGAAAAAAAACAAAGTGTGGCCTCCTACGCTTCGTTTAGTTTCTTTTAGGGCCCCTGCCCCTGGGTGGGCCAGGTCCCGGGGCAACAATAAAAAGAGTTGCAGGGGACGACCACCTCTCGGAGCTTATAGATGGAATGCAGAGGTGGGGCTACACAGCACCCCCCCTGCAGGTCTGGGGTCCGCCACCTCCCCAGGGCTTTTTGCTTTTAAAAAAAAAAAAAAAAAGTGTGGGAGGCTCCTGCCCCCCCCCTCAGCCCCGGGGACCACCACCTCCCTGGGGCTAAATTGAGAAAGATGCGTAGGGGGGCTCTAGCTCCCCCACAGAGCCCCGGGGACCGCCACCTCTCTGGGGCTAAAATGCTGTCGGAGGGGGGGGGGGGGCTCCGCGGCCCCCTGTGTGAAGCTGTAAATGGCCAAGGGAAAAGCCACCCCCTCGGGCCGGCTCCAGTAATGTCCTGGGGTGCCCACCCCCGGGACATTGCAGTTTGCTATGGGATGGCAGGAGCAGTGCTCCCGCCATCCCATAACAAACAAGTGCTCCCCTTTGAACAAGTGAGAGCAAAATGCTCTCATTTCTTTAAAGTGGAGCATTTGCTTTTTATCCCCATGGAGCTGCATCTTAGCAGCTCACTGGGGGTAAAAAACAATGCCAGCTCCCGCATGAGGCAGGAGCCGGACAGGACAGCGGGGGCTTCAGGCTTCCCCTCATGGTTCCAAACAAGATGCCCATGCCCCGAGGGATGGGGTGCCCGGAGCCAAAATCAGCCTGGGGAGGTTAGAGACAAAGGCCCAGCCTGGGGAAATGGGGGCCCGCGGCTTATATCGGCCTCGGGAGGGGGGCTGCGCGGCTCCCCTTCCCATTTTATTTTAAATAAAAATGGGCGAGGCCCCGGAGGATACTGACCCCGGGGCCCAAAAGGGTCAAGGGAGGGGGGGGGGGGGGGGGGAAGGGGGCACACATCCCCCACTTTCCTAAAATAACCGGGGAAAAAAAGACAAAGCCGCAACTTGCCGGATGCCCCGCCCCCTTTCTCCACTACTCTGCAACCATGCCTCCTGGCGCACTCTTGGTTGGGGGATGAAGTCCCATTCACTCCTGAGGGTCCTTAGGGGCCAACTAGCGCACCGGTTACCAAACCCACACAGCTCACCTGTTACCAATCCCACACAGCTGGATCGCTGCGAGGTGGTCGGAGGCCACGCCCCTTTTTCTACCACTCTGCAAATACGCCTCTCAGCGCACTGCTGGTGGGGCAATTGGGTCCGCTCGTTTCCTGAGGGCCTCAGGACTAAAGTGGACTTCATCCCCCAAGCAGCAGGGAGCCAGGAGGTGCATTTGCAGAGTGGTGGAGAAAGGGGGGTAATAGGAGGAGTGGTTGCCCCCCCCCCCCCCCCCAAGGACGTCCTTGGGGCCCACCTACCCCTCCAGTAGGCCCCACAAAGCAGGATTGCAGAGAAGTTGTCAGAGGCCACGCCCCCTTTCTTAACCACTCTGCAAATGTGCCATCCGGTGCATTACTAGTTGGGGGATAAAGTCCCCTGGGCTCCAGAGGGACCTTTGGGGCCAAGAAGCCCTCCTGGTGCATCCTGTAAGCCCCACACAGCGGAATTCCTGAGAGCTGGTCGGGCGCCAAGCCCCCTTTCTCTACCACTCAGCAAACGGGACTGCTAGTTAAAAAAAAGCTTAGAAATTCACTTAAAAAAAAAAAACAAAGGTTACAGGGACGTTATAGTTAGGCTGACATTTCACTCGTACAAACACAGCGAAATGCAGAAGTTATAGTTAGCTTGCTTTCCAACATAAAACACTAAGCGACTCACCTAAAACTACCTTGCATCCATCCACCTATCGGCCGTGGAACATTCAATTTGGAACACTTAGAAACACAACTAACATCAAGTACAAATCTGGAAACAATAAATTCTTTTCAAAATCTATATCAGTGGCTAAAGGAAGCTTTTGACATCCTGATACCACTCAAAATCACACAACAGAACAAAAGAAAAAAGTGCCTTGGAGAAACATTGAAATAAAAGACATAAAACAACAAACTAGAAAGCTGCAACGTACCTGGCTCAAAACAAACTCCAAACAAGACAAACTTCTCCTACAGAAAATTAACAGATTATACAAGTCGGCTATCAAAAAAGCTAAGAAAAGGTACTATTCAGACAGAATTCAAAACGCTAAGTGTGCAAATAAAGAATTATATTAAATACTCAATGAATTTCGCAAACCGAATTGCCTAGAAGGAACTCATCCTGGTACTCAAAATTTCACAGACAAACTGGCAAATTACACGGACAAAGCAGACACGTTGGACTCGTACTTAAAACAGAAACAAAGCACCAGCACTAACCCTTGTACTAAACAACCCAAAAATACTCTAAACAAGCCTCTCCGTTCCTTCTAACACATCTCACACGATGAATTTATGGACCAAAGCAAGCAGGCCTGCTGGCAGCCCTTCTGACCCCTGTCCACCACAAACTTTCAAGACAACTCTTTTAACAACCTCGGCTGCCACTCCAGTAAGAAGAATCAACGATTCCTTCACTACCGGAATATTTCCAGAAGAACTAAAAAAAATTAAAAATCACATACGACCTTTACTGAAGAAAGCAAACTTGGACCAACTGAACCCTGACAACTACAGACCCATTACAAATGGACCTTTCCTGGACAAACTGATAGAAAGAGCAGCGTTTGCCCAGATGTCACAATTCATTGAAGAGAATGACATACTTTCAGACTTCCAAACAGGATTCCGTCCGGGAAGAGGCACTGAATCTGCCCTCCTTGCCATCTGGGATGACCTGAAGAATACAGTTGACCGTAACGGGGTTGCTGCGCTACTCTTCTTGGACCTCTCAGCTGCCTTTGACACGGTTGACCATGACACTCTGAAACAAAGACTCTATGAAGCCGGCATAGAGGGAACTGCTCTAGACTGGATTGCGTCCTACCTTCGAAACAGAATTAATGTCATCCATATCCCACCTTTCTCGTCCAAACCGTACTCCACAAAAGCAGGGGACCCTCAAGGTTCTATCATCTCGCCCATGCTTTTCAACATCTACATGAAGTCATTACCAGTACTGATCAATAAATCTCACCTCACGTGCTATAACTATGCAGATGACACGCAAATACTCCTTCAACTGGAATGCCCAAAAGACATTGGAAAATGACCAATTTTCAGCTGTCTCAGAGCCGTGGACGACTTGGAGCCATCTTAAATTGAATGCTTCAAAAACTGAAATACTCACGTGTGGCGATTGGGAACATTACAACCCGCTTGACGCATGGCCTAATGAACTGGGATCACCGCCTCGAAGGAAGTTAGAGACCTCGGAATGACAATGGACTCCAAGCGGTCGATGAATGTCCAAGTGGACAAACTAGCAAGATCAAGCTTGGTCACTATTCAGTTTCAAAAAGGTTTATTCGATTTTCAGAACAAAATCATAAAAGCATACATTAAAAGGTGCAATAACATTAAAAACAGTTAAAACAGTCGCCCGAGTTGGAAATATTATTAATATATCTGTCATGTGCAAATCATAAAAGTTCATTTAAGAAGAAGCTAGTATTCCTCGAGAAACAGCAGAATCTAAAATATAGGGTTGATACTCATAGTGATTGCATTGAGTTCCGAAACCTGATAACCAGTTTTAGGAAGCTAGATACAGCATAAATAACAGATTCATTTTCTAGCTGATCTACTGCCTTTAAAATTGGTTTCAGAAAAGCCCCCCTTGGCACCTGATAAAATTTACAGAATAAAACACAATGAATATTTGATTGAGCAGAAATGTCATCACATGGGCATACTAAAATTTCGTTTGACCAATTATTACAATCTGGGAAGGTGGTCAGGCGAAAAAAAGTGCCTAGTCTAAAACAGGTCAATAACATTCGAGCATAACAGCTTGACTGAATCGAAAGGTACCCTTGAAGCCCTTCATGAACAGTGATTTGCTGATATCCAATGACTGCAGTTTTAGTTTTTTCCATATTCCACCTAATATTAGTTAGATGGTTGAGGGCCAGCTTTCTTAGGGACTTTCTGGACACCATTTCCATACTTGATGGCCTCACAAAATACTCTGGGTGTCCGAGCACAGTTAGCATGTTCTTTACATAGGTGAGCCATTTGATATTACTTATTCCATCAAGTTTAAGACAGTCAATGATTAAATCTCTGTTTAACCCCTTCTGTGCCACACCCTTTCCCCCTCCTGTGCCGGGCGTTACATTAGTGGGCAGGTTTCATGACGAGAGTCTCGTCATGGGCACAGCGCGACCGTGCTCCATGACGAGACCATCTCGTCATGGGCACAGAAGAGGTTAATGAAGTCTCAGGGGTAACCCATATTTTGTGCCACAATAATGTAGGCGCGATTTTTATGACATCGGAAATGTATAATAGACCCAACTCAATATGTACAATATAGGTAGCTGATGATTTGGGGACCCCTAATAAATAGCGAAGGAACGGATTCAGTTTTTTGTATCAGTTGTGGGTTTTCGATACCCCAAAGGCCGGACCCATAAGTGGCAGTAGAGATACATTTTGCTTTATAAATTGAAATCAGTTCCTTCACAGGTCTGCCCCCTAGTTTGGCCGCAAAATTTTTCAGAGCGCCTATTGCCCGGGTAAAAGCTAGAGGTCTGGCATTTAATGCTGCATGCCAGTTCCCCTTCCTATCAAAATTTATTCCGAGGTAGGAAAATCGGTCCGTGGTCTCGATCCTCCTGCCATCAAGGAAGATTGGACAGGGTGCTTTCTTTGTCCCGGGACCACATGCCATGGTGTAGGTTTTTGTAATATTGACTTTTAACTCTCGGTCTCTCATGTAGTTAGCAAATTTCAGGACGGCCCTCTGTAGGCCAATCCTAGTTCGAGACATGATAGCGGCATCATCAGCATAAAGGAATAGTGGTGCTGATGTTCCCAGGATAATTGGGTAATCGTACTGTGACTCCCTTAGGTGTTGACCGATGGAATTTATATATAGGGTGAAGAGAAGGGGTGCTAAAATGCACCCCTGTCGCACCCCTCTCTTAATGGGAAACTTGTCAGAGCACTCGCCCATATTGCCATAGCGTACCCTGGCACCTGTATCCCTATACAGTGCTTTTATGAACTGGAGAATATTAAAATCTATACCCATTTCAGATAATGTGGACCATAGTTTCTCGTGGTCCACACAATCGAAAGCGGAACTCAGGTCCACAAAGGTAACAAAGAGGTTTCCCTTTTTGGCCTGAGTGTACTTGGATAAAACTAAGGCCAAATTTAATCCCTGCTCTATAGTACCTTTACCCGATCTAAATCTATACTGTAAGTTTGAGACTACGTTATTCTCTTCTGCCCAGAGTTGTATCCTATTTAGAATTATCCGGCCAGCTACCTTCATTAATGCATCTAATAATGATATTGGCCGGTAACAGGTTGGGTCATTTCGGTCTCCTCTTTTAAAAATTGGAACAACTATAGCTTCAGACCAGGACGATAAAAACCCATGTTGGTTTGAGTGGTTTAAAACATTTGTTAACATAGGAGCCCAAAGATCAATCTCAGCTCTATAGACGTCTATTGGGACTCCGTCCGGGCCCGGGGCTTTACCTGAAGGGCTTTCTTTGATTGCCTTAATGACCTCCTTACAAGTAAAAATAATACCTAGCGGGAATGTATTCAATGAGTTTGCAATATGTTGGTTACCCGTCTCATCAGTCGTGGGATTAACAGGGTCAGAATGATTAACTTTGTCATACAAGTGTTTAAAATGGTTGACCCAGGTTTCCCCGTTGATGGCTATGTCTATAATGTCTGTCTGTTTATTCTGTATATAAGGAGCATTTACCGCTTTCCAGAAAGCGGTATTATCCTTAGATTTTGAGGCTTCATAGAGGGCCAACCAAGCCTCTTTCCTCAGGGATAGTTTCCTCATTTTAACAGCCGACTGATACAGCTTTCTAGCTTGGCGAATCTACACAGGGCATTTTGTTGATGCATGCAGTGCCCTTTTTAGAGCTGCGAGTGCTTTTGTACAGCTGTTATCAAACCAACCGTGGGTGCTATTGGAATTTGGTCGATACTCCCTGGTTAGAAGCTTTTTCAGTTCTGATTGTATTTTTAAGAACAAGCCCATAATATTTGGTGACTCCTCAGTTTCTGACAGACAGATAAACATGTCTTCTTGAGTTGTTACTGCTAAATTATATAAGAATCCTACAGGGTCTACCCTGTCCCATTTTATAGAATAACCATTTCTAGTAGCTAGGTTAATGGTGGATTGGTATATACATTTATCCACTGAGGTCTGCTTGCACCCTTAAATTTTTAAGTTAAAGGAAATTGGATAATGATCGCTAAAAACAGCATCAAGTGTTTCCCATGTTGATACTAACCCTGCGTGAGTTGTGGATAAAAGAGTAAAATCAATTGTTGAGTTGCACCCCCGCCCGTGAAAAGTTGGCTGAAACTGAATATTTGGAGTACATAACTCGTTAATATAGGACAAATTAAAATGAAAGATCATATTGTGAAACATATTTCTTGGGTTCGAGTGGGTGAAATGGGTGGGATTATCATCCTTATGTTCACCGAGGCCACAAATACCCTTAGAACCGTTAGGACAGACAGTACAATTAAAATCACCCAGCCCAATCAAAGCCATCTCACCTTCTTTCTGGTCCTTAATAGTATTAGCACTATGCATAAGTTTGTCAATTACACTTTCTAAACTGTTTATTGGCACATTATTATAAAAATTTATTAGGGTCAAAATCTTTACATGACCCCAGCTAATTGATAAAATCTGATAATACTCAGTAGTCATGAATCTGAGTATTTTTATTTCCTCTGTAATAGAAACATATATACACAGGCCCCCTTTATTTCTCCCCTGTGGGCTTACTAGTGCGGGTGTATGAAAAGTCTGATATCCAGGTATGTGCAGTTCATCTATAGCCCACGTTTCCTGGAGACAGACAATACTATAATTGGTGACTATGTCTAGCCACGGTTGATGGATCACTTTATAAGACCTGCGACGTTCCATGATAGGATGTTTTGGGTAGCATTTACCCTCCTAGGGGAGGAGTCATCAATACTATCTCTAGGTATGACCGCTATAGTGGGAGGAGGAGCTAACTTTGTTTGACGATCAGGTTGAGACAGAGTCCATGTATATTTTATCTAGATCGTTCTGACCCTGGTCGTTTACTGCCTCTTGGGTTCTAGTTCCCTTGTCCCAGTTTTTATAGGCATCCCTGCCTAGGCATACATTTCTAGAGTGATCGTTGGGGGCCACAAAAGTAGTTGCATAAAAGTGGGCCTCCAGATTAGTCTTCATCTGTCAGTCCAGATCATCTAAATCTGTTAGTGCCTCAAAATGGTTAGCTAGAGGGATGGACCATTGTGGATACTGAACTGCATTTTGTATACTATGATGTTGGTAGGGGAAGGGCCTATCTACATGTGGTGGTAATGGATAAGGGTCTACCCAATGGCTAGGTAACCTGAAGGGTTGGGCTGGGGGGGGGGGGGTATGTCTAGAGTTCTTAAAAGTCTCACGAATTGATCTATTGTTGCGGGCATCAAGAGAGATGGGAGGGTAAAAGTAGCTCCGATCACGGGTTGATATTCCTGCCCCTCCTCTCTCCAGGTACCAATCTACTATATGGGTAACTACCCTTCGGTCCTTGAAGTTAATGAATAGAATATCCCCCTATATATCTTTGGGTCTATGCCCTACCCAAGCTAGTCTTCTCACAAAAAGAATTTCGCCATTTATGTTAGGGGGCAAAGGTCTATTTTTCCTTAACCAATAAATTGCTTTATTTTTAAGTTTTTTAAACCCCTCCGTTTTCCAAACTGTCAACTCTGGGACTCCTGTAAGTACTATAACGTATGGAGCCGCCTCGGGTGGCAAGTCTATATGCTGACCCATTCCTTTCGTATTCCTGTCCGGGAGAGGTACCCTAGAGGTGGTTGCGCTTTTACTTCCTTGTGTATTCAGGTGTGCTGATGGTCTCACCGCCCCTGTTGTAGTAGGCGCACGGACGGTGTTAACCGGGATCAATATGCTTTTAGTAAGTGGCGGTAAGATATCCCCAGTGGTAGTTGAATTAGAGAGTTTCTGACCACAAGTGATATGAGGTTGAATAGTGGCCAGTTCCTTCAATAATTTACTATTTGATGTGGATACTTCCGCTAATCCACCTCCATCTATTACAGACCTTTGGTATAGATTTTTCAATGAACCTGGTTTTGACACTTTTTATTTTTTCGAGCACCCGGGTGATAGCTGAAGGCCTTTTAACTGGTCTGTGTCCTCAGTAATATATTTGCTGGTTTTATATTATAGACTCTTTCCTCTGACGAAGGGCTGACCATGCCCGAAATGCATCAGGAGAGACGTTTGTACAATGGATGAATGCATCCTTATATGAAATATTAGAAGAAGCCAACTACTTTGTTCAATTATTCACTGTTGGACCCGGCCTCGTGGCGTGGTCCTGACTTCCCTGGGGTTGGGCCCGTTCCCCGCCCTGGCCTCCACGGGCCACCCGTTCGAGCCGCACGAGGTCGCATACACCTCGGGGCTCCACCATTTTGTTGCCTGCCACGTGACCCTGCACACCAGTCCCCCTGACTCCGCTCAACCCGGCCTCGGCCCCAGCGAGGCCCAGACATTGAGGCACCAAGAACTGGCCAGGGGGTATCACGTGAACACCTCATCGCCCTGGCAGAGGGCGGTATCGATGGGACCCCCAACCGTCCCCACACACCGAGGTGCGATCGGCCTCCATCTCTCCTGGGCCCGGCGCCTCTCCTGCTGGGCGTCTGGCCGCTCCCAACCCGGCCTCTCCGCCCCTCCGGGCGCAAGGGTCCGGACTTCAAAGGGCTCCAGGCCTATATCTGGGGCGACCCCACAACAGACCGGCAGCTGTATCCCGGAGTCGAGAGCCCTGCTGATTGAATCGCGGCCGACCCTACGGAGGAGAACTCTTGCTTGAAACCACCACGAGCCCTGCAGACTGCGTCGCGGCTCCTTCTTGCTGAACCCTTGAAGCCCCCCGGAACATCGGGGCCCTGCTGACGCTGTCGCGGCCCAACCTCGCTGAAACCTCCCTCGGAGCCCTGCTGACGACGTCGCGGCTCGAGCTGAGCGGAAACCATCTTGAGAGCCCCGCTGACCTGGTCGCGGCTCTCCACGAACTGAACGCCAGAGTCCTGCTGACGCCGTCGCGGCTCGACCCCTCCGAGTTCCGGAGGCCCTCCAGCTTGAGGATAAGAACTGGGCCCCAGGTACCCTCGTACCAAGCTCCTGCCAAGGACTGTCCCGCTACCCCTTCCCCACTAAAGAGACACTGAGACCTTTGTGGATCCCTTGATCCCCTTTCGTGTAAATATTGATCCCGTAACGTGCTCATAAAGAATTGCTCGTCTTGAGACAACCTCCTTGAGTCCTGTGTGGTGGTGTTACTGTGCTAGTACATAATAGGAGAAGGATCTCCCAGGAGGCTTCTCTGCAGCGCTCGGCTACTTCGTACAGTGTGGGGGCCCCTCTGGGGGGTCTCTCCGACTCCCCGAGGTCCGCCTTCCAACATTCACCACAACATTCACCAAGTTCTTCAGACCCTGCTTTCAGCAGGCGATTTGCTGTGCTCAGGGGGACGTCACCTATGCAGGAGATTCTGCCTCAGTGCCATAGAAATGTCACTTTCCAAGCAGTGTAAAATTACTTGAGAAAGCCAGAGAAGCGCGAGAGACATGAGACTTCCAGCTGGACAACATTTCCTGACCATGCGGGCAAAGCCTCGAGGGATATACGAGAAGATACAACGGTCTTTATCCAAAAGCCAATAGAAGGGGGCACACATGTTCCAGTGGGGACACGGGTTAAGCAAACCTCCAAGACACGCCTTCATAGCTAACTAGAAGAAATGTTCTGCCCTAGATAAAGTACCATAAGAAGCACCAACCACTTGACACACAAGAACCCACATACAGCAGCACAGCTGGGCTTCAAGGAAGGACTGCTGTCTCACTGCAATGAATATCGAAACACAAAGGTAGCGTATATGACCCATAGGAACTTTTTAAGGATGGTCTGTGCTAAGCGTGCGAATTGACTCTCAAACTAGATTCGGGCACCTTTCAAATTCTATTTGACAGTAGTTGTCCAAAAATAACTTAGGACTGGCAGCTCTAATCAAATTGAGTTATAATTCAGGGTCAATAAATTCTTTGCTTAAGTCTTAATTATGTTTTTAGTTCTTGATGTTCATAGAAGTGAACTATGGCACTGAAATAATGTAGCATCATGAAGTCCTGCCCCTGGCCCAACTATGTCCCTATGCAGGTAAACAGACACCTGAAACAGTTAAAGATAAGCCAACATGCAGGTGTTACTGGCCATCATATTTCCTTTGAATGTGATGTTGGCTCTAAGCTAAATAGCCACATACATACAGAACTTTTAAAAGTTTAGTTCAAGAGTACTCACGTGGGATTAGTATGCAACCTTCTGCTACCCTGCCCCGCTGCTGAACCACTGATTTGTAAGAACTTGACTGCCAACAGGACAAAGGTGCCACCAAGGAACAGAGCAGAAAAGGTTGAAATTCTGGTTATTAGCTGTTCAATTTTAATTCAAAGCAATGTTTAAACTCCTTGCATGTGTTCTGAATGAATAGTGCCAACCTGAAGTTAACAAATGTCAACTATAACTGTGTACCAATTCAAGAGACCACAGATTCAGAATGCTACCAAACTGCTACTTATTGACCTGAAAAAACACGACCCAACCGCATCCCGCCCTAAGCACTGGATCCTTTTGCAGTCTAGTCACCTTTCTAATCCTGTGCATGACCTATAGATGGACGAATGGCTTTATTCTCATCTCAAAGTCAAGCATCATCACTTCTCCTCCTACTAGTACTACTACTACTACTACTACTACTACTACTACTACTGCTGCTGCTGCTGCTACCTGAGCCTACCTCACGCAAACCTGCTGGTCACCCCTAGCACTAAACGTAAAAGCAGAGGGGCAATCACTTCTCATCCATCTTTCCTCAGGTCTTGGATTGTCTTACATATGGGAATTTACAACACCCCTAGCCTCACAAAATTTATAGCAAACCACAAAACTCAGCTCTTCTGAGCCTGTGATCTTTACCTTATATCTACCATTCCAAAACCTGGATCTATTCAAACAAGCCTCAAATACGTCTAATGCAACCAGGCTATCATACACCCGTGCCTCTCAGCATCGGTACCACCAGGATTTCTGAATGAATACAACCTTCAAATCGCAATCTTCTTATATTGGTCTCCATCTATTTAAAAAGTATTAAATCCCTGTCTGCACATAAAAATGCTACTATGGGGCCACTACTGTAGCAACAGGAATCAGGTAAATAGTTCAGTGCCAACTTTAATATTTATGACATAGTGGGGAAAAAGCCTGTGTTCACATTGCTCAACTGTGGAGACTCGCTCCACAGAAATTATTTCAGATGGTTATATGCGAACACACCACAATGGGCACCAACCAGTTTCTCAATGGAGAAGGAGGTACATTTTATTAGGTATACGATTTGGAGAAGTTTTTATAAATGTCAGGTGGTTGATAGTTTAACTAGGTCAAGTGAAATGGTTCCAAGTGGTAGAAGCCAGAACTGAAAAGGAACAAGCACCGAGACAGCCGATCACAGATTACAATGCCAGTAAGAAAAATTAACTCTTCACGGTCTATCATTCACCAGGACTGTACCTTGACGGCATACATCCTATTCCAAACAGCAACCTCACACTGAACCTACAGCAGCCCATTGTACTATATAAATTCCAAACAACATCAAATCCCAGTGCACCACTGCACACCACAGCTTCCTTCACCACACCACCCTGCACAATACCACATCAATTCAGACTAAATCAAATCAAACCAGGCAGCACACAGACAACTCTCCAGGAGGTAGAAAGAGCAGTATGGATGGAATGACATTGAGGGCTTCCGTGAAATTCTTAAGTATTTATCTCCTGATGAACAGTCAATTTTGGAGCATTCTGGAAAGGGGTCTATATTTTTTTTAAGGCTCTGTATAGGTCTTGCAACCCATGCACACGTAGCCCACAAGGTCAATTTGATGAGCAGGCTGGTCAATTAAATCCAACATAGTGCTGAGGGGGGGAAATAAAAGACGTACACACAACACACCCCCAATTGTAACGCCAAACAAAATAATTGGAGTAACATCACTAATCTACTTTGCGACGGCTTGTGAACCTACCTAATGCCACACCACCAGGAGAGGAGCCTGTGTGCAAACCCGACACAGGAAGTCATAAGAGTCAGGGAATTCGAAGACACGCACGCCATACCCTCTATGACAAAGTCAATTGCACAGAAAGCATCTCTATCTGTACATAATCCAACAAACGGGGGACAGGAGTAACTGCTGCCCCGCACTAACCCCCTCTGGTGAACACATATGCTATAATCACTAATCGGACTTTAGCAGTTTGACAGATGGGGGATGGAGGTAAGGAGGAAAAAAAAATGGCTATCAACAAAGCATCAAACAACTGAAGCAGGAAACATACGTTAAATCAGAAAGGACAAACATTAGGATTCAGCAGCACAATTAAGTTATAGTCATGAGCACTGCTGGACGTAGCCCTTTCTGCAGGGCTATCCCCAAACTGTCTGCCTTCCCCATCTGTTTTGTTTTCTGAACCCGTTTTTGCTGGCTTTTAGGACTCTAGCACTGGTTACCAATGGTAAAGTGTGCAAAGTGCTTGCGTTCTCTTTTCTTTTAAACAAGGTAGAACTGGCTTATATCCAATTGGCACATTTCAATTACCAGTAAGTCCCTAGTAAAGTGGTACTACATGTACCCAGGGCCTGCAAATTAAACGCTTCTAGTGGGCGTGCAGCACCGATTGTGTAACCCACTAAGTAGCCCTTTAAACAGGTCTCAGGCCTGTCATTCCAGCCTTCATGTGCAGTTTTTAGACTGCCATTTCGACCTGGCAAAATAAATACTTTGCACGGCCCAAGCCTTCTGTTTTGATAAATTAATACATATAAGTGAAACCTAGGGTAGGCCCTGAACAGCCCAGAGGGCAGGGTGCAGTGTATTTCAAAAGTTGAAAATCACAAGGAAGGACAGAGGGCAGATCAAGGTTTAGAACACGCCCCCAGGAATGTAGATATGCATAGAGGTGTGCAGTTCGTATAGATGAGAAGGTCGGGAGAACCTGAGGGATCAAGTCGGGGGATCCGATCCTTCAGGAACAAGAGCCCTCACACAGCTCAAGAAGTTTCATGCTTCATCATAGGGCAGCTCCTCATTGGGCCGGTGCTGCAATGCCCAACAAGCCCGGCAGGGGGGCACTTTGCCGGAGTTCTTTTAAACCGTAGTTGTGAAGTATGAGGATTCAATTGAAAGCCGGTAGGAATGGCTAGTTTGCAGGTCTATGGAATTGTAATTAAAAGACCTCTTTTATGGGAGAGTCAGATTTTTTGAAATCACAATTCTGATGATGCCACTTTTAGAAAGTTGGCATTTTCTTGTCCTAAGCATTTGGTGCCCACAGCCTGATACTGAGTCACATGACTAAGTATAGGTGGCAGTTGGTCTTTGTATATTGCTCCCAGACCAGAAGACAAAGAAGATAGTTGTTGGAAGAATGGGCCACTCAGAGTAAATAAAGGGGAGTGGTCACTAACCACATGTGCACATCACAAACGCCCTCCCTGAGAACTCTCACAAAGAGTTTGCCGCTAGTCGTTGTGACCCCAGACAAGCTGGGGCAAGGACAGGGAGGAAAGGGATGCCCGACACTTCAGGGGGAAGGAAACCTCGAGAAACTTCCTTTACTTCAATGTGGGCACCAGGAATAAAATGATTGACCTCACACCCAAACTCTTCAGTACACTTCTGAACCTGTTCACTCTGCCAGGAAAGTACTCTGCTGAAAGTACTGCCACTCTACTGGACTGATGCTCTGAAGGACTGCAGCCCTGCTGTGCGGACATGCTGTTCTCTAGCCTAGGTGAGAAGGACTGGAACTCTATCTGTTGAACTAGGACCACCAGAGTGACTCCAAGGGCTAGTTGGCTGACCTCCTGACTACAGCCTCAGGGACAGAAGGCTCCAACAACCTTGAGCCCAGCACCTGCCATCTGTGAGTCGTACCCTACAAAGTGGTGTTACCCCAGTCCTGGACCCTTGGAAGAGGGCCTGAAGGTGCTCTGCCAGCCCATCTGTGGATCCTGCAGAACAGATGCATCTCCTCTGCTGTGCAACCATTGAGCAGAACAGACTCATCGCCTCTGCTACGTGCATCCCGACACAGGCTTTCGCATCGCAAGCCCCTCATCAACAGCAGCCTCCACGACAACATAGGTCCTAGCATCGCAGCTCCTTGGAACAGATGCTGTGTGGCCCCTCTCTGACCAGGACCTGGAATCGCCTCAGCTGCGTGACACATCCTAGACCCATGACTCCTCAATTCTTTGCACCCAAGATTTAAGCTACTCTTGTTCAGGGGGCCTAACTGGGTCCATGTATCACGCCCACACTCCATTGTGGTCAGCCTGAACTTAGGACTTTGTCCTGGTCTAGCGCAACCATATATCTACAGTTGGCACTTTATGCTTTTTGGTGAATGTTTAAAATTGCATATCTCCAGTTCTACTGACTGGATTTTTGTCATTTTGATATGGATTTATTGCTTACAATTTACTCTATTTCTCTGAATTGATGTGAGATTTTTCTTGTGTTGTGCTTTGATTTTATTACGGTTTGAAGTGATGCACAAATACTTTACACATTGCCTCTAAGTTAAGTCTGACTGCTCTGTGCCATGCTACCAGAGGGTTTAGCACAGGTGAATTTGGGGCTTGCTTGTGACTTCACCCTGACAAGGATTATGGCTGCTGCTTGAATTTCACTCCCCACCCCTAAACCAGTAATCCAATTTCTTACAGGCAGAGTGACAAAGTCACAAAACCTAAATCTCGGAATGTAGCACTTTTCAGGTGGGGCCAACTAATCACAAGGCAGAAAAATTACAAACAGCACCAAGGTTTGATTGAAATCAGTCAAGAGTGTGCTTCCTAAATCTGATGTACATAACATTACATTTCAGAATATTGCAAAGATAGCACCATAGGTTCCAGGAGGGGGTCATTGCCAGAAAACATTTGCATTCATTTTCCTATGAAACACACTCCAAGGTATGCATCCAAGCTCTGTTGAAGCAGAGGAGTGATCTCCAGGTTTGTAGACAGCATCTACTCTAATTCTTGAAATGCCCAAGATATAGGTGCCGGATTTCAGATAAGCGAGCCCAGAACTCCTGGCTGCCACCAGCTAATCTTCCAAGATAGAATTAACAAAATATGAAACTAGGACCTAGTTTCTTTGTTTCCCTCACTGCCCTCAAGACTCAAGAAATTTCATATAATGAGAAAAATAAAAGCCTTTGTGCAGCAGTTAGCGGCTTTAAAAACTACAGGCAATTCAAATGAATTGTACATGAACACCAGGATTTCGAATAGATGAACTACAGCATTAAGCCTTAAACATAATGCAAGATTGCCAAAAAAACAAAGATAACCAAGGCTCTAACTGCCTGTGTCATCAAGGACTGTTTAAGGATAACAAATCTTGCATTAACCCCATTAATTCTGCAATTAAACAGTATAATCATTTAATACACGGTCTATAAAGAGGGTATTTGGGATCCCTAAAACATAATTGGAATCATTATTCTCACTACATTATTAGTTTGTTTCTGGTGTGCTTGGTTGCACTGTGCGGTTTATGTAAAGCCAGTTGAGGGGTCTGTTTTTCTTCTATTTATCTTTGAAGTGGCCATAGTGCCAAAGCTTAATTAAATCATCATCATAGCTACAGCCATTCATTAAAATGCCTGTCAAAAAGCACTAATCTTGAGATCCTGGTTAGCAAAACTGGGCTGATGCAATTATTAAATGAGAGCTGGACCACTGCCATAGGAAGCCCGGTTCATTATACGGTGAGATGGTGCACCAGTACAGCCTGGAAGAATGCACCATAATTCCTATGCTAACTATGAAGGGGAAGATAGTAAACAAGCATTGGCATAGCCAATAGGTCTCGCCTTTGGGACCATATAAGTGTTAAAATTAAATTTGCTAGGCGCGGCAGAAATAATTGCTTGTACCAATCTCTCCCCATCAGCTCGTGTTTGTCATGTGCACAACTGTTACTTGTTAAGTTGAGCAAAATCCACTTGGGAAACAGTGTAATGAATCCGTGAAACACGCAACCCCTAAATGAGTTTCTTACTGAAAAGTAAACGTGCAATGCAGGCGTTTATTTTTTATTTAATAAAATATTGACAATGACGTGCACATTTGAAGAGGCTCCACCCTAGTTTCACTAATTAGCAGCTTTGCCAGACACACTGAAGGGCAGACGGGGTGGATGTGCCGATAGAAGTTAGCAGCAGTAAACGAACTCCCGTAGGGTGATCATAACATATAAAAAAAACACGGGAAGGATTGAACCGCGGGCACGGTTTACATAGGGTACACACAGGGTTCGATAGGCTAAGACACACTGCTCTGCATTCAGCCCTGTGAGCCTGACAAGTTACAAGTGGAGACATAATGTACTGCTTCGGAGAAATAATGCTCCTCATTACTGGTCAAAAGTACTTTAACATTTAATTAGCTTCTCTTAGCAGCTGCCTAGAAAACCTATGATTGTTTACATTATATCTGAACCATTTCCCAACGAAATGAATTAGCTGTCCCAATTTATAATGCAGTAATGGAGTTGGCCATCAAACGCCCCCGACTGTGGTAAAGCGGGCCGGACGTGCACACTAGGTGAAAAAACAGTAAGTGGACTTATGTGAAAACATATACTAGCACCTCTATTAGTCCACAGAACAGGTTGTGCAGTAAGATGAGTCCTTGTGCAGGGCATGTAGTGCCCCTCTGCTCCTGGCACTGCTAGGTTGTGGAGCAGGCTGTTCAGGCAGCTATGTGCCGGGACAAAGGAGAATCAGGGCAGTATCGGAAGACAGAAGAGCTGTGCATGGAGTTGGGACCCTGGATAGCGGAAGGATGCACAGGGAACCTTGCAGCGTTTCACGACACAGGAGGAATCGCATAAGAGGCGCGTGCTGCTGGTGGAGCACCCCGCGAACAAGCAGGGCTCGGCATTGAGAGGTGCAGTATTCATGCACAGCTGAGAGGCAGTGGCAGGTGTGTCCTTGGAGGAGCGACCCTGCTTCGAGCGCGTGCCAATAACAGAGCATTCTTGGGCATCAGAGGGGGTGCAGCGGGCCCTACACGGAGGAGTGTACCAGCTCAAAGCCCGTGCCAATAACGCAGAACGGGGCATTCTTGGGCACCCGAGGGGGTGCGGGTGGGCCCTACTTGGAGGAGTGCCCCAGCTCAATGCCTGCACCAGTAACACAGAACGGGGAATTCGTGGGCATCCGAGGGGTGCAGGCCCTGCAGCGATACCTGCTCTCAGAAGAGCGAGCCCGCTCTAAGTGTGTGCCAATAACACACAACAGAGCATGTGTGGGCATCCGAGGGGAACCTCAGCATAGGGTGCATGGCTCTCATGATAGATATACCTAATGAGCCAAACGGGAGTGGCGACAGGAAGAAAACCATGCAGATAGAGCCCGTAGAATGGGAGATGGGCGCAAAGCGAGACAGTCAGTGATAGAGGCAGGGGATACAATGAGGAATGAGTAAACAGGAGTGAGGGAGAGAGCAGAAGGCGACTACAGAAACAAGCGCACTGCCAGGAATGCGAGGTTTGCAGCTGGCACCTGGCCACGCGGATGCTCGCTCCCGAGTACCCAAGGCCAGGGGACAGAGAAGGCGGGACATGCACACGCCTTGGGCCAATTGCATACGGTCTTTCTTAGAAAGACGCACGCAAAGGCCAATAGCGGGGGATGTATATATATAAAAAAAAAAAAAAAAAAAAAAAATCACACAAAGCCCTTACTAAAAGCCTCGCAGAGCAGTGCATGCGCGCTGGCTCAGGCGAGACCTAAAAAGGAAGACGTGGTTCTGTAGAACAGCTTGAAGGCTGGTTCCTGCTTCAATATGAGGCTCAGGTAAGAAAGAACTTAATGCCTCTCCAATATTTAATACTGTAAATTACTGTTAGCAGGAATGTGGTGCTCCCAGAGCAAGTGCTTCTCTTTGGAAAAGGACATTCTCGGGGCTAAGCCAATGAGGTACTGGAGATATGAAGGATTACCTGCCTTTAATGATGAGCGAGTCCTACCGATAAGGAGAGTTACTGTAAGATCTAAACTCCGTTATTTTCTTGCAGGAGGATGCCAAATAAGAAAAGGAACTTAAACGTCTCACAGTGATTAACTCTTTGAAGGTGCTTTCACCTAAACGTTGAGTAGCTGAAGTCCACAAAGATAAAATAAGTACATAGTTCAAGAACTGACTAAGCAGAATTGCGAATCCCAAATCTAATCTAAGATCTTTTTCGGGCACTTAGTACTATTTCCTGCCATAAAGCAGGATAAACCTTACCCAGGACACATACTAAGTACTGCAGTTTCGCTGATGTGGACAGGCTGGAAAGCTCGTAGCTCACTTACCATGTATCTCAGCCTGCTCTGTACCTTTGCTATGAAGATTCACAGCAACAAGTCACACCCTCATCTCAAACTTAGGTTGCACCGAAGTTAAGCGCTCAATTGAAGGTAAGCCTCAGTCTGTGACTAACAGAAAGAAGGTATCTTTTTGGGGAGTAAAATAGTTTCTGGAGATGAACCAAAAGGATGAGCTGTTGTGTCATCGCCGGATTCAAGGATGGCTAGGGCAGCAAATATTGTAGCAAAACTATTTTCTATGACTTTTTGAATCAGTTGCTAATAATCACTGCATCCCATTGAAACATTCTGGGGGGCTCGACTATCGTGGCAGGTTGCCCAGAAAAACAGTGGCAGAAGTGTCATCAGTTGTACAGAGCTACTTCACTTTGAGAACTGGATTACATGAAATTCTCAAACGAAGGCATGTTGTTGAATAACATTCCCATTTGTAATGGGTGGAAGTAGTCTTAATTGCAACCTTGCCATTTTCCACATTTACCACTGACTTACATAGTTCAGTGGCTGAGGCTTATTATTTTTCTCCATAGGGTGCCCATGTATTGGTACATTTGTACTAGCTAAAAACCTGGCAATGCTTTATCTAACTCGGATTGGCTTCCAACAGAGTACTAAGGCGCTGTGACAATAATAGTTTAGGAATAAATATAAAAAAAGCTTAAGGCCATTAAATGTAGAAGTCAAAATATCAAATAATGCCGCTGGTAGAAAAATAATAAATTGGAAGTAGTAGATATCAATATCTGCGATGGCCTTCTCTAAATTACGGTCATGGTTGCTGCACTGATGTATGAAAATGAAAGCATGCAGTGCTGTGGCAGGTTGGTTAGGCTTTAATAAATAATGTGTGGTTGTTCTATCTCTCCATTATTGAAGGTAATTTCTGGAAAGAATGTCCCCGTGGTGTTTACGGTGAGAACTGCTTTAGACGAGTATATAAAACAAAATAAAACAAAAAATAATAATAATTTTCAGTGGTAAAAGACTTAATACTGAAAAACATAGATTCTCCCTCTGGCAACGATGATCCAAGCCCTTTGTGTAAAATCCATGCTCTTGGGATAGGTTGGTCCAGGTGGCGGGTTCCCTGTAGGTCGCCCACCCTCTGGCGCACACTTGTGAGGGCAGATTGGGTCATTGACACTGAGCCGGTTGGTTTGAAGCAGTGGCCTGCCTGTGGTGTACTCGCCCAATAGACGGTAGCTACCCAGAAAGTGAGTAGCCCTGCTGATTGCAGCGGCAGACGGCCCCCAGGCTTACACTACACTGTTAAGTCTGCGGTGGTGCCAATATCCCGGGAGAGGGCCAGAGAATGTGAGCGAGTCAGCAGCCCTGCTGCAGAAAGAGCTGTACCACCGTAGACTGAGATGCTCTGACTGGCTTTGCGCCGGCTTCTTGAGGAGCCCCTGACTACCGTGGTGGGGCACAATAAGACACGGGAGAGTCGTGGCTACTGGCAGGCTTAATGAGGCCTGGTGGGAGCCTCACGCTGCGCCCCCCCCCCCCCCCCCCCCCCCGAGGACGATTTTGATGGTGACCAGGGACAGAGCAGCCGGCTGAGGTGGAGGTCACATCGGCATGGCCTGGCATTGAGCCGGGCCAGATACTTGTTCCAACACCGTCTCACCTGCATCCGTTGCCGGACGACTGGCTGAGTTGCTCTGACATTGGAGGAGAACTCCTGCAGCGACTCAAGGGCCTGAGCCGAAACAGGCCTGGAGCTCCCCCGTCGTCCTTGTGCATGGAGAGCTGATCCTGAGACTTGGGGTAGAGTCCGGGATCTGGACTGCCCTGGAAAGCGGTGGTGATTTTCTTGCTGAGAGGCAGAGGAGTGTAGATATCGGGAGTGCAGGAGCAGACGGCACGATGCCAATGGGAGACCGCGGCCTGGAGAACTAAGAAAGATGCTCCATTCGGTACGAGTCATTGATGAGGTCGTGAAAGAGGCCCCGGAGTGAGACATTGATAGCTCGGAGAGGTGGTACCTCCCCCCAGGAGGGATGGAGCTCACAGAGTCCGGGAAACTGCCAGTTGCCTGCCGTTGGCACCGGGGGCCCGTGGAAGCATCGTGAGGAGGGAGGGGCGCATTTTTGAACAGTGGCCTTCCTTCACGCCCCTTCTGTGTTGCTGAAATATACTGTCTTGGGCTTGCAGTCTCCTGCTGTCCTTTTTCCCCGAAATCGAGCAGTGCTGTGGAAGGCCGGTGACTCCGCCCTACGACTTGAGACCCTGCCTCCTGCTTGTGGCCAGTGGAACTGGTGAGACCCCACTTTAATTGCAGAGACTGTGGGGAACAGTGGGGCCCACGACTGTCCATGGGGTGGGGACCTCCAGAATTCACGCTGGAGGGATTGCGTGTGGAACCCTAGGTGCTTCACTCTACTTGAGGTGCCCTATCCATCAAGGTCCAGATGGGGAAGACACAAACCTAACAGTCGTGAGCCCCACCCGATGCTCCTGACCCCACCCGAAGAACAGAGGCTGCAGATGAAGACGAAGCCGAAGCTGAAGACCTCTTACGCCTACTACTAGACAAGACATTGGCTGTTATAGAAGATACTAAAGCCACTTTACAACAAGACATAGACGCTAGTGGGCCCTGGCCAACTTCAAACGGAGCACCACAAGTTGGCAGACTTGAGTCAAAGGGGTGGAGGCCTCCATCACCGAACTCAGACCCGAAAGCAAAACGCTAACGAACCAGACGTCAGATCTGCAGGAGAGCTGCTTCTTGAACGACGGGCAGAGGACGATGAAGGTTGTAACAGGCGTAACAATAGGGTGGTGGGACTTCCAGAGGGAACTGAAAAGGGCAACATGGTGGATTATCTGGAGAACTGGTTGCGAACGGAGGTGGCTGTTGGCTTGCTCACTCCTTTTTTCACGCTAGAGTGCGCTCATCAAGTGCCGGCACACGCCTCTGGCCCTGGGCCGAACCCCCACAGACCAGCGGTGACTAGGCTGCTACACTCCGAGAAAGGGACATTATACTAAAGAAAGCAAGCTCGGAAGGTCCTTATTTGGTGGACAACAGGAGGTTTCTATATTACCGTATTTCACAGCAGCAGTGAAAGCTTGACGGGCCTTTTTGCTGGAGGTTAAGAAAGCCCTCCATGAAAGCAATATCCAATACTCCCTGATGTTCCCATAAAAATTCTGGATTGCTCCATACACTTCTGTGTCGATCCAGAATCCGCCTGGTACTTGCTGGAGGCCTATATGGCGGGTAAGGCGCTCCCCACAACATGTCCACGCTCATTGGGACCTAGGTGGAAGGTACGGAAGCGCCAACGTCAAGCCTTCAGGGATGGCCCTATGAGTGGCCCTTCACCTTCACAAACTTAATTGGAACGAGTAGCTGCCCTGCAGGCAGTAGCAGACATTGTACAGGACCGCAAGTCAACTCAGAGGCGGAGTCTGCGTCGGACCACAACTCAGGGCTGTTGAACTCTATGTCCTCACATGGAGAGGAGACTGGACTCCCAGTGGTTACACTGCAGACAGCGAATGACCTGGCTTGATATTCTTTACTGTATATGGCTCTGTAGACAAAGGACTGGTTGGGTGTCGGGGGCAGAGTGTGGGGGGGTGGGAATAGCCTTGAGGGCTGCAACGCACAGTTTCACATACTCCCTATAGATATTGTGGCCAGCCTGACCATGATTAATTGCTGGGAAAATAACCGCACCGTTCACAATGCAACGGGCCAACATTGCATGGAGCTGGCTTGCTTTTCTGGGGGATGCTCGGATTATTTAGTTTGGATGGGCGGCCGTTGCTGTGGTGAACTCCAAATACTGGAAGACAAAGTGCATAACCCTAGATAAAGCTCTGGGCACTCAGACGGGGACCCTGGAGGACCTATTGAAGACAAGAGAATGGTACAAGGCTATATTGGAGAAAATGTGTAAACAAGACTACAGGCAATACATTGACCGGACTCACGAGGAGGAGAGCCATTGCCCACTCATGTTGAGGGCTGTGGATCTGAAGCCGATTGGCTCGTTTTCATGGGCAAGGTCACCCGGTTTCTTTATATTTCTAGGTGTTGTTGGTTATATGCTCCTTTGATTTCCTGTTATCTATTTGGGTATTTCTCTTGAATGTAGATCCTTTGCACAGCTGTGGTGTGTAATCACCCCCCCCCCCCCTTCGTAAAAGCAAGGGGTTCTTTCACAAGATTAATAACTGTGTACAATGAAGGTGACATCCCGAACGGCTAACCTGGAAAGATTGAGGTTGATAACATGGCTAAGCAAAGTCTTTTTATTATACAATACACCACTGTGAAGCGTTACATTGACAAATGCCAACAAAAAGTAGTTTTGAAAAAATAAAAGGACCAGTAAAAACTTTAAAAGCATTTGAAAGTACCTTAATTGACAGGAAGATGTGATCCGACACTCCCGGCAGCCGGGAACTCCAAGATGGCTTCCAACAAATAAGGAAGGGGGGAGCTGCAGCACACTACTGTTTCAGACTCATGTCATGAGAGTGCCGACTTGCACTCTGATGAATAAATACAATGGTTCCAGAGTTGGGGTTGGACACATCCACATGGATAACGAAGGTATCAGCGTGGACACAGAAGACCCAGGAACAACGAAAAGCCTAAAGGTGTGTGAGGCTGGAGGAGGCGCGATAAACGGTAAGCAGGACAGCGCAGATTGGAATGGGGGGGGAAGGAAGGACCAGAAGACTACCCAAGAGACCACCATTACAGCAGTTCCTGTGAGGAGGTGGACGCTGTGACACCTGCCAAGACCCTAGAAGGCTGTGGCCACAGGCAAGTGCCCGTAGCTAGACTTTTTTTTATTAATGAGGTGGTGGATGGAGTAGTCATTAATCTCCCTCTCCCGAGTGACCCTGATAAAATCACCAAGAGGGGGACTAGGAGACAAATAAAGGTCCAGTATCCGTGCTCCTCATTATAATTGACAAGGATAATTAATATTGGTACTTGTTCCTAAGTGGAGATGTTATAGAAAACGTTTAAGAAAGAGCGTAAAGAAGTGGTTGGTTGAAAAATATGGTTCTAGGGAGAGTCTTCCTGATTTGGAAGAGTTACCCTCTCACACCCATGTGGGTGTCATGCTTCATCATTGGGCGTATTGTTCCTCTTGGGGCCAGCGCTGCAATGCCCCATGGCCCAGCGAGAGGGCTCTTTGTCAGATCTTTTCTCTTATTAGCCGTGACAGTGCATGTGGTTGTGTGGGGTATCTTTTGTAGAGTGTGATCTAATATTACCTAAAGGAAATTCAATTACATTTTATCCTTCTGTAAGGTTAAAAACTAAGATTATGGTAGTGTGTGGTAAGTTAAGACGCGCCACTACTCACCAAGTGTGTTTGTAGTGAACTATCAAGGTTTCACTATTCAGGTCGACATGTTTCACGCTGTGTCGGTCCAGTACTGGATCCCTAGTTTTTCTTCAGGACCAAAAACAAAATTGTGCTCCCAGACCCTGAATTAGGGTGGGTGTCTGGAGGCTTATTATTCACAATCCCTGGTTGTGATACCAACGATCCTAGGTATCTGCATCATGCTCAACCCAGTAGGAATCCATAAATCAACCTGTACTCATAGGCCATAGAGTGCCTTAGGTCAAAGCAGGGGACCGCAAGATAATTGCGGTTTGGTTCCATACGTGGTTTGCAGCCCGTAGCAAACCCCTCGTTCTGCCTGCCTGTAGATGATAAAATGACAACACTGAATCACGGGTGTGGTGAAGGCACGTTGGCTAGGATATCAGCGAACCCCCCTGGCTATCTCCAGTCTGATTTGGTTTGCAGGGTCGAGAGATGCCTCATCATGGGACCCCAGTGAAGACCAAATTTGGTGGGACTAAGAGAACAGTGGAAGCGCTCATGAGTGCTGGGAAGCGGAACGAATCAGGAAAGTGGGGAGAACTGGAATAAGTAACCCTATTTCTACACGGTCTACATGGTCTAAAAACCTGTAATACAAAAATAAAAACTATTAAAACACTGTTAAGACAAGACGTTGTCCGTGTTCGTAAGGTGGGGTGACTACAGTGGCATTTGAAGTGGAATCACCGTGTCAGAGACAACAATGACAACCCATAACCATAGAGGCCATGGTCAGCCAGTTCGCGAAGGGTCAACGACATTTGCAGTTGGTCCTAAAACAGGATCAAAATGCACAGAAGGAAAGAGGTATTCCAGACTGCTTTAAAGAAACAGGCAGCCCTATTGACTTCTAATCAACAATTCCAAAACACGGCTATACTTTGTCTCACGGACGCAATCTTAAGTGCCCGAATTCATCCTAATGTGCCAAGAACTGTGTTGCAAAAGTTCCAGGAGGGGGATGACCTGGATTAGTTTTTGGTGAACTTTGAGAGGGTTGCATCCACGGCAACGTAGCCCCAGGAGAGATGGAGCAGATACATAGCGCCGCTCCTGTCAGGAGAACTGCAGGTGGCATATCAAGCAGCCAATCCTACTTGTGTAACACCTTCTGTAGATCTACAAAAAAAAAAGCTGGTCTAGAACAACTAAGGTGCCACCAGCAATATTACAGAAGTTGTTTTCGCAAAGAGAAATGGACCTCTGGAGATAATCCAAGGGCCCTGTACTACAGAATAAGAGATTTAGTGAATTGATGGCTACAACCTACTACAGCTTCCATTGAGGAACTCACAGAGAGGGTGTACTTAGAGCAGTATCGCAAAGATTTAACTGTCAACACTAGGTCCTGGATGAAGCAACATCCTAACCTCACAGTGAAATCATCAGTAGAATTAACCTGTGCATAACACCGTTCTCCGGAATTCTGAACCCACCCTCCAAGAATGCCGGTAGCAGCTCCCCAAACCATTGCCCGGAGGTGGTAGGCAGGGAGGAGAGAGCTGGATACCTGTTATCCAGACACAACCAGGAACACCAACCACTGGGGCGCTATAAATCAGGACGGCGCTATAAATCAGGACAGCGCCAAGGTCCCCAGCATTTCCATTGTGCCGAACGGGGGCACATAGCTCAATACAGTCCCCTTAGACCAGAAATGAGTGACCCCATGGAGGTACGGTACTCTGGAGGTAGAATTCAAGTCACTGGGGAAGGAAGAGAACGGTCCAAAAAGACAATTCATTTGAATGATGGACCAACTGATGACCGAATAGATACAGGATGTCATCATATCAACGTAAGCAAGGAGTTAATCCTGATGGCCCAGATCAAGACTGGGTAAACTGTTCGGATATAGTGTGTGCAGGACGATGTAAAAACATACCTTCTAGCGGTAGTACTTCGAGATAGAAGGGGATCCCCAAGTACACAAAGTAGGTACAGTCCCGCTCCCTGACTGAAACAATGCTTCTAGAAAACTGACCTACCCAGTTTTAATGATTATTTGGCTGGGGTAACACAATAGACCAGTTTGGTAGGGTGGTTGCGGGAGGCCCTCTACTGTTGAGCAAAGATAGAAGCACTGATAGGGAAGGAAGTAAAAACGTCTCCAGAGTCATCATCTCCAGAGTAGAGCTAGACTCCTCCAAAGAGTTTTTGGACGAGGACAATAGCACCCTAATGTACGCTTGGGAACAAGTACAGGAGGACAACCCAATCCAGGTAGGCCCTTATTTTTGTATCAAGCCGTGATTATTGTATAATGTCAGTCGGGGCCAACACACCACCCTGAACTACTAGTACCCCTAGCCTTCCAGGAACAGGCCATGCATCTCGCCAATAGTCAGCCTGGGGGAGGGCATTATGTGCAGGAACACACTTAAAAATATTAGCTTGAATGGTTTTATTGGCCCGGTATATATCAGGAGGTAAAAAAATACCTGTCCTAGATACCAGCTGGTGAATCCTCCAGGAGTTCAAAAAGACCCTTTTGCACACTACCCATAATTGAGGTGCCATTTCAACATGTGGGGATGGATTTAGTGGGTGCCCCGACACCCTCTGCGCAAGGGCACATAATATATATATTAGTTCTTGTGGATTATGCGACCCCCTTTTCCAGAGGCTATACCTCTAAAAAGTATGACCACTCTATCGGTCGCCCAGGCCATTACCTCTTTTTTCTCTCATGTGGGATTTTCGCAAAAGGTGTCGACAGACCTGAGTGCCTCCTTTATGTCCAGTTTAAAGAAGCAAGTGTTCAAATTCTTGGGTGTCCAACAGATCTGTATGTCCGTGTATCACCCCCAAACCAACAGACAGGCAGAAAAGTATAATACAACCACCAAAACTATGCGATAAAAACCCAATTCATGATACAGGTAAAGATTGGGATAGAAAGTTACCCCTGGTTAGGTTTGCCATATACACCTACGAACAGAAATCCACAGGTTTCACCCCTTTTGAATTACTGCGTTACGAAGAAAACCCAGTATCCTCCTAGATATGGCTGCAGATAAATTGACCAAATAAGGGGATGAAGGGAAACAGCTGCTGGGTTATAGTAATTCCTTAAAAGAAACACTGGCCACATTGTGGGAGGAAGTACATAATATGGGCAAAGCACAGCAGAAACAAAAAGAAACATATGACAAGGGAACCAGGCTTAGAGAATTTTCTGTTGATAGGGTTCTGAATTTATACCAACCACAGAGGGAAAAAAGCAACAAAACAAACAAACAAACAAACAACACACACAGCCACCTGGCAGGGACCTTACCAAGTCACAGAGAAAGTCGCCCCAGTGAATTACAGGCTGGCAGTACCCCAAAAGAGTTGACTTGACAGATTTGTCATTAAAACTTGGTAAACAAATGGGATTAACCCCCAAGCCCTGTAGTAGGTCCTGTGGTGTCAGTGGGACACAACATTACTAAGCCTCTAGATGTACCCCTTTAGCCTTTTTCAGACACCAGTTGGGGCAGTTAATATGGGCAACAAGCGGACCCGGGAACAACAACAACAACAGTCCATTTTACTAGAGCAGTATCCTGGTCACATATCTAGTAATCCTGGGCGAACAGCACAATTAACACATGATATTATCACTGAGGGTGGTCTGGTAGTCAAACTGAAGCCGTACTGTATTCCCGCTGCCAGACGACAGGAGGAAGTTGAAGCAATGCTGAAGGCAGACTTAATCAAACCCTCCCAGAGTGCCTGGTGCTCACCGGTAGTGCTGGTGTCAAAAGGCGATTGCAGTTTATGTTTTTGCATAGACTTCCGGCAGCTGAATGCTAGATCTAACTGCGACACCTACCCCATGCCCCAAGTAGACGAACTGATAGAAAGGCAGGGGGAGCAGGAATGATGTTCACTGTAGATCTCACTAAAGGCTATTGGTAGATACCCCCCCCACACAAACCGTATAAGGGAAGACCACTTTTTCAACCCAGTCAGGGTTATATAATTTCAAAGTCCTGCCCTTTAGTCTTCATAGCGCTCCTGCCACCTTCCAAAGACTAATGAATGTGTTGTTTCAGGCTCATCAACAATATCCTGTAGAAGATTT
The DNA here is from genome assembly GCF_964204655.1 of Triturus cristatus. Lineage (NCBI taxonomy): Eukaryota > Metazoa > Chordata > Amphibia > Caudata > Salamandridae > Triturus > Triturus cristatus. Next base: position 1,750,763,854 of record NC_140589.1, on the reverse strand, counting down.
AGACAATATAGTGGTATACAGCCCTGATTGGGAGACTCACTTGCAACAACTAGGACAAGTCTTATGTACCTCTAATCAAGCAATTACCACCCATCTTAAAAAAAAAAAAAAAAACAGTTACTGACCATAATGAATATTGTAAAATCACTATAAATGCTGGCACGATACGACTTCGAATGAACAAACTTGAGGCTAAATAAAACATTCCGCTGCCCACAACGAAAAAGAGGTACTATCGCAGATTTGTTCCATAGTTCTCTGAGATAACCAGTCCCCTCCTGGATCTACCCAACCATAGACATCCAGGAAATCGGATAGTATGGACCGAAGTTTAGGAACAAAGCTTCCAGCGCTGAAAAAGGTTTTATGTCACACTCCCTTGCTCAAGTGCCCTGACTTTGACAAACCGTTTGAGCTTCAGACTGATGCCTCTTGTCGAGGTTTAGGCTCGGTCGTATCAGACCAGCAGGAAGACATCAATGCACCCTGTTGCTCAGTCGTAAGAGAAAGAATGCATTACCATTAAACGGGCTATGGAGGTCCTTCAATATTATTTGTCAGGACATACTTTTATTCTCCTGACGGACCATGCCCCACTCACCTGGTTGACCATGCACAAAGACACAAACCCCAAGATTCTACTATGGTTTCTAGCCTCACAGCTTTTTTCTTTTCAGGCCTTCCATGTCCTGGGAAAGCTGAAAGGGAATGTGGATTTCTTATCTCGATGCCCGGTTTCAGTAGGACCTGAAAGTCCATACTTGTTGGAAAGGCACTGTGATCCCGCGGCCAGGAACTCCAGGATGGCCACAGACAAACACGGAAGGGGGAGCTACAGCGCCAGACTGTTTCCAACTCACGTCAAGGGAGCGCCAACCCGCACTCCAATAAATGAGCACAATGGTTCCAGAGTCGAGATTGGACACATCCACACAGAGGAGGAAGCTATCAGCGAGAATGCAGAAGACCCAGGAACAATGTAAAGCCTGAAGGAGGTGTGTAAGGTTGGAGGAGGCGTGACGAACGGTGAGCAGGATGGAGCTGGGGGAACGCGCAGATCGGAGCGGGAGGACGGAACGATGAGGAGACTACCCGGGAGAGCACCATTACAGCAATGCGCTGAGGTCCGGAAGTCCCTGTAAGGAGGTGGATGCAGTGACACCACCTGCCATGACCCTGGAGGGCCGTGGCCACAGGCAAGTGCCCGTAGTCAGTATTTTTTCCCCATAAGGGAGGTGGTGGGTGGGGAAACTTTTATTGCCACAGGGTCAGGGAGAACACTGATAAAATCACAACACTGAATCAAGGGTGTGGTGATGGCACATTGGCTAGTATATCGGCGAACACACACATCCTCCCTGTATTTATATACTTGCAATCTTTAAAAAAAAAAAAAAAAAAAGAAACAGACCTTAATAGTTGTAATGCAACTGAGCATTTAAAAAGAATGGAACACATGAATGTTGCTCTTAATTAGGAACATTTCTTCGTAATATGATAAGCTTGGATTGTAGTTTTTGATTTGAGAAATTCTATTGCATTGTCACGAGTATAGGTTGTAAATGTTTGTAAGGACTGCAGCCAGTGAGAATTGAAATAAATAAGCTGTTTTGGTGTTAAAAGATAAGGCAATGTGAAGATTCCGTTTCACACCCACAATAAATCCTGAAAAAAGTATAATCACAGAAATCCTGAGAAACAATGACTGAACTAGCATCACTACCTGCTTCGGCAATGTATTCCACTGGATGAAAGATAGCTTCCTGTGTCTGAATGGAGTGAAACCAGAGGTCCTGAGGGTGGAGAGAACAGAATCCAAATCTAAACAATTTGCCCATCGCCACACTCTGCCTTCGGCGACCACCGTGGACCGCATTTAAAGCATACGACCTGGGAAACATACTCGACTCAAAGAGGTCTTGCATCCCTCAAATCAACTTACTGGTACAAGGTATCAATATACAGCTCTGCCTTCTTCAGAAAATCTTGAAACTGAACGCGAACTACCCTAAAACCAACCACATAAGGCTCCCAAGAAAGCATTTCATTGACTCGAGGTATAAGCAAGGACTAAATTTAAGAATCTCTATATTGCTGACTAAGAGCATTTGTAAAAGCTCAAAATACATACAGTCTCTAGCCCATTACTATACACCAACCAGCTTCAAGAGCTCAAAGGACTTTAACACGGAGGCCGATTTTTGGGAGTCCATGGCTCTAAGCAATGGAACACTCTGAACCTAAACTTGAGAGCCGAATCTAACATGCAGAACAGAAAACAAGTGAAGACAGAACCAAGGAAACTTGCCTATAAATGGACTTCTCGAGCAGTCAGAAAAATCAGACTAGGTCCTCTATTAGGGATCAGACTTTAATGATGCTGCACTTTCCAAGCTTTGCTTAAACCAAAATAATTTGTTTGTTATCAAATTAAGATGTGTTATTGCACATCTTTTCAAATGAACTTTCTCAAACACTCCACCTACCCAAGTTGCTCTTTTGATTTATTATTCATTTTCAGCTTGTTTATATCTCGTGCCAAAATACTCTTTCACCTCCTATTATCCTCAAAAACAAAACAGTACAGTGCTCAACGTAAGGGGATTCGTATTCCCAGTGGAATTGTATTGTCTATGCCATTAGGTCAGACTGGTATTTTAGGTCACAAATAATTTTTTATTTTATGTAGTTTAATATAGCGCGAACTTGACGCAGAGGTATCTGGTATCAGAGCGCTTTACACGAGCACCAGTTGCCTTACGGGAGGACACATTCATTTTTGTTAGGCACGGGGAGATTAAGTGATTTGCCCAAAATCACAGGATGTTGCGGGTCCTTTCCAAACCTCGAACCTGGTTCCCCAGATTTGAGATCACCGCCCCAGCCGTTAGACCAACTTTTCTCCCCATCACAAGCATTGGTAAATGAGTTTGATTTCACCTATGCGATTAATAAGCAGTTTTTTGTTGTAAGTTGTAGCTTGCTTAGTAGTTTTACAATACAAGTTACAGAAAGTCTGTTAAAGTTTTAGGACTTGTTTATGTACAAAAAGGCAATATATTGTGCGGTTACTAGTGGTAGAGTGCAGTAAGTAATATCAAAATTTTGAAAAATGAAATAGGGAAATAATAGAATTAATTGATTTAATAGCAATATTATGTGTTTATAAAAGTTCTGACAAGTTTTGGGCCCAGTGCCACTGCACCATTCAAATCATGCCCCTAGTGCCTGCAAGATAACTGCACTGGCGTCTGCTTATTTAGTCGTAAAATATAGCAATATTGGGTGTTTAGAGAAGTTCTGACAACTTTTGGGCCCGGTGCCACTGCACCTGCAGCACCATTCAAATCATGACCCTGTTATCTGGAAGGTACCTGCACTTCTGACTGCCTGTGTAGGATTAAATATAGGCATATTAGGTGTTTAGTGGGGTGATGACAACTTTTGACCCTGCTGCCACTGCACCATTTAAATCAAGCCCCTCTGAACTGCATTTGGGTTAGCTGGTAGATTAGTAAAATATAGCAATATTAGGTGTTTAGAGGAGTTCTAACAGGTTTTGGGACCGGTGCCACTGCACCTACTGACCATTCAAATCATGTGTCTGTTGTCTGCAAGGTAACTGCACATGTGACTGCCTGTTTAGTAGTAAGAAATAGCTATTTTAGGTGTTCAGTTGGGTACCTAGAGCTTTTGGTCCTGGTGTCACTACACCAGCAGCACAATTCAAAATCGTGACCCTGTTATCTGTTAGGTACCTGCACTTGTTACTGCCCGTTTAGGAATAAAATATAGCACTATTAGGTGTTGAGTTGTGTTTTTGGACAACTTTTGACCCTGGTGCCACTTCCCCTGCTGCACCATTCAAATTATGACCCTGTTTGCAAGGTAACTGCACTTGTGGCTGTCTGTTTAACCTGTGTTTGGTGAAATATAGCATAGCTCTTGTATATTAACTTCATGTTTAACGTGCAATGTTTATTACAACATTTAGAATTTGATCATAATGACCAAATAGATTACGTTGAAAACAATATATATCTGAGAATGCCTACAAAGTGCAAAGAAAATTACTGAGGCATGAATAGGAAATGCCACAAACGTTCTAAGGCTAAAGCATCTGCTTTACACAACTAAGTAATAACAAGCATTGGAAAAGCCAATAGGTCTCACCTTTGGGACCTTGTGTTTAGCCAGAACCTTCGGCTATGTTGTAGAGCATTGTGGCTGTTGTGAATTATGTTGAAAAGTTATAATAAAAGTGTTAAGAATTTTTGTTACCTTTATACAAACGAAGACGACTTTATATACACAACTGAAAAATCTGATAAAAAAAAAAAAGATTTTAACATAAAAAATGTCATACTTTTTTTGTACTTGCACTGCTGGCAACTTCTTCCTGCCTGTTCTCATGCATGTTTGTTATACTTTTTTTTGTTACAGGGGAGCGGGACATAAATAACGGGGGAGTGGCGGTTGGAAACCAGTAATTTAATTAGAACACGAGCAGCGGACGGACACTAGGGGAGAATCAACAGATGCCAGATTCCAAGGGCAGACTGACGTGATGCTTAGGTGGTGCGCTGATGCAAAATGGTGGTGTTGAATGACGTTTGGTGCTAAGGTAGTGACACTACATGGTGTGGATTGGAGGTACGTTGTGGATTGTGGAGTTGAAATGTTGTTTGGTGTGTAATTATGCGGTGTGTATTGGAAATGTGTGGAGTTGAATTGTGTGGCCTGGAACTGTGGTGTTGGGTGAAATTATGCTTAGTGAAATTGTGTCATGGTGTGGAGTGAATTTATGTTGATTGGTGGTATGTGGTATAGAGTGCATTTACGTGGAGTGTATTTATGTTGCATTGAGTAGAGAGTAATTATAAGGCGTGTAATTATGTGGTACTGAGTGGTATTATGTTGAGTCTATTTATGTTGCATTGAGTAGAGTGTTATTATATGGCGTGTAATTATGTGGCACTGAGAGGATATGTGGAGTGTATTTATGTTGCATTGAGTAGAGTGTAATTATGTGGCTTGTAATTATGTGGTACTGAGTGGTATGCGGGGTGTATTTATTGCATTGAGTAGAGTGTAATTATGGGGCATGTAACTGTCACACTGAGTGGTATTATGGGGAGTGCATTTATGTTGCATTGAGTACAGTGTAATTATGTGGTGTGTAATTATGTGGCAGAGTGCTATTATGTGGATTGTATTTATGTTGCATTGAATAGAGTGTAATTATGTGACGTGTAATTATGTGGTACTGAGTGGTATTATGCGTTTTAATGCTGAATAGAGACAAAAAGGTTCGACTAATTGGTGGATTCCTGATCTGGCTCTCTGAGAATTCAGATTTTGCTAATCCTCGGATCTTGCTAAATTTCAAAAACATTATTACCGCTCAACTGCTGGGAGAGAACTTTGCTAGGTGTGCTGAGCTTGTTAAAGTTACTGTACTTGGAGAACAATGCATTCCTCAATGCTGATCTAGAGAATGCTCTGGATCGGATTCGAAATGACCATCCTGCACTTATATTCTCAACGTATGGTATTTCAACTCAAAGATGATGGGTCGAGTTGTTCTTGACCAAACCGCTCAATGTTATGATGAAGCTTCGAGCGTGCCCGTCTCATATTTCTTGATCACAGGCTCGATGCTCAGGGGACAGTTCTCCTGCAGGCCCGGTCTATAGTTAACTTTATAATTCCGTACAGGTTCACAACAGTTCTTAACCCTGGCTTCCAAGCTGGTCACACAGCTAGGATAGCTCATGTTTAAACCGCACATTTCCTCTAGGGGCACATCTAACTGAAATAGGATTAGAGAGGTTATTGGCCTCCAGAAATCAACTCCTATACAGTTCTAGAGATTGGAGGTAGAATTAAGACGATTTTTCTGCTCACCAGGTAATAAAGATGGTACTTTGCAACATATGCAGTGCTACTGAAAACAGTCTGTTAACCTTGGTTTGTTTTGATCCAGTTCTACCATTATAAGAGAGAAAAGGCATGCTTATCACTTTTGCTCTTGTGTAGTCACAAAAGATAACCTACATGCACACCTGGATTTAGAGGCAGAAATTAGAAAACGTTCCCCTAAGGTAGGTAGTATCTATCTAGTGTCGAAACCAAGCAGTTCATTTGCCCTCAGAGGTAGAGTTAATCCGAGTTTATATGATCGTCTTACTACTAAAAACAGGCTTATTTGTATTGATCAGATTAGACCAACTGCCATTGCTAGACAATATGGTTGCCTGGTCTGGTGGGCCCAGAAAGGCCTGGTGTTGATTCTGTTTGGAATAGAAAACGGTTTTACATTTATTGCTACAATGCGTTTCATTTGAGGTACCCAAGGATTTTGAAGCATTCTAGTATTTGAATCGACTGTTGGACAATGAAATGTTATAGAAAATCCTCTATAAAAAAAAAAGATATGGGGGTCGCTCTTCTAACATTTCTTCAATGGGTGATTATTTGAATATTACCTAATTATGTTTGTATGCCTGAGTCTGTTCTAAGTCTGTTTTAATGGTTTTGATACTCGAGATGAAGTGTGCTGTCCACGCGGTCATCTTGATGGGGCGTGTTTTGGACCTGTGCTCTATTAACACGGTGATCATTCCCATACAGTTTGCAGTTGAGGCTAGCTAAGGGAACATAAACACATTTACAGAAGGTATTTGGAATATACAGACTGGTGCAGCACGATTAGCACTTTGTGAAAAGAACAAGTCTCACTCACAAAAACACATTAAGACATTCAAGACTGTAAAGAAGGCCTGTGTTATGCATAACCCATCAATTTAGTATTTGTGTAAAGCACTGGCCAGATTTTGAGTCCGGATCCAATGGTTTGTAGAAAAGTTAGGGTCTGTTCCAGTTTGCCACGTGCTAAGCTGCAGATCGCTGCTTCAGACCTTGAGCCGCTTCATACAAGTCCCATACACACATGTACATCCACTAAATGTTGCTACCAAAAGCGCAAAGCACAAGTTATCAGTTAAGGCCAAAGTCTATAAGAGAATGCCTTGGAAAGTGTGCGCACCTAAATTATATTCATTTGCTAAAGGGAGCAGAGAATACTGAGCAATGGCGGAACAATACGTGTTGTTCCTTTATGTTTCCACAGTTATGGCCGATAGAAACAGGTCATCACTTTGTGCTAAGGAAGAACTAACAGAAAATGACCCGTAGCATCTATAAAACGAATCATACCACGTTATCCTATACACCTATCTACAGAGTGTCTACAAGGTCTATGAAGCCGCGGGGCAGCGGTCCTTGAATTAGCAGCCCGGCATATGTTTAATACGACAAACAGCACGGAGACACAGAGGGCGCTGGGTGAGGCGGTCTCGCTCAAACAGTTGCTTTGAAGTCCCCGCTGCAGCGAGATCAGCGAAATAAAGAGGGTGAGGGCCTGGTGTCACCTACTAAAAGCAGCTGCTTCACAGTCTGCAGCTGGAAGGGCTGCTTATTGTGGTGCTGTAAAACCCCACACCAGAGCGTTGCAAAGCCCACAGCAAGGATCCAAGCCACAGCCGCATTTGTAGCAAAAGTGCACCAGGGCCAGCGCGACCACCATCTGTTTCCAATTAACGCGAGCCCGTCTCGCGATAATTGGAAACAGATTGTGCTGTTACTCGCTCCCGAGCACCCTAGGCCAGGGAAGAAAGAAGGCGGGACAAGCACCCGCCTGGTCCAATTGCATGCGGTCTTTCTTAGAAAGACGCATGCACAGGCCAATTGAGGGTTTATAAAAATTTTACAAATTTTTTTTTTTTTTTTTTTTTTTTTTTTAAAACGCATGAGCGTGTGTTCAGAGTTCAAAAGCTCTTACTAAATGCCTCGCAGAGCACCGCATGCACGCTGGCTCAGGCGAGACCTAAAAAGGAAGCATCCCAGCATACTGTTAGAAGCTACCTGCCTTTTCCGTGGGATGAGATCTTATCTGGACAGTGAATGGGGCTTAAACAGTGTGATCAGCTTTAGTACAAGTATCAAAAATGCGTGCAGCCAGGGGAAGTTAACAAAACAAAAGTTCCACCCAAAAGTGAATTAACATAGTAATTTTGCAACGGGAACTGATAAGAGCCTCCTTTTAAAATATATAAAATACGAGAGATTTCACAAGCACAAGTGTTCTGCAGGCGAAATCTAATAAAAATGTCTGTTGCAGTTAAAGAAAGAGTGCTTTCTTTACACAGTGCATCCATGAGATGAATCAATAAATGTGTTATGATTCAGTGTACTTTTGAGATGAGAAATAGTGCATCCTACAATGAAAAGTAAGCACTACATAGTTGGTAGAACGATACACTAAATAGCCAATAGCAAGAGGCGAGAGAAAAAGAGTCTTTAACTCTTCCCTAATTAGAGCAGTGTTGCGCTGGTTTGCCTGTATATATATATATATATATATATATATATATATATATATATTATATTCACTTAAAAAACCATAGGTTTCACACCTGTTATAGTTAGGTGGATATTTCACTCGTAAAAAACCAATGAAATTCCCCCGTTATAGTTACTTCAGATAACTATAACTCGCGCGCCCGCAATCCTCTGCTCATGACGTCACATATTACATCACTCTTGACATGGTCAGTGGCATCACTCTTGACATCACTGATGACATCATCCTTGTGATAGAGTGGCGGTCGCGCGAGTTATAGTTATCTGAAGTAACTATAACGGGGGAATTTCATTCGTTTTTTACGAGTGAAATATCCACCTAACTATAACATGTGTGAAACCTATGGTTTTTTAAGTGAATTTGCAAGGTTTTTTAAATGCTAATTCCTAACTATAACGTGTGTGAAACCTATGGTTTTTCAGTGAATTTGTATGGTTTTTTCAATGCTAAGTTATGTATGTATTATTATTGTTTTTTTAACCTCTTCAGTGCCCATGACGAGATGGTCTCGTCATGGAGCACGGTTGCGCTGTGCCCATGACGAGACTATCTCGTCATGAACCCCACCCACTAGTGCAACGCCCGGCACAGGAGGGGGAAAGGGCGTGGCACTGAAGGGATGAATATATTTATTTTTCAATAAACTACGTATTAAAAATGTTTTTTTTTTTTTAATGGTTTTTCACCATGCGCGCACCCCCGCGATTTAAAAAAAAAAAAAAAATTAAATGTTTTTTTCTGCATTCGGGGTCCTTCATGGACCCCCTGACAAAGGCTAGGGGGTCAGGAACTCTCTACCCTGCCCCCTTTTCACGTTCGCCACCTTCCTTTTCCACTCTCGCACTGAAAACAAACAAAATGGCGGCCGATACTTCCTGATTTCGACCGATTCGAACGTTGACTGACATGTAACAACCAATCAGAATTACGCTCGCGCACGTTAGGGTGCGCGCACGGTGCGCGGCTATAGATATGCATGTGCTTTTAAATGCAATTTTCTCTGGAAATACTGAACAGATTGACTCCATATATGCAAAAGGCACTTCCCTGACCTGAGGACTACCTCTCTGCCAAATTTCAAGTAATTCTGTTCAGCCATTCGGGCTGTACCTTCGACTAAAGGCCCTATGGGAAAAACGCGTTTTGGGACCCCCCTTTTTTCTCGGCCCCCGCTTGACGAATCCCCCCCGAGACTTTCAGGGTAGGAGCTGAGCGGAGCGCCCCATTAGTTTTGAAAAATTCGCGAAGATTCGTCAACCGGCGCCAAAGTTATTCAAAATAGAATTTTGAGATTTCCTATGGAAACACGGTCCTAACTATAACTATCTACTGGCGACCGCCAGTAGATTATATATATATATATATATATATATATATAACGCGTCATGCAAAGCCAATTGGAGAATTAAAAGCACCTTGAACTGAAGTCCTGTGTGTGCTCTGCTTCCTTCGGTTGAGGGGAGAATTGGTGGATATATATATATATATATATATATATATATATATTCAGCTCACAAAGTCCCTTTCTCCCATCCGGGAAGAAGGCAGCGGCACTCGCGGGTTTGGTTTTCAGGCCAGTTTATTCCTTAGCGCTTCACAGGCGCATTTCCGGGAATTGCGAGCAAGGAAGGACCAACACGCCTCTAAAGATTTTTGGGCGCCATCTTGGAGTGTGCAAGAGCTGCGTTGAACATACACCGTTGTATTCAATATATACATTATGAGCATGTCATTCACATTATTAAACAAATATTGTGTTACATATATGTGCAACCTTATTTATACACTCCTGTCCCTTCATTTTTCAAATCTTGCCGTGGAACGGCTATTGGCGGTTACACTGAACCCCCCTGTCCGTCGTATTGCTCGTTATTATATCCGTGTATCGGCAAATTAAAACCCATCTATGTTTAATTAGTTTAAGAGATTTACAATGTCAAATTTCGTATTGGGATTCATATTTTACCAATGGACTAGGTCCCCAGGTGTACTGTTAACGTCCTCTCCACTGTTCATGCCATTTGGATTTTTTGTTTGCAAATCAATTCCGAACCTTGACTCCAATCTTCTCAGCCTGAGCACTCTATCCCCTCCTCTGATGTGGAGTGGTACGTGATCTAACCCAAAGTATTGGAGTAGGTTCCTGTTGCTGTGATGTTTTATAGCAAAATGCCTCGCCACTGGATAACTCATGTCTCTGTTGGTAATTGCACGCATGTGCTCTAAAATCCTAGTCTTTACACTGTGTATAGTACTGACGATATACCTTAACTTGCAAGGACACATCAGGCAGTAGACCATGTGTGTAGTTTGACATGTCATGAATTCATTAATGATTTTACGTGTCTTCATTCCCTTGATTTCGTAGCTCAATACCTTTTTGCTAAATGCACAGGCCTTACATTTACCGCAGGGATAAAATCCCTTCAGCTCACTTAATGTACCTTGCCTTATTGCAGGGTTGTATAGATGGCTATGAACCAGTTTATCTCTAAGTGACCTGGCTTACTTAAAAGTCATTAATGGGACCGGTGGAATATCCTTCCCAATGATTATGTCAGTTTTCAAGACGTGCCAGTTTTTTCGAAAGATGTTCCTTAAGAAATCAGCATCTTCAAAGTAAGTTGTGATTAAACAAAATTTACCCTCCTCTTTCTTTGTTTCGTTTTTGTTGACTCCTAATAGTTTTTCTCTAGGTATCTTACTCACTCTTTTCAATGTGTTCTGTAGTAATGTTAAATCATATCCTCTGGCTACGAACCTCTCAAGGCTCTCTTTGGCTGTGTTTACAAAGTCGCATTCCCTGGAGCAATTGCGTTTCAGATGCAAAAATTCCCCATACGGGATACTGTTTTTCAGTTTCACTGGATGACTGCTTGTGGCATGCAATGTACTATTGCCTGCAGTCTGCTTCCGGTATAGGGTAGTTGTTATTTTCTCGTCTTGTATCTTTACTTCAAAGTTGAGGTAGTTCACTGCCACTGAACTAATCTCGCCTGTGAAGCATAGATTGAAATTGTTCTTATTCAGATGGTGGATATATTCTTTGGCATTGTTGACCGACCCCTTCCAAACTAGGAAGAGGTAGTCAATATACCTGTGCCAGGTTACTATGTTCTCTGTCCATGCGGCATTTGAGGGGGACCATACCACCTGCTCCTCCCACCAGCCCACGAATAAATTCGCGTAGCTGGGGGGAGATGCAGGTGCCCATCGCAGTCCCCGAAACCTGCCTATAGAGGTCTCCCTGAAATAAAAATATATTGTTATATAGGCAGAACCTTATGAGCTCAATCAGGATGTTATTGTGTTCCACCATTTTTAATGGCCTCTTGTTCAAAAAATATTCCACCGCCCTCAGTCCATACTCGTGATCTATGCATGTGTATAGACTGGTGATATCAAGTACTATGAAAACAAAGGATGACTCCCATTGTAAGTTCTCAATGCTGGCAATGAAGTCCTTAGTGTCTCTAATATAGGAAGATAACTGTATTACTGCTTGAAATAGAAAATGATCCACAAAGAGAGACAGATTTTCAGTCAGGCTTCCCAACGATGAAACTATGTGTCTGCCGGGTGGATTTATTTTATCCTTGTGTATCTTCGGTAGATGATAGTAGGTAGGAATATTAGGGTTAGAAGTTCTTAGAAAAATAAATTCCTCCATAGTCAGCATAGATTTATCATGCCATTTCTTAATTAGTAGAGGATATTCATTAACACTGTCGTCCTATCTCTTTCTTGTTGTCAATTCATAGTTTTGATTTTTAGTCAATTGACGTAGGGCTTCTCCCACATATTGTTCTCTTGGCATCAGGACAATGTTTCCCCCTTTATCGGAGGGTTTATAGACCACAGTAGGATCCTTCTGCAATTCTCTTAGGGCTTCCTCCTGGCCCTTTGATAGATTTCGTCGTGTTATCCCTCGGCTGCCCTTCTCACGCAGTTGCACCAGGTCCTTAATTACCGCTTCTGAAATACATGTATGTATATGGTATTTCTATAGCACAAAACGTACAAAAAGGCATCAGAGCACTGGATACAGGGATGTAGTTGCAGATCGTGGGTGCCCTTTTTTTTTTCCACAGTCTTCAGTCTCATGGTGCCCTGGCTGCGGCTGTGCCAAGAGCCACCAGAAATTGTGAGTAAAAAATAAATAAATAAATAAATAAAGAGGGGAAGCAGGCTGTATGGAACTGTATATGAGGCAGCTAGTTTTGAAGATGGTGGAGCGCGGTAAGGAGAGCCAATGGAGGATCACCAGGATGGCATGATGTGATCATATTTCTTCAGGCAATGACATGTTGCAGCTTTTAGGAGGCTCTTAAGGGTACCAGTGTGGAGACTGGGAGGCCATGGGTAAGAGAATTCAAACTATCCAGGTGCAAGAGTACTGGTAGCAAAAGGTCGAATAGACCACTGCACTGTCAAGCCAGACATAAAAGTACTCTCTTTCACAATAATGGGTGCAGTGACTTAGCAGCTCTGCTGGTAGTTTAAGCCGCATTGGCCCTAAAGTGGCTGACAAGCAAACATCAATATTCCAGGCTACCTCTAAAGGAGAGCAGAGTAAGCCTGATGCAAAAGAGTCAGACTACTAACCTATGAGGATTTAAAACTAATACGTCAATCTACATCTTTTTGTGCATTGGTTTGAAGCACGGCAGCCACATGGAATATAGGAAGTGTTAGACCTGTCAGCCCTTTGGGTGGTCCCTCCTCATCATTATTTATTTTGTCCCACTTTTGCCTCAAACCCTGTTTGAATTTTTCCTTTTTGGGAACCACCAGACTTTTTCGTGTTGCTACAGATTCAGGGAGCCATTTTAGCTACCCCTGAAACTTCTGTCTGAGGGCCTGGAGCACAAAATGGTGGCCACCTGTGACATCACCAGCATCCACTGGAACCTACCAGCACCTTCCAGAACATTCCAGGAGATTCCAGAACCCTGTGACCGTTGGAGGCGGTTTAGAATGTTGGGAGGTTAAGACAGAGTGTTGGCAGTTGGAGCTGGCAGTTGGCACCTGACTGGTGAAGAGAGAGGAGCACAACAGTGAAGGAGGAAGGAGTGAAGCAGCAGGGGTGGAAACTTGTGCCTGGAGTGGGGTCCATAAACCCACCCTTGATACTTGTCCCTACTGATGGATCCCAGCCTATAGCCCTGTGTGGGAAGAAGACAGAGGAAACTTATCCTAAGGACCTGGACAGCAGGAACAGGCCTTAGAACCAAGAAAACAGCAAGATCCTGACCTGGAAACTGGTTTCCCTGGAGTCCGGCGTCGAGTAGCCTGAAGACCTGGAGCCCGAGGTGGAGAAGCGGCGCTGACTGAAGTAGCAGACGTCGTACCCGGAGCCGCCTGAGGTCGTGAGAGGGCGCCGACGGAGGTCGTGAGGAATACCAGAGGTCGAGGAGGAAGTGAACCGAGGTCGAGCGAGCGGCGTCATCGGAGGAGTGAAGTCCGCCCTCCGGAGTCGTCGGAGACCGAGGTAGAGGAACACCGGAGGTCGGGAGTGAGGATCGCACTCCGGAGTCGCCCGGAACCTGTGTGGAGGAGCACCGGAGGTCGGGGGTGAGGATCGCACCCCGGAGTCGCCGGAAGTCGACATCGAGGCCAGGCCGGCTGACGTCATCGGAGCCGAGAGCGCCATCGGACCGGAGCCGCCCGAAGTCGACATCGTGAAGAGACTGCCCGACGCCGTCGAATCGGAGGTCGAGATCGAACCGAGGCCACCGACATCGGACCGGAACCGCCTACCGGCGTCGACACGACTCCAGCGGCGTCGGAACATCAGAAAAAGGGCAGTAAGTGGAGTAGAGGGCGCCTGAGGCCCTGTGGAGACCTGAGAGACTGCTCTAAGGGGCTAGGGAGGTGCTGAAACCAACCTGACTGTGCCTGGGGTGAACTGGGACTAACCTAGAGAGGTTGTGTGGAGAGAGAAAGCCAGGGCACTGGTATTCCCCCCTTTGATCTACCTCAGTTTAGGCCTCAGCCTTGTCTCAGCCAGGGAGTAGCCCCCCTCAAGCCTTCCACAACCCTACAAGCTGTGCCTGGGCCAAATCAGCCCTTAAGAATTGAAGTGTCATCTGATTACATGAGTGTGGCTGTATACTTTTAATTATTTATTGGGGGTACTGTATTTATTGAATTTTTACCTATTTATTGCTGCACTATATTTATAGGTCCACAGGACTTGATGGTGTACAATATTTATTGGTACAGTATTTATTGCCTCAAAGTATTTAATTGTCTGTATATATTGCACTTGTATTTATGCCCTGTTATTTATGATCACCCCTATTTATTTCATCAAACAGCCAGTATTTATTTGACCTGCACTATTTAAATTTGGATATTGTGATTGTCTTATTTATTTTTCCAATCAGCAACTAAGAGAAAAAGATAAAGAAAGAATATTTTCATAATTTTTACGGTGTAGAGTCGTTTTTGGAACGGATGCACGCATGGTTATTGTATGGGTATATTGTATGCTTAGCACTGCGCCTGTTTCCTGACCACTCGAGCCAAGCTACCACAGTGTGTTCGGGGAGTCCACCACCACCCTGCGGAGTGGGAGTGGGCTGTTTCCAACAGGAAGCGAATAAGGAGAGTTGACAGTTTTTTGGCCGACTCTCTGCTTTGTTTTTGCGGTTTCTCTGTGTGAATAGATGGGGCATGAATAAGCAGTGCCTGGTCTGATAAGCCGGGAGCGAAAACAAGTCATCTCCAGTTCTAGAGCATTGGTATACATTTAGTATTGACCCTCAACCTCTCAGGTTGCTTCCGACACTGCTCCTACTCACTCCTGCAATCCACCCTCATGCACCCTACTCTCTTTAGCTCATTCTCCAATTTCACCACGCAAAGAAGCAGTCTGTGCACTCAGGAAAGCATAAGTTGCACCCGTGCAGAACTAGGCAAGTCTACTAGGGACTAATAAGGGTGCTTAAAATGAGAATAAATACATTCTTGGGCTAACAGGCTTGTTGGATCGGGCTATTTCTGTGATGTCACCCCAGAGCCCCTTTTTATTGGCTTTTAAGACTCTACTTGTCTCCTGGTTACCAGTGGTAAAGTGCTTGTGCTCTCCCTTTGAAAACATGTTAAAATTGGTATAAACATAATTGCTGCAATTCATTTACTTATAAGTCCCTGGTAAATGTAACTATGTGTACCTAGGGCCTGTAAATTAAATGCTACTAGTGGGCTGTAGCACTCATTGTGCCACTCACTAAAGTAGCACTGTAAAACATGTCTCATGCCTGCCACTGCAGCCTATAGCACAGTTTTAAACTGCCATTTTGACCTGGCAAAACAAACCTTTCGCGAGGGATTAACCTTATTTTTGAATACTAATAAGTGACCCATAAAGTAGGCCCTAAAAGCTCATAGGGCACGGTGTTTAAAAACTAGGACATGTGATTACGTTTTACACGTCCTGAAAGTGAAAAACTCAGTCGTTTTTCATGGTAGTAAAACTATCTCTTCAATAGACTATGCTTAATAAGTGATAGCTTCCGTTTAGGAACAGATAGAGACATGCTTCTTCCATTCATTATAAAATTGTAATTTTAAATTTTCTTTTATTGCGAAGTAATATTTTATGCTACTATTCTGAAAATACCACTTTAAAAAGTTGGCATTTCTGCCAGGGTCACATGACTGAATGGCTCTCCTGTGGTGTGTTGTGTATTCCTACCAAATATGGAGACAAAAGAGCCTGTGTGGGGCAGAGTGCTCCTCTTCTGAGCACAATGCCCTTAGAGTGGGGGTGAGGGGGAGGGGAGTGGGGAGTTGTACTCTGTCTTCCTGACCTTCACATGGCAGCTTGAGGGGTGTACACACTACCTTTCTGACTTCTGAGGCTCACTGTCGAAATGCAGTTCACACCTAGGCATGCCATCACTTTGTTACGCTAGACAATTTGGTGCAAAACTCAAGAAAGGGGGGGGAAAGGGGGGGGGGGGGGGGAGTTTAGACAAAGGGGCATCCCCCACCCACAGTCTGGCACTCAGTATAAGATAGCATCTTCAGAACCTCTCATCAGAACACTTCTGGACAATTCAGAAGAAAGACTGCCCTGTTGTCTGAAGGAGGAAGACTAGACCTGCTTGCCTTGAACCCAAGATTGCCAGAAGAGACACCAAGAGTCAGTTTGCTGACTTCCTGTTTAAGCTACAGGGACACAGCAAGCTTACAGAGACCTTTCCAGCAATTGCCCAGTTGACCAACTGGACCTGCCCAAGCCATGCCTCTGTTGGAGTGAGTCCTCACTCCAAGAGGTGCTCTGCCAGTCCTGACCCATGGCTGGCATCAGAGTATACTCCTCCTCTCTCAAAACAGAATTCCAGGTGAAAATCCAGAAGTTTGGGGCTCGCTGCAACTGCAGACAGACTCTTCGCGCCATGAAATGACCATCCGCAATGCCCGCCAACGCGAAACTCCTGCGACAACCTACTCTTCACGTAAGCTCCAACTGCCTGCGTCAGCAATGACCTCCGGGTCTCCCGCCAATTTAAAGCTCCAGTGATGACCTGCTGTTTATGCCAAACAGCGAGCGCCTGCGTCAACCACCAAAGCAAAGCTCCAGCGGCAACCTGCTTCTTGCGCCAAAGGACACTTCGCTGATCCCACTAACACAAAGCTCCAGCGGAGGCTCCCTGCATAGACTTGGACCTGGACTGTGAGAAGGTAAACTCTTCACCGGGAAATACCCGGTTCCTGCATCCGACCCACGCTCCATCACAGTCAGCCTCTTTGACTCAGTCCAGCACAACCAGATAAAAGCACAAATCGCCACTTGCGGTTATGCACTATTGTTATCTAGAACTTCATAACTCTGATTCTTGCTATTTTGGGATGGATTCTTGCTATTTTGGTGTCACTTTATTTGCTTAAATGTTACTTTATTTTTCAGATTTGGTTTGAAGTTTTTCTTGTGCTGGGTTTTCACTTTATTACTGTTTGTGTACTGGGTTCCTTAGACCTTTCCAGTTACCTTTCGATGAGAGTTAGCACAAAGTCACACGCATCTGGACTTGCTGGCCGAACTTTCAGTTAGTCACCAAATGGACAGCTCGTCGGACTAACCAATGGCAACCATTTTAGTGACCCAACCATGAACATCAGAAACGAATACATCTAAACCCAAGAAGCAGGAAGATTGCCCTGAAATAACAAACGTACATCGTTGATAAGGATTGGCCAAATCCACCCATAAGAACAAGATGTTAGCAAGTCTTCTGCATCAGTACCGTTTATAAATCTCTATCGCATGACTGCTGGAATCCAAAGGAGCACAGTATTATACAAACATTATGTGTGTTTAGCTTAAAGAAGAAATACTTTTTCATATTTGAAGGACTTCAGACTTAAAAGATTGCAGATTTGCTAGTTTTTATTAATAGACTGCATTTAAATTCCATATTTTCCAAATTGAACATAGATGCATCTTTGGGGTGGATTGCGTCAGTATCAATTGACGTGTTTTTACCCTAGTGGTCTATAAATATATCCGGTGTGCTTTCTCAAGGCTCAGTAAAACAATTATAGCCCACAAAATGTGCACGTCGAAGAGTCAATGCCTCAGGAACAGTCGCCTTAGCATCTGAAGTTCCACATGTGGTCTGAAACGCTACATTAAAAGTTCCTCATCTACAATCCTGCTGCTTACATTATTTAATTTAGTTTCAGAAATTATTCACCATCAATGTTTTAAACCAGGCTGGAATAGAAAAGGGTAACAGTATGCCAGTTCTAGAACAAAAACTAATATTCGAGTTTTTGTTCTTATAAAGTTTACTGTTCGAGGATTTGCGCACATCCGGCACGAAATTAAATACCACATGGATTATGGCTATGCAGTGCAATCGGATTACACTTTTGTAAAATGATTAATATACGATTTTATCCATTGCAGCTTGAAAAAAATGTGAACATACTTGCACCCTCGGGGAGTATGTCATTATTTCAACGCACTTCTACAGCGGTGTGTTCAGTTGTAGAACTGGTTCTAGAAATGCCGTGGTCGGGCTGGCTCACAAACTAGCTATTGTCACATGCATAAAACAGCTTTCCACGAAGTAGATACGGATCTCCGGAGAAAAAAAAGGCACTTCTGTAATATATGTGTAACCGCAAGAGGAAGAAACATCTGAGAAAGTTGTAATGGGCCTTACAAAACCTCAAGTGGTTTTGGAAAAGAGAGAGAAAAAAAAAAAACTTTCATCACAAGACATCATTTTAGTCCCACAGACAGGAGCCCATTTAATCCATACATTGAAAAGAACGGGGATACTCATTTAGCTCAAACACTTTACATAGGACTCGGAAAACAACTACCAATAAAGTGATCTATTACTCTGTTTTACATAGCCTTTCAAACCTGAACATGAGTGTTTCCATCTGTTCACTGTTTAGGCCGAGCCTACCAGACAGAGGCTGCCTGGCTGCGAAATACATATTGTGGGCTTACCAAGAACACACAGGGGCCTGCAGCCCGCCCATTGCTTATCATTGGTTGGCCTTACTGTCACTCATTTTGCTGCTTCTTATTTGTGTCCCAGGATTTCAGTCCTATGTTGTACCTCAAATGGACTACAGCCGGTTTACCCTCTCTTTGATGAACCGGATTCTATGCTTCCACTGCTTGCTTTTAGGGAACCATGTTTTAGGTCTCATCTAATACAGTGGATGCGCTGTCTCTTGCAAGGCAGATTGTTTTCTAACCGTGGACTTGGAAGTGGCCCATTGCTTACCGTCACCATAGCTTCATTACCACTCTTTTGCTCGCTTCTTAATGGTCCGCTGCCATAGGCTTCTTTCCTCTTAGTATGTATGTCCCTCTCCTGGATCATGTATGCATGACTTGTGTCCTTGCACTGTATCACATTCAAGCACGTGCATCCTTGGTCACTCAGTGGATGGCGCTCAGTGCTGCAGTCAGCACCTGGTACAATGGGCAGACACTGACTAGACCATGTGCTCTTGTCAATCATAGCTTGTGAGCAGTGTTAGCCAGGGAGAGACACCGTATCTGCAGCCTAAAGCAAGCCCTAATGTATTCAGAGGGAATCGTGCCACAATCCAGAAGTACTTTTAACTCTTGCATCATGTTACTCCTAAATATTAAAATGTCATGGACTGCTGTCATGTATTCCGTGGCAGCCTGTAATTACCTTATTAGTACATCGTTAGAAAGGCAGCATGTCTTTTGTCATCACCAGTTGTCTGACTCATTTGCATCAATTAACCTCGGGACAGAAATAAGTTGCCAAATCGTCTTCACAGTGGGAGGGCCCAACTGAAATCACACCGGTAAGATTCAAGCAGTAGTGGCTTGAAGCGGAGCAATCCCAAAGCTGGCGCTTTATTCCCCTTAGCAATTACAACCGTACTACCAAATCCTAAAAACACCAATAGAATTCGAATGATCCCCGGCTTGTAAAATCACAGTTTTCCTATAGAATTGGTGGAACGAACATCACTGAAACAGCTACATCTTGCTGGGACCCGGAGGGGGAAAAAATAAGTATAACAAGAATGCTTTTTAGAAAACTGGAATATGCTTGGTAATAGTTTCAAAGGAGGAACGCCACTGGGATTATAAAATTGTAAATTTCTTCCATGAGTTACATTTTAAAGATACTAGTAGTGACTTTGAATTTTGATACAGGAACAGGCCTCTGCTAGAGGTTTTGAAGCTGAAAGGATAACTTCTCTAGGAATTGTAGTATCAGAATGTACGGTTAAGGGTAGATTATTCTGTATAGTGCTATATACTGACAGTCTCAGGAACCTGACCCAAAAAATACTAGCAATTTGTAGCACGACTAACCATCCACCCGTACTCGAGACCAATGAATCAGATTTCGGTCAGACACGGTGAGGCTAGAGCTTACAGTACTGACCTCCACATTTAAAGAATAAAAATCAATTTTAAGTTAGAATACCACTCTGTCCCCGGTCAAAGTAGACACAATAAACAAGTCAAGCAGAGAAGGGAGTATCCAAAGGGCGCCTCAATTTCCAATACCATTACATCACGTAGCCATCCAGTAGGAAATTACATCCACTTGAAACAAATGCTCACATTTTGACATTTACCTCATCTAGGTTCCCTAAATCTTCAGGTTAATGGGGTTGACAGTCTTCAAACAATTCCCTCAAGGCTCTATGGGGTGAGGCTCAGCCCAATGTAAGTTTCATTAATTACAAACTCAAAGTTGTGGCCTGACACTGTTACAAAAGAGCAGATCCTCAATAGCAGAAAGAAAAATGCCTATTTCAACAAGAAACACTGTAACAAAACCTACATACAACAATCACATGGATTGCTTGGATTCAACAAACATGTCTCTTTTTAGGTCTCACCTGAGACTGTGCATGTACGGTTGCTTGCAAGACATTTTCTTAACTTACAGTGGGCTTAGAGCCGCCCATTCCTTACCATTGGTTGGCTTCAATTTGCTTGCTTCTCATTTGTTAATGTGTGTAGCCTTCACATCCTGGTTTTGTGTTTTACCCTTGCCTGGAGCATGGCCAATGTACTTGTATCCTTCCACGGATCGCATTTTGCGAGCTACATTTTTTCCTCTTTATTGAAGCACTCTGTGCGTGTATGCACTTTGAATCTGGTTCCCTCATGCTCTTCCTTTAGTTCGGACACCCATTCCGTGTTGATGCATGCCCTCTCGCGTTCCATCTTTTTACTTTGCCCCTCCCCACGTCCATGTTGATGCTTGCCTCCAACCACTGTTTGTTGTTGGTTGTCTCCTCCAGCCCTCCTTCCTCAGTCTGTGTTATTGCTTGGCTTCAGCCGCTGTCCCAGTTGTTGCTTGTCACAACCTGCTCTGTGCTGTTGCTTGCCCTCTTCCTGCTGTCCATGTTGCCTCGCTCGCACTCTCTCCCCCCAGTGCCTCCCGCCCTGCTGTTGCCATTCAGGGTGTTGCGCCCCCACATGCCCTCCCTCCCTCACTCGAAGGTGCCTCCTACCCGGCCATTAATAGGCGCGACTAAATGGCTTTGCCAATGCTTGTTTTACAAAGACCTTCCAATTTGTCTTTTTTCGGTTCAAGAGGAATTCTATTCAGACATTTTGGGTGGTCGGAATTTCCTAGACCGGCCTGTATCTCCCTGTAGAATCCCTACAAGATAAACCTCATGAAATCCCAAATCTTAAAAGAGAATATAAATCTATGTCAAATTCCATGTTTAATATGGGCCAGTCAGTCTACCACACTTGTTTGTCAAAACTTCGGATGTGCACAAAAAGCCTCGTGACACTCATACCTTGAACACCACTGTGCGGTACCGGATCTTCTCGCAGTGCCTCCAAGTTGTGGTGCAAGTTTCTTTTGTTAATCATGCGGTCTGGAAACAAACAGCATTTAATGAATCGCTGGGAGCTCCTATAAATGCGGCGCTGCACGCCTCCTGTTGCCTTCACCACTATATGCTTTTCTAATTGTGAAAGATATTAGTAATGAGTCCTCAAATATTTGCCTATTTAGGCGCGTTCAAATGACACGCCAGGAGAATATAAATTAAGTACACATCTTAAACCCTCAAATAGAAAAACTGTTTTGTTTACTGTGAAGATCGTCTGATTCATGAAGTACAAGCAACATTTTCAAACCTTTCTAAATGCATTTTAAGGGGCCTCTCCATGTTCTGCCATAATTTATACAGAAACCCGTATTGCAACTTTTTTAATACACTCTACACCGTACATGATGCAGTCTGACCAGACTTTTCAGGAGACTTCGATGATAGTCTACTCATTCATGCAGTTGGCTATCAGGTCAACTGCGCAGTTCTTCAAATCAAAAAAGACAAGCAGTGGCAAAGACAACAGGCCTGGGTATAATTTGGCAATTTATTCCAACTGGTTTGTAGAAATGTTTCCCTTCGGTTACCAATGGAAATGACACCTACTCGCTTTGACAACGCTCGGTAGTGTACTGGTGCTAGATTATTGTTGGTAGTTTTGGTTGTGGTATGGGCGGTAGTGGTATGGTGGCTGAGTTGGGATTATGGAGATGGTAACAATGGTGTGCTACGAGTAGTGGTATTGATACCATTGCAGTTGGAATTAGTGGTACTGGTGGTGGTATTGGTGTCGGGTGTCATTTTTGGTGGATGAATTGGCAGCGATGGTGGCATTAGTGGGGGTAGTATTCCTGGTGTGGCATTGCGGTGGTCGTGGTGCTAGTGTGGTACTGGTATTGCTAGTAATAATGGCATTAGTTATTCTGCTCATTGTGTGGCATTGGTAATAGTGGTGTATGGTACGGGAGTAATACTGTATAGATGTATGTATGTAATGTTACTGGAGTTTATAAAGCACACATTCACTGAGCGGTTTCATGGCGCTAAGAAGGGGACAAACAGGTGAATAAGGGTAGGCAGAGGGTTCGCTGTAAACTAGTCTAAATATCCGGGTTATTAATGCTTTTCTAAATTCCGACTAACAAGATGCTGATCTTATCTCAAGGGGGAAAGAGTTCCAGAGGTTAAGAGCGATGCCCGAGAATCTGAAACCCTACCAAGTCTTTTTCTTGAATTTGGGAACTGATAGGCAGTTCAAATGAGCAGAACGTAGTGAGCGTTTAAGGGTATTTTTGTGGAGTCAGGAGGTACTGAAGAAGGGGCTTTTGTTGCGGGGTGTTTTGAAAATGATGCTGCAGACTTTGATAGTCGTTCTTTGTTCTACAGGCAGCCAGTGGAGACCTTTCATGAAGGTTGTGATGTGGCATTTTTTGGTTGTATACAAGTTAGATACACTGCCCGTTTCTGGACAGTTTGGAGACTTTAGGGTAGGCCAACATATAGGGAGTTGGCATAATCAATTCTAGAAAGAACGAGGGCGATGACAGCTTGGATAAGGGCCTCAAAAGGTGAGGAATTTAGCAATCTTCTTGATTTTGCAGAGCTTAGGAAGGATTAAGAAATTACTCACCCGATTTGTGACTTTATGGTTAGTTCAACGTTGATAGTCACACCAAGGATTTTTACAGTTTTTGGGGGGCGGGGATCCCAATTCAGGCAGCCATAGCGAGTCGGTTCAGTATTCAAGCATGTTTTGGTGATAATGACCTCGGTTTTCCTTCGTTTAACTTCAAGTGATTGCTGTTCATCCAGTCGCAGATGAACAGCACGGTGTATTGAAAGTGTTCTATTAGATTCAGGGGTGTTCACTAATCTTAAGATTAACTGCATGTCGTCTGCATAACTGTAAATTGTACAATTCATTTTTTGAGAGTAGGGACTAGGGGGCGAATGTAGATGTTAAAAAGATGGGTTGGATAGGAATGATCCCGGGGACTTGGTAATCTAAATGGATATGGGATAAAGTAAACTGAGTTAGGCGGACTGCGAGCAGTTTCTTAAGAAGAAGCATATATACACATCGGTATAAATATCATCCAAAGATTGCCCAACAAGCAGAGGCCCACACGAAAACAAGCAGACCCCAACTTTGCATCAGAGTCTTTATTTGAACGAAGCAGCAAACACTCAGGATATTTCCTCGCCCACCCTACGCGTTTCGGAGCTCCTGTGCTCCTTGGTCACTGGTCATGGCTGTTAATATGCAGATATGTAGGGAAGCAAGCTTAAATAGCAAATGTCCTGCCCTCATTGGGCCTCAAATCGCTGTGCTTACTGGGACTTGCAAACAAGCAACACCCCAACTTTGCATCACAGTCTTTATTTAAATTTTGTTCAAAGAAAGACTCTGATGCAATCTTTGGATGATGTATTACGGCCGGTCCAGGCCGGGGAGGCAGCACCACCGTGAATTTACCGGACTGTTGATTCCTGATACACGGGAGTCGCTTTGGCAGGATCGCAAGTAGTTAAATTGAAAAAGCAGACACACGGGAGGCTCTATCCAGAGCTTGAACACATTGTTTGAAATGTGGAACCAATCGAGGGTAATATTTTGACGTTGGGACTGCAAGTCCCAGTAAGTACAGCGATATTAAGGCCCATTCAGGGCGGGAAATTTGCTATTTAAGACTGCTTCCCTACGTATTACTCATTTCACTACATAGAGCTCTAGTGGGAGCTCACCATGTATAGCCTTCAGTGAGGAGGGGCCAGATGATCGATGATGAAGCATGTCTCCCAAGAGATGGCATTCATCTTTCTTTTTAGAGAAGAAACCAAGCAGTTGGTCTCTTCCCGTTGGTATAGTCGCTCCGGTGAAGGGCCCAAGCTATTTCTTATTGATTATGCCAGGTACTTTGGTCTAACATTGGTTGTATTGTGGCAGACAGGTGGTAATTAGGGTGCATTAGACTGAAGTGCACTGATGTAGCACAGGCTGGGAACGTTAGTGAAGACAGGGTGGGTTTGGGGGGGCGGGGGGGGGGGATGTTCGATCAGGGGGGATTGGGCATTTCTTATAGTGTATGCTGGTTAATGGAGTGTCTTGAGTGTTTCCAATGATTGCAGATTTGGTCTCCATCAGTCCTTGGCTTACCTTCCTGCAGCAGTAGAGAGGCATGAGGCATCAATTGCAAAAATGCAAGCATACAAGTGCTTCAATTAAGACCACCAAAAATCCATACTAGATTCGGTTTGCTGTACGTGCCCTGCTCCCACAAATCAAGGAAAAGGATACCAACTCAATTTTTAGCCTTCAATTTCAAATTCCTTCACCTTTACAGAGCATTTTAACATTTTTAATTTAGCTTTTTGAAGTTTACATATTTTATTAATCTGCTAATATTATTCAATTTTTTTGAATAGACATCATGGGCACATTGGTTAAGAACTGCTGCCCTGTGGGTTGAATGCTAGGAAGGCACACTTTTCACTCCTCTGTTAAGAGGAGCAGGGGAAGCTCAAAAGTGTAGCATTATGTCACTACAGTGACTAGAAACTTGATGTAGCATGTCCCGTCTGTGAGTAAGAGCATTCATCCGTTTTAAAGAAGAAAACAAGCAATTTTACCATCGGGTATTATACCTCAGGTGAGCGGTTACAGTATTTTCTTACTAATTGTGCCAGGTACATTGGTGTGACATATTACTCAGAGTATCCACCTACGTTCACTTCGGAACCCAAGATCATCATCTGCAGCATCCCTCAAGGCTTGTTTCTCAGCCCCACAAGGTTCAACACATACATCACCCACCCACCACCTCACCCCCGGCCAACATCGTCAGAACCAATGAACTAAACAACATATCCTATGCAGGCGACACCCAACTCATCCCCTTACTCTTCAAATAGGCAACCACCAAGAGGGCCAACTTCCACTGATGTATAACAAGCATCGCCGACTGGATTCAAAACAACTGCCTGAAACTCAACACAGACAAGACAGAAGTGCTGATCTTCGGCAACAACATCTCCTTATGGAAGGAATCCTGGTGGCCCCTCGAACTAGGATCCTTACCCTCTGACGGTCCATACTCGCAACCTTAGTATTATCCTGGAAAGCAAACAAACCTTGAAAAGCCAGATCAACGCAGTCTCATCCACCGATTAGTCTCTTTGCATGCTCTGGAAAATCTTCAAAAGGCTCCCTGTCAACACCAGACAAACTGTCATTCAAGCCCTAGTCACCAGCCGTTTGGACTAAGGAAACACACTACGTAGAAATAACTCCTCACCTCCTAAAGAGACTTAAAACCATACATAATTCAGAGGCCAGACTCATCCTCGACTTCCCCAAACAGACCCACATCAGCCCCACCTCAAAAAACTCCACTGGCTCCCCATACAGAAGAGATGCCAATTTAAAATGCTGATCCACACCTACAAAGCCCTAGAAAGCCTGCTGACACTTAGAGGCACATAGAAGGCTGAAACATGTCAACCCATGGATGTTTCGGGTCATTATACCCAGATACATCACTTTGTTTTTAACCTCGCCAAATGAACTCAAATTAAATCAGGAGAGGATCCAGAAGGCAAATTTAATTCCCACTTAAATCCCCCATTCTTAGCTAAGCGCTCCGCTAACAAACTGAACGAAGCCCACCTACTCAAACGAGGTGCAGTGGGTGAGGATCCAATGATGCATGCCACAGGTGGTACCTGTGGGTGAGAATCCTACAAAAATATGCTGGGATCCCACTAATGATCTTTCAGAGTAGCGACATCACAGAAAAGAAGGTTAATCCTCCTTGATTGTAGTGATTTGAAGTAATTCAGGATGCTGGGGTTTCCCCTTCCATAGGTTCTCACTCCTCTCAAGTGTGACGCAAGCATTCGCTTGGGAGTTAACCTTGTGAAAATGTATTGGTGGGATTAAAAAGATGCAATTAACAGCTTCCATATGCTTCCTACAAAAGAGAAGCATGGTCTTCTGTCCAATGTAAAAAATGAAGATGCCAAGCCTGAGGGCCCCTACTTGTTCTAGCAACTAATACCTGAAAAGGGAATAAAAGGCCCTTGCAATTGGAGCAGGAAAGCAGATCAGTTGCGGGGGAGACATTCTGAAAAATCTAGGCTCTAATTTGGTAGCTACTGCATACAGGCATGGGGAGAAGGGTCTTTCTAGACTATGCAAGTTTTTTGGTAGATTGTAGCTATTTTAGACCAATACATCAACTGACTGCTAATAACTTAATTAGGAATTTTACTAATGGGTTAGGGATGGGTGATGAACCAGGATAATTTTCATTCAATTTGTTTATATGATAATAGCACATCATTTCTATTACACTACAAAGTATCTATATTTGTATGCGGCTGATTAAGTGGTTCAGGGTAGGGCTCTGTTATATCACCTGCAGATGTAAGATTCGCCGAAAGGTTTTTCAGACTCATGATACCTATTCTAAACAAGAGCATAGCTCCTTGGGATGTGTGAGAAACATAGGCCAGTTTTAGTTTCCTGATAGTATTAGGGTAAACAGTATAATAGCATCCACATACTCCAACACCTTTTCTCAGTCTCCTACACCAGGAACAATAACATCCTGAAAATCTGTCTACCAGCTGTGTCCAAGCCAACAAAGCACACACAGATCATTCATTTCCAGCTCTTGAGCAAAGTTGAGGAAATGCCCCCACAAACATGACAGACAGGAAACAGCGACGGTGAAGCACAGCTACAGAACTGCCTCCACAAAATCTTCTACAAATGATAAAGCAGTCCTCACTGGAAGAGGATCCAGGAAAAAGAGTTTTGCTGTTCGTCCATCAGCCTAGTCCAAGAGAAGGAGAAGAAGAAAATAAGCCACCTTAAGTGCCACTGCATTACTGCTCCGAATTTATGAACATTTGGCAAATGCCTTGCAGGGGAAAAAGCATATGCCACTTCATGCACACCTACGTATCTACCCATAGCCTCCCTCAACAACTGTTATGAGATCCGTCAACACGTGTCATGCAAGCCATGGAATCCTATACAAGAACCACCACCAATATCTTGCATATGCAAAAGATGTAGATTCTTCCTAAGAGGCGA
This sequence comes from Triturus cristatus, assembly GCF_964204655.1. Taxonomy (NCBI): domain Eukaryota; kingdom Metazoa; phylum Chordata; class Amphibia; order Caudata; family Salamandridae; genus Triturus; species Triturus cristatus. The sequence continues at coordinate 1,750,735,997 of NC_140589.1, read as the reverse complement.
TAGGTCCTTCACCCGCATTAATATATAAACTCACAAGCTCACTGGGACATCAAAGTCATCTAGCTACTCTCCAGCAAACTACCAGCTTGCCAACACAGTCATCCCAAAGGGGCAGTACAGTCTTCACGCTCAATGGAGGACAAGAAACACCATGGATGAGCTATCACAAATCCACACACAAGCTGGCAGCGGCCAAGACAATTAAGAAAGTTACAATAATTGAAAAGGTGCAACCACTTGAAAAGTTAAAGCAGTAATAATTCAATGACTTGGTCTCCATATTTTTCTTGATTTGAACTAGTGCTGCCAACAGCTAGAAACTGATCCAGAAATCCAGTTGGTAAGTGTGGCTAATCTGCTCAGTTTAATTGTACCAGTTCCGCTCAAAAGTTCAACCCCATAGCACCTATTAAGGCACTCACAATCTGACTTGAGTGAGATAGGCCACGAATACTCGAACGCCAAGCTCGAAAGGAATTCTTGGCACTCTGAAGGAAATGCAAGACCATCAACATTCTTTCAGTTCACACCACTCGTATCCTAATGCAGTCTTTAATGTATCCAGACTATGCTCCACCAGCCTCAAAGTGTTACAATTGTGATCCAGTGTCTTATCAGTAAATCTAAGGCCGTCCAGAAGAGACATACACAGCCTCACATGCAGTCCACACACTATCCAGCTGCATCATTTTAAAGCTGCATATCCTCCCGATAGAAAGACTTTCTACTACTCCACTAAGAGGATACCAAACCTGTGTGGCTCCACTGAGCCACACAGGTGTGGCTCAGAACCGACTTCAGAAATGCAGTCACCAAGTCCATGTCACTAGAAGGCAGTATGTGGAAGTTATGCATCGCTATTACTGTCCCATGACGCCAGCAATGCTCCCTCACCAATGACTAGTTATGAAAAGATGAGCATTGACCAAAAGCCTTTGCAAATGTCAGCTATATGGACCCATGCATCCTCAAACTCTCCAATAATCATCCTTCCATGGATGCAACTGATCACCCTGTACAGACACATCCACAACCAGTGCTCCCAAAGTAAACCAACCGATCATACTATGAACTGATGGCAACGTCTTAATATTGCTCATCCAGCTTCAATCATTGGTCCTAATTTGATGCTATGATAGACTGACAATGGTGACAGAGTTTCTATGTCATCTATTTCACTCTGCTATTCTACATCACGCAATAATACAGCTACAAGATGTCTTTATTTCACCTAGAAAGCAGTTCTCCACTTCTAGGATTTAGCTTTACAGTCTAATGAATTCTCTGATAAATGTAGTTCTGTTAAAATGCAGTTCTGTTTCACTTCAACTATCGGGTTACTTCTTACTCAAAATTCAGTTCCAAACACTTCCCCAAAAGTCCCTCTTCACGCATTTTAACCGGCACTCTTATGGGCTGTCATTCTCGTTGGCATAATCTCCACCCTATCAGTGAGGGAAACATACACCCTACCGCTGTGCACGTTTTAAAGAGAATATAGTAGCAACAAAGATACTTTGCCCTCTTTTGGGAATCAACAGGTTGAAAGAGGTATATTCTAAACAGAAGCCTCACCCCGAGCATCCCAACCACACCTAGCCTCAGAGCATCCCAACCACACCTAGGATCAGACCATCCATCTTCCACAGAGCCATGAATTAATAATACTCAGCTCTTCCAACACGCCTGCACTACCGAGTCCTGCAGTTCTCCTCTTGAACTAATCTCTCTACATCCACACGATCTCCTTCCTGCACTTCACCGTAAACCACCAATGACATCCACACAGTCAGCAATCAGGCACAGCCGCATTAACTACTTACCCGGACCGTGACAGAGAAGTCAACCGAATGCCCGTTTTCATTTGTTGATTTTTTTTTTTAACTTAACTGATGTCATTTAGCTGTAATATAGGCTCTTCCGGGTCGCATATCAACCAATCCCACGACTGAAGTTGACTTGGAGTGTGAAGTATTGCTGATATGTAAAGTAATGTTGGATTGGAGAATGAAGGGCATCTCAACCAATCCTAATACGCCACACAGAATGCCGAAGTGTTCATTGGCTATAGAGTCCGTACAAGGTTGTGTCCGAGAAGCCCTGCTACAAGTCAGAGGGTGCTCGCCATTTTGGGCTATCCTAGAGGTGTTCGGCTCGTTGAGGTAGTCCAGACGGCGTTTACAGTTCCTGGCTGGCTGCCTGCCTGCCTCCGCCTGCCGTTCTGCATGGGAGCGCAGGAAGGAGGGATTAACGGGGGATGGTTGGACCCTCTCACGGGCTGTTAATGACTGACAGCCGGGCATGGCTTTTTGGCCGATGTCCACGTTGCTTGTGCTCAGGCCGGGATGGTATACGGCGTGTCTGTTCTGGAAAGCTTCTTGTTGCATTGGTATCATTTACTGACGTTGGATATTCCGATATTGGCTACTTCCTGACATGTGAGAGTGCACATCAAACTTCCTCGTGGCACCACTACATATGCCTGCATGGTACTCGAGCATATCGAATTCTGCATGGCACCTATACAAGGGTCACTTTCTGCCTGCTATCCATACAAAGGTTGTATTCTGCATGACTGTCGTTCACAGGTTGCAAGCTGGACGGCACCTTTACATAGGTTGCATTCTGCACAGCACTCGTACACAGGTCGCATTCTTCATGACATCAATACGTCTGAGAGGCATCGATGTTAACGTTCGGAGCCTGCACTGTTAAACAGTGCATATTAATCTCGTACAATTTCTGTAACAAAAGGTGAAGTGATGACAATACGATGATGAAGAAAGATCCTTTATTGCTGAGGAGCAACCCCAGATACATCCACCTTCATCAAACTCAATACTGGTCTCCACGCAGTGGAACCATAAACACACTCAACCCATAACATTCTGACCCACGAGATTGCACAGCAATGCATAGCCACGCGGATGCGCGACCATTAGTTACCTAGCAACACAACACTTCCCCCTTCCTTATACAACACAATAATAATTAATATGTTCAACACAAAATATTAACATCATAAATTCCTCACTCACTGTTCCACATAATCCCTAAGCCAAATCGGAGCTTTCTTTGAACGTGAAACTCTCTGATTATTAACAGGAGGATCAGCAGGCGGCATGCTCTCCCCAGAACTGGGACCAGGTTCCTCTGATACTCCAGAGACCACCCCATCCCCCTCCTGGACAGCAATAGGCCGCTGAGCATCAATATCATCATAGAACTCAGAGGAAAGAGGAGATGACGCATTAAATTTATCTTCCAACCAGTCAGATTTGTAAGGACTTCGCCCCCCAAGTTCTTACCAGATTTCCCCTGATGGTCCATAGCAACCCTCTTTAAATTCCAAACCTCACCATTTTTGAGTTTCACAGCATTGTGGAGCACCTCAACTACCTCCTCAGAATCAAAGAAAGCGCTCTCACCCTTGCAAACAAACCCTGGTTTTCTCACTCATACCCAATCTCCCACTTCAATTTCAACAGGCTTGGTGGAATGCTTATTATTATAATAGTCACTATTCTTTTTCTGAATACGTTGCATTCTGTTCCACACTTCATCCTGTGACCAGCTCATCACTCCTGATGAAAATAACCAACTGGGATTAAATTTTGAACGAGGCTTACGTCCCCGCATTATGACAAATGGAGGTAACCCCGTTACTTCAGTAGCAGTCACCCGATAAGCCCAGACAGACTTTCCTACCTGTGAGATCCAATCATGTGCATTACTAGACGCAATTTGAATTATCCCTTTTAACACACGGTTGAATCGCTCAACCATACCATTCCCGCTAGGGTTATACAACAAAGTCGTCCTATGCTTTACCCCCAGTTTTGCAAAATACTCCTTAGCCATATTGGAAACAAATTGGGCACCATTGTCACTAATTAAGGACGATGGAATACCCTCAGAAGAAAAAACCTCATCCAAGAATTCAAGGACCGCAACCGTATCTGCCTTATCCACAATTTTTACCACTGGCCAGCGAGAAAAAAGATCCATAAGTACCAAGATATACTTCTGAGACTCACCATCCTGATCTTTAACGGGTCCCAAAATATCGATAGCCACAGTATCCCATGGCTCCCTTGCCCCAATAGTCTCAGACATGGGTGGTCTAAATGTCTTAAGGGACTTGTCCGCATTCCCGCAAGTAGTACAATTCCTAACCACTCTCTCCGTTTCAATATCCAGACCAGGCCACCAAAATAACTTTTTAATCACAGACTTGGTTCTGGAAATGCCTGAATGACCCTCATGGCACAATTCCACAATAGCCGAACGTAAATTCTCAGGAGGAACTACTCTTTCACCTCTTAGTAATACCCCATCACAAAAAGATAGTTCAGATCTAATCTCCCAAAAAGGCTTCAACGTGTTGGGAATGCTATCCTTACATGGCCAACCATTCAAAGAAAAGGATACTACTTTGGATAATGTCTCATCCTTAATGAACTCAGAATTCCATTCCTCTCCATAAATAGCAGAGCGACCCTGGCTATGAATTAAAGCCACTTGGAAATCATTCCATACCTCATCCTCACATTTTTCCAGACTGACTGGCATCCTGGATAAAAAATCAGCTACTAAATTATCCCTGCCAGGGGTATAAACCATTTTATACGTAAAATTCTGCATCCGCATCGAAATCCTAGACAATCTAGACGATATATTAGGTGACCCCTCAGATGACAAAATTTTAACTAAAGGTTTGTGGTCAGACCTAAGAGTGCACACCTTTCCCCAAATGAATGATTTGAAATGATCTAGGCCCCATGCACATGCCAATGCCTCCCTCTCAATTATTGGGTACTTTTCTTCACATGGAGAAAGGGACCTAGACGCAAATGCAATGATATTCTCCTTGCCATTGCCAGCATACTGGGATAATACTGCACCCAAACCCTTATTGCTTGCGTCAGTAGTTACAAAACTCTCTGCCGAGGGATCAAAACTACTGAGGCAGGACGCATTTGCAATTGAAGATTTAATATCCTTAAAATCCTTATCACATTCCGCAGACCAAGTGAAGTTCACATTCTTCTTCAGCAGTTGCCGAATATTAAAACTCTTGTCAGCAAAATTCGGAACATATTTTGCACAAAATTCCGCCATGCCTAAAAAAGATCTAATATCGTCTTTACTGCAAGGGGTCGCTGCCTCTTCGATAGCCGACACTAGGGATGCCTTTGGCCTAACACCATTACAATCAATAACGTGACCCAAATACGTTACACTCTCACATGCAAATTTACATTTACTGAATTCGATAGTGATGCCTTTACTTTCCAAAATTTTTAGTACCTTCATGAGCCTAGCATCATGTTCCTCTTTAGTTTCCCCATAAATCAAGATATCGTCTTGGAAAAAAGTTACACCAGATTCCTTTTTAAACAAATGGAACATTAACCTTTGGAAAACTGCACCAGCTGACGCCAGACCAAACGGCATGCGGGTAAACTGAAAACACCCAAAAGGGGTTATAAAGGATGTGAGGTGTTTTGAATCCTGAGATAGGGAAATTTGGTGGTAGGCAGAAGATAGGTCCACTGTTGAAAACCATTTCGCACCCTTAAGACAACTCACCATTTCATTAATCTTAGGTAATGGGAACCTATCAATAACTATGTTATTGTTAAGATGGCGAAGGTCCACACAGAGCCGAATTTTCCCGTTAGCACGTTTAACAATCACAACAGGAGAAATCCATTCTGATGCCTCTATTGGTTCAATAACCCCTGCTGCTACCAGTTTCTCCAACTCCTTGGACACTTCATCTTTAACCAATAAGGGCACATTGCGACAACGGTGAACCTTAGGGATTGCGTCTTCTTTCAAGTGGATACAATGTTCAAAACCAAGTAATTTACCTAATTTCCCGCTGAAAACAGACGGAAACTGTTTGATCATTCTTTCACCTAATGCAGAACCCTCATCCAGAATTAACTCTTGTTCCTTGCTGTTAGGGTCGAGAATAATGTGCAAAAGCTTCTGATCCAACCATCCCAAAACCGGAGGACCGTTTTTGGCTACATACAATTTGGCACGACAAGATCTATTCTTAAATTCAAAAACAAACCACCTGAAACCAATCAGGTCAATTTTTTCCCCCACCATAACCCTCCGGGTGGATATCTGGCTCAAATAATTGTTCCCCCACCATGTTAATGAATTTGCTTTTCCATAACTTTTCCTCAATTATAGTGTAGGGTGACCCCGAGTCCGCTATAATATCAATTTTCACTCCTCCTATTGTCATACTACAAACCGGTTTGTTGGTACAAGCGATGTCATTAATATTTAACATCAAATTGCTCCTAAAGCAGTTATTCAACTCAGCATTCACAATCATGTCACCCATCTCAGGGCTTGGTTCATCCGGATTATCTCCATCCGTAACACATCTTACTTTATAATTCCTTCTTTTACATACTTTTGCAAAATGACCCATCAACCCACAACTAGTGCATTTTCGCTTAATAGCAGGACAATTTTTACTATGGGCCAAGTGGTCCAAACTCCCACATCTATAGCATTTAGCACGCTCTTTAAAAGCAGGTCTATCTTTAAATTTATGTTGACTCTTGTTAAAATCATTAGAGTTATGGACAATTGTCTTGCCCACTAACGCAACATTTTGAGTATTCTTTTTCAAAGCTACAGCACATCGGCCAGAAATTTCCGCTTTCCTTACAATAGCTAATATGTCATCTAGTGGGGCATCGCCATTCACCCATAATCTATCCTGGATTGCAGAGTTGACAGTATGCATAACGACCTGGTCTCTAATCAGATCGTCGTGCAAAACTCCAAATTTGCAATCAAGAGCCAACCTTTTTAGATCAGACACATAGTTATCAATGGTTTCCGAACTTAACTGTTTCCTCTGGAAAAATTGGTATCTGGTAACTCCTATGCATACTTTGGGTTTAAAATAATTGTCTAACTGTAATAAGGCAATTTCAAAAACATTAAAATCCCCGGAAGTAATGCTACTAGTTAATTGGTGAAAAGTCTTGATACCCATAGCCCCCAGAGCATGCAAAAGCAGTCTTTTCTTCTGTTCTGCTGACATTTTCTTTGCCTCATCCACTGCCTCAATATAATTGACAAAATACACCTTCCATTCAGCCCACTTGAGGGAAGGCTCAGTTCCTGTGGCCCAAAATGGTTGAGGAGAAGAGATGTTAAAATTAGCATTATTTGGCTGCGCAGCACTTGCTCCCTCTGTAGACATTGTGGAAACGACCCTTAAAGAAATCCAATAAATGCTAGAAAACTAGAAGAAAAGTTACAGTCATGAACACTCTCAGGAACCAAAAAAAATAAACTTTAAAAATACCTTCAAAAAGGTACACGCTGCGCTGAAAACGATCCCTTTATTGCGAAAAGCGATAAAAAACAAAGAAATGTGCCTTCGATTCACTCTGGTGTATGAATTTGTTGCCTTCACGGCTCCGGTCCTTCGTAACCAAGCAACCACAAACACCAAGATGGCCGCCGAGGGAAGGCACGCAGCGTGATGACGATGCAGTAAGCACGATGACACGCGCACTTGACGAGCTATGCGTCCCAGTGATGACGCATTCTCGCTATCATCCAATCAGAAGAGAAGAACGACGAGTGCGTCAGCATCAGCCGGAGTTCCGAGATCGCGCTTGCATCCAAGGTTACCAGCCTCCTCGAAAGATGCGATCTCTCAACGGCCCCACAGGTATGCGATACACGAAGTGAATTACACCCAAAATTTCTTGTAGATCCGCTTCCGCTCGTAGCTTGCAGGATCCCAAAGACAATTGGTCAGACACTCCAAGAACAAAAGTTACACGCCAGCCTCCTTAAGCTTGAAATCGATCTCTCCCGATATTGCTTGAAACCAGAGAAATCTCCCAAAACGATCCAAATTTGTATTCACGCATGGGCTCGATGCTCCTCAGCACATCAGTCGCCAATTGAAGTGATGACAATACGATGATGAAGAAAGATCCTTTATTGCTGAGGAGCAACCCCAGATACATCCACCTTCATCAAACTCAATACTGGTCTCCACGCAGTGGAACCATAAACACACTCAACCCATAACATTCTGACCCATGAGATTGCACAGCAACACATAGCCACGCGGATGCGCGACCATTAGTTACCTAGCAACACAACAAAAGGGCATTTGTTGTTACATGATAGATAGTAATTACAGAGCCCTGTTGTGTCACCTTTCTTTTCTTGACAATGCATTTAGGTTTTATAATAGAAATTTAGTTAAGTGATAATGGTATTCGAGTCGTGTTTGTACAATAAAAAAAAAAAATGTTGGCCGATCTTTTAATTTTGTCTGGTGGAGAATGGGGAGTTTTATTAAACAATCTTGTGAAGGTTACAAGTCATAAATTAGATGGAGGAGTTATATACATAATATGTAATGGGCAGGAGTTGAGGTTCTGGACTTTTAAGAGTCCAGAGGTGTCAGGGAAACAACACCCAAAGACCCCTGAGTTCCTCCTGTCTCGGTGCACAAATAAACAGAGACACGGGCTTCTCGATGGTGGCGTCAGAGACCAAGGTTTATTTACTGCAGGGACACAGAAGTCATAGGAACCACACAGAGGCAGAATCTACGAGACTGTTCGAATTGTATTAAGTGGGTTATGCTTTAAATACACGAAAAATGTCTTTAGGCAACATTACACGAATATTTCTCATGCCCAACCCGGTATCCCAAACAAACATTAAATAGACATCAAACAATAATTAGTCGTAGGATTTCGGTATTCGATCAGGTTCCTTTGACAGTTTTCCATTCTTTACCCGATCCTCCCCATCATAAAAATCGTAACCTCCCTATTGTAAAAGCCCAGAAGGAGAGGAGCAGAGCCAGGTGCAAAGGATTGAAAAGTAGGATAAGCGGTGTTTATGGATCATAAACGGGCATGGCTACCGTCTTTGGCCTTTCAGTCAGGACAACAGGCACGAGAACCAGTATAGCAGGACTGGCCTCAGGCAGGGGAGACAGCTTGATTCTGCCTAGTCATGTAGCGTCAGCCTTTCTCGGGGTTTGAGCTTACGTGTCCTTAACAAGGTGACTCTGCCGGGGTCATCGCCCGTTCATCGACTATGTAAGGGCAAGAAACAAAATGGATGCCGTAACTAAAATGGATGCCATGACTTTACAACAGAATGCCCTATTTCTCAGTGAATTCATGCTAGTTGCGTAGCGAAAACACTGTCATGCATGTAATGGATCATGTGCGGTTCATTGGTACCGAAATCGTGTCAGTACTACGATACCGAATTCACGGGTTCGGATCGCTACAGAACCTCAGACCGTCCTTTTGCCCTTACATAGGCAATAACTCACTCTATGTCAGAATCCATTTCTATGTTCATCAGGTCACTGATATGTTGTTGAAGCATTACTCTATCCCGTGGCGTATCTCTAAAAACAGGTGGTCTTCTTACGCATGTTGAAATGCAAAGGTTACATAAGGCAGGACCACACTGAACAATGAGACAGCACGAAAATAAAAATACCAACGCAACACCAGTGACTATCAGAACCTTCCATCCCCACGCAGACAACAGGCTCCAGAACCATCCCATTAATGACCAGTCACCTTCCTCTACATGAATAGAGTCAGAAATCTTATGTAACTTAGAGATGGCCTTGTACACCGTTGGCGCATTATCTGGGATAAAAGCACAGCAACTCGATTGGATCATCTTACACACTCCACCTCGATCTGCAAGTAACACATCAAGAAAGTGATAGTGGATTCAACTACCCGTGTTAGTTGACGTAAGTTTCTACTGTTGGCCATAGGCCCCCAGAACGGAAGGAAACCTTTGAAGAAGTCTCCTGCTTCTTGGCCAGCAGTATCTTCTTTACTGAAAACACCTCTCACAACTCTAGTTTTGTGATAGTCCGGTGCAGCAGTGTATGTCGGAGGTAGCAGTTGAGCGATATAACATGAGCCTGAGAAGTCAGCAGGCAGCCATGTGTATGCTCTGTCTTGGCAAACAAAATAGGTACCCTTAGCAGCTAAGAATGCAGGGGAAGACTGTGACGGGAAAACATATGTTTCGATACAGTCACTCTTCCCTAGTCGAGCTTTCGGATTCCTCCCATTTCCTTGCAAACAGACCTGACCTTGGTGGGGTACGACCCAGATCGGAGTCGAGCTTTTACGTTTGTTCTCACCCAGAGTAATGCCATATTCTGTAACATTCCAACCCATGTAAACTCGCAATTCATCCTTGGGAATGAACGGAGTGTTATTGACATCTCTAACCATGTCAGTGATTCCTTTTACCAAGGCTCTATTAGCAGAGTTATACCGAGTGGAACGCGGAGGTCGTGGAGGATAGGTCTCTAGGGCATAAGCGAACATGGTCTGAAACGCCCAGAATGATCCATTATAACTAAAGGGCAAGACCAGATAAGGGATGCCCTTGTCCATGGTATGTGGTATCAAGCCACACACCCAGCAGTTTGTTGTGTTAACCACTAGTTGATGTTGGTGCAAGAGCTGAATGAAAGTGTTGTTTATAAACTCAGAGCGTCGAGCTTGCTCGTGGGCAGGAAAAGGATGGAAAGAATGGAGAGAAACAACAGTCGGAGAAACAGGAACATGGGGAGATACTGTAGATGTAACAGGTGTAAAGATCAACTGAATACCAAAAATGATTCCGCCTACCAAAGTTATCAAAACAATTAGAAGTGTCAGAGTACATTGCATTAGAAAACATTTGCTATGTAATATGTCATATAGCTTTGTCTTGTGCACATTTATGACATTAACCCGTCTCAGTTCAGGAAGCTCCATCTTCTATAACCGTTCGCAACGGATGGTTTGTACCTGTTAAAAACTTGCCTCTGTTTACCCTGGGAGTTCCCAAGATAGACAGAAGAAACCGACCTTGTGTCTGATTCCCTGCAAATTAAAACAAGGCACACGTTACGACCCTACGGTAACCCAGACGGCAAGGTGAGAGAAACAATAAAAACAAAAAGAAAAGAAAAAAATTTAGAGCAAACTTCCTGACTGAATGGAATGCAGTAAGATCAAAACAGTTATAAAACAGAAAAGGTAAATGTGCAATGTCATTAGTTCATAACATGAGAACGTAGATTATATCTGTACTTTCCGGGTCTTGTCTGATCTTGAAATAGCTGGTCTACAGGTGCGGAAATGTTCGACTCCACAGGTGTCAAATGTTCACTTTGTACAATACTTGGTCCAAGATTCAAAGGAGCGGTTCCTGCTGAGGTGTCAAAGTTCTGTGTTTCAGTTCGTGGGTGGTCCGTTATGTACTCTGCATCACTGAAAGGGATGTGCCTAGGAACAGGTTCTGTCTCGGATACACCAAATCCCTGTCTAACCCAATTGTCATAGGGGAGTGGGAGAGGGACACGCTTCGTATGGCTAGCGTGCACCCAATTTTTCCTTCCAGCTAGGCGTACAGCAGTTCTTGTTGTGAGGAGTACCTGGAACGGACCCACGAATCTTGGCTGGAGGTTCCGAGTACGTTCGAAATTCCGAACTACAACTTGGTCGCCTGGTTTCAACGTGTGGCCTGGACTCTCTGGCAGTTTAGGCAAGGACTCGAATACCTGTTGATGAATAAGGCTTAATTTAGCAGTCAGATCATAAAGATAATCAATCAACATTGGGTATTCAATCTGTTTGAATTCCTTTGGTCTAGGGACTCCCCAAACATTAGCAGGACGACCGAACACAATCTCATATGGGCTAAGCCCTACTCGAGAGTGTACAGTCGCTCTGGTGGACAGTAGAGCTAAAGGCAGTGCGTCTGGCCAAGAGAGACCAGTGGAAGCTTGAATTTTAGCAAGTTTCAGCTTCAGGGTGCCATTGTACCCTTCAACCAAACCCGCTGACTGTGGGTGATTCGCACTGTGGAATTTCTGGATAATACCCAGGCCCGCACACACACTCTTCATAACTTTCCCTACAAACTCACTTCCATTGTCCGACCAAACAATCCGTGGCATACCATACCTGGGGAAGTACTCTTTGAGGAGGATTTTGGCAGTGGACATAGCAGTGTTATCCTTTAACGGATATGCCTCAATCCATCTTGAAAAGGCACAGACTACCACTAGGACGTATTTAAGATTGTTACACCTATCCATGTGGATATAATCCAACTGAATCACTTCAAAGGGACAAGAAGGGGGAGCAAAATGACCAGTTGGGGTTGGGGTTCCCTTGCCAGGATTATGCATCAGGCATATCATGCAGTTTTTCACCACTCTTTCCGCGCACTTAGTAATTCCATCGTTCTTCCATACTGGAGCTAACATTTTACAGATCCCTTTCGAACTGATGTGCGCCGCTCCATGCGCCATCGTGACTACCGCAAGTACATACGCATCAGGTAACATCCAACGTTGCTGCTCAGACAAATCAACCCAACATCCACTTGAATCTATTTTACCCGTTTTCTCCTTCCATTCATTCTTCTCATTTTCAGTTGCTTCATTCTGGATTGCCTTCACACTTTCAATCGTATTCTCACACATCCCTGATTCAGCAATCCATCTTGCAGACGTTGCAATATACATTCGGCTCGTCATGTTCTTGGCCGTCTCTTTGGCGACCTCATCAGCAAACGCATTCCCACGGCCAACATCATCCGTAATCTTCCGATGTGCACTGCACTTCACAATCGCAACTTCATTCGGTAGGGTCAGGGATTCCAATAGATCACTGACTAACTGTCCATGTTGGATCTTAGTCCCATGGGACGTGAGAAAACCTCTTTCTCTCCAGAGACGTCCAAAGCTATGTGATACGCCGAAGGCGTATTGGCTGTCAGTAAACACATTCACTCTCTTTCCCTCAGCTAAAACACACGCTCTTGTTAGTGCAAATAATTCTGCAGCTTGGGCAGAATTCTGACTTACTCTTGCGGTCTCAACAATCGTACTCAAAGTCGTAACTGCATACGCGGCCGTCACATCACCATTCTGTAACTTAAAGCACGACCCATCGACATATAAGGTGCCGTCTGGATCTAGTAACGGAGTATCTTTCAAATCAATCCTACCTTTTGTCTCTTCCTCAGTTCTGAAACAACAGTCATGGGGCTCTGAATCACTCGACTCCTGAGTAGTCGGCAACAGCGTTGCTGGATTCAATATGTTGCATCGCTTGATCTGAATGTGACTTGCCAAAAGCGTCAGCTCATAGCCTGATAGTCTAGCACTGGTGAGGTGCTGAGTTTTCGTTCGATTCATGAGTGTATCCACAGCATGTGGAACCATGACTACTAACATGTTGTTCATGACTAGTCCAGCAGACTGTCGAATAGACACTGCAGCTGCTGCTGTAGCTCTCAAACAACTTGGCAATGCTCTGGCCACCGGATCTAATGTGGATGAGAAATATGCGCAAGGTCGCTGTTTGTTACCAAATTGTTGCGTTAAGACACTCAACGCACAACCTTCTATTTCATGGACATATAAAGTAAACGGCTTACTGTAGTCAGGAGTACCCAACACAGGAGCTGAACACAGCGCATCACGTAAGTCGGAGAAACTTTGTTGACATTCATCAGACCATGGCAAAGGGCTCGGAACACCTTTTCCAGTCAGGTCTACCAATGGTTTTGCCATGAGAGAGAAATTTGGGATCCATTGCCTGCAATATGACGTAATACCCAAAAACGCACGCACTTCTCTCTGTGTGCTTGGTACAGTCATTTGCGAGATTGCTTTGATTCTCTCTGGGGTCAACCTTCTTCCCTCCTTTGACAAAAGATGACCTAAGTAGGTCACTTCTTGGCAACAATATTGCAGTTTAGAAGGTGACACCTTGTGATGTAAGTCTGACAAATGACGCAATAGAGAAATTGTAGCTGCTTTGCAAGTTTCCTTGTCATCAGCAGCTAGTAAAAGATCGTCTACGTATTGGATCAGAGCAACACCAGGAGGAAGTACAAGAGCATCTAATTGACTTTTCAATGCTTGGCTGTAAATTGAAGGGCTCTCACAGTAACCTTGCGGAGCGCGCTTGAATCTGAAACTGCGACCTCCTAAGGAGAAACCAAAAATGTCTCTACTTTCCTCGGCTATCGGAATGCTGAAAAATGCATTTTTCAAGTCGATAACTGTAAACCATGAGGCTGAGGCAGGAATCAACGTCAATAATGCAGTGATATCTGGGACCACAGGAAACTGCGGAATCACGATTTTGTTAACCTCTCTGAGGTCAATCACAAATCTGTAGATTGGAGGTTTGGAAGGGTCAGTACGTTTCAAAATCGGCAGAACAGGACTATTGCAGACATTTCCTCTAGTTTCCTCAATCACATCTTTCTGTATTAAGTCTTTCACAATCAGTAAGAGTGCACGTTCCCCTTCATTCGAAATCCGATACTGTGGGATTCGTGGGAATTTAACATTCGCTTTCAGACTTACCACATAAGGGGGAATTTCTAAGAGGCCTACATCGTTAGGACCAGTTGCCCAAAGAGTATCAGGGAGAGAACGTAGCTCCGGTGGGAGCTTATCCATCGACATATACATTGGAGAGATAACTCTTTTGCCTAATGTGAGCTGTACTCCCGAAGGAGAACAGTACAGTGTCGCATGCAGGCGTTTCAACAGATCTAAACCAAGTAGATTCTCATTACAACCGGTTGTTAGGATAAGGGGTGCTTCTAGTTCGCATGGTCCTACAGAAATTTACAAAGGACTAGAAACAGGATTGTGAACAGGGGCGCCTGAGAAACCTACAGAAGTGTTCGTTAAGCCAGACAAAGGTGCGCCAGGGAGTTTCGCATGCATAATTGAACTTTTTGCCGCACCAGTATCCAACAGAAACGGTTCGACCACGCCTGAGGTAACTACTGCGACATAAGGTCCACTCTGATCAACTGGAACTGATACTACTCCCTCTCTTTGCCTGTGGCTGTCCTAGTGCTCGCTTCTCTGAATCTCCTCATTATGATCATAATAATCTTCAACATGATACTGTGAAGATCTACCTGGTTGCGCCGATTGTGCATTTCGCTGATCGAAATAATTCGATTGGCGATCGGCCTGTGGTGTCATTGTACCACGTCCTCTACCTCTAGGAGCTTGCATAAACCCAACAGTACCTCTCTGAGCTGGGACACCACTAGTCTGTGCGTGCAGTACCGGACACTCATTCTTATAATGGCCCTCCTTTTTACAATAGGCACACTGATTCCATGCTAACTGTTGTCGGGAAAAACCATAATTAAATCTTTGGGACGTCCCTTGCTGGAATTGTGGCTGTTGCTGAAACTGTGGTCGCTGCTGTGAATCTGACTGATTCGAACGAGGCGGATACGCCTGTTGCAAAAGAACTTTAGTCTTTAAATCTTTTGTTTTCTTTTCTGACTTTTCCTTCTCTTCTTTCTCTCTATTCTCGTAATACTGAGCAGTTGCAAGTATCTGTGCTGTCGTCGACACTGCCCATGCACTTTCAGAATCCTTTAACTTGTTACTAAGCTCAGGTAGTAAATTAAACACGAACTTGTCGACAAACAACCTCTGACCTCCCTCAGTACTCATATCTTGCCCACTGTGGTCTACGAATGTCTCTTCAAATCTAGTGAAAAAGTCAGAGACGCTTTCGTCCTTCTTCTGCTTGCATGCTGATAGTTTATCTCAATTGACTCGTAATGCTGGCATCAGCGTTTTCATCAGATTAATTATTCTGCCAGGTAAGGCAGCAATCAGAGGTTCAGGTTTAGCACCGCCAACTTGTTGCGCATCTGCCGCTACAATAGCTGGCCAATCACCTCCTAAGGCGACTGGGTGGTTCTCTTGTCGAATCTTGGCCCATATAGGCTGTGGCACTACATTACCAAATAACATTTCAATGTCTGCCAAATTCATGACACACGCTTGAACTGTCTGCGTTAACTCTTTGTAATAACCAGCAGGATTTTTACGTGGGTCTGGTAACGCTTGTTTTACTGCTAATACTTCGGCCCGCTTCCAAGGGATGTGTATCCACACTCTCTGGAATTGTGCCGGGGCAGCTGCAATACCATTAGTCGCGTCAGCTTGAACTGCATCACGCCATATTGGCGGAACTTCCCTCATCGGATATTGACCTCGTTTTTTCCTAGTAGTAATCGGTGAACCATCGGGGTCTCTTGTCGCTCGAAGAGGGGAATCATCCCTATGGGCTAAAATCAGTTCTATCGCTCCTCTTACTTCTGAACCTATCACCATTCCTGTGGCGAACTTCTGTTGAATATTTATCAGATCAGAGGGGACGGAATCTAAGTCATCATCTTCCCATTCTTCACGCACAAGAGAACACATCACGTCAAAAACATAACGTTGAGTTGGTTCATTCCATTGCATAAAAGTATCTAACACTCTTTGTGCATCATACTTCACAGCTTTCGACATCCACCTAAGAGCTGTCGAATCTAACACGTCTCGTTCCAGAGGACCAGGAAGCTGGCTACGTCTCTGTATAGAGTCAGAAACGGGGGTCCCAATTAAAGACCTGTAGAGAGGAGTTAAGATATTAGTTACAGAGTCGGTTATTTTCCGACGAACGGAAAGCGGAGTCAGAATGTTCACAGGGTTCGAGGACAAGGCAGCTGGAGCAGATGAAATAGTAAGGGTGGGAGTAGCAGGTAAAGCAGTTTGCGAAACGACAGGCAAAGGCGGAGCAGGCGACCCAGGAAGAGGGGGTGCCGAAGGAACATTAACCACGGGAAGGACAGGAGCTGGAATCAAAGGAAGTGGAGCGACTATTCCAGGCTGACCAGCAGCTGGCTGTACAACAGGTAGTAACTGTGGTACTGTAATACCTTGTGCATACGGTGGAGGTGAATTCAACAGGTAAGACAACAGAGGATCCTTCTCATGATCCTCCATCGGCTTAGTAGGACAAGATGGCAATACAGGGTAACATTTATCAATTGCCAAATTATATTTTCTATTCGCCATCTCCATTGCTTTCTCAGTCTCGTTGACATGCAGCTGCCTAGCAGACTCCATTAAAGTCAACCCTTTTTCTTTCTGTTCTTTCTTCGTCTTCCTAATTTCTCTCTGTTTGGCTTCTTTGCGCCATACGCGAAAAGAATCAAACATTGCCGGCCGGGCTTTTCTCTTAAACAACTTCATTTCTAGATTGTCTAGAATTTCGGTTTCGAAGCTACCATGCGGTGGCCAACTAAGGACACCATCTTTTCTGGTATAACGGACCCATACTTCATTATACGTAATAGGACCAACACCATGTTTACAATAGAGCTCATATGTAGGAGTTCCAATCGGAGGAACCGAACACGAATCCTCCAACCGGGAATCCCCGTTGCAACGTAACCAGGACAAGAAACAATTACTACTGGTAGTCATGACAGACAAAGACGAATTCCAACCAAAAATGCGCAAAGAACTTAGGCCTACCAAAATGAACTAATACCAAAACAAAGATTATCTAAACAAGAGCAACCAGTGATAATCTACAAATTAAACCAAAGTAACAAGAGACAACCAAACTGAGCGTAGCCCACTTAATACTTAACTGAAATGTGAAAGACGTCACCAAGGAGAACCCGTCTACGTCTCGCCGTACTAAGGTCTGCACCTCGGGTCCAAGACAGGGCGACAGTCAGGGCAGCGGTCCTCTGTAGCCGTCTGGGAACGGGAACCCTCGTGGAAGAGATCGTCGGGCCACTTTTACGACATGCAGGGATCGATGAAGCGGGGTACCTCCCTCCGGAATCTTCACACGAAACTTCTCGAACTTTTCAGGCTTTGGACCGGTACTGGATGACGTCGCCCCACGTTGGGCACCAATTTGAGGTTCTGGACTTTTAAGAGTCCAGAGGTGTCAGGGAAACAACACCCAAAGACCCCTGAGTTCTTCCTGTCTCGGTGCACAAATAAACAGAGACACGGGCTTCTCGATGGTGGTGTCAGAGACCAAGGTTTATTTACTGCAGGGACACAGAAGTCATAGGAACCACACAGAGGCAGAATCTACGAGACTGTTCGAATTGTATTAAGTGGGTTATGCTTTAAATACACGAAAAATGTCTTTAGGCAACATTACACGAATATTTCTCATGCCCAACCCGGTATCCCAAACAAACAGTAAATAGACATCAAACAATAATTAGTCGTAGGATTTCGGTATTCGATCAGGTTCCTTTGACAGTTTTCCATTCTTTACCCGATCCTCCCCATCATAAAAATCGTAACCTCCCTATTGTAAAAGCCCAGAAGGAGAGGAGCAGAGCCAGGTGCAAAGGATTGAAAAGTAGGATAAGCGGTGTTTATGGATCATAAACGGGCATGGCTACCGTCTTTGGCCTTTCAGTCAGGACAACGGGCACGAGAACCAGCATAGCAGGACTGGCCTCAGGCAGGGGAGACAGCTTGATTCTGCCTAGTCATGTAGCGTCAGCCTTTCTCGGGGTTTGAGCTTACGTGTCCTTAACAAGGTGACTCTGCCGGGGTCATCGCCCGTTCATCGACTATGTAAGGGCAAGAAACAAAATGGATGCCGTAACTAAAATGGATGCCATGACTTTACAACAGAATGCCCTATTTCTCAGTGAATTCATGCTAGTTGCGTAGCGAAAACACTGTCATGCATGTAATGGATCATGTGCGGTTCATTGGTACCGAAATCGTGTCAGTACTACGATACCGAATTCACGGGTTCGGATCGCTACAGAACCTCCGAGTGCATACCAGTAAAAGCTGTTAGTAAACAATATGATGCAGTAAAAAGAGAGAGCCCATGACTGCATTAAAAGAAACATTTGTTATAAAAATTGCAGCACAGGTTCCAGTGTCTGGAGGATACTCGAAGTTCGTACCCCATCAACTAAATGGATCGCTCAGCGGGACCTATGGCCACAGCCCCATCGACTAGCCTAGACCTATCTGTTTGCCCCTCTGTAATTGCATGTTGGGTAAACATAGCTATTACAACCTATTAGGGCTGATATCGGCAACCCTCCCCCGCTTAGCAGTAATTGGTCACGATTCAATAAATAATCTGTCCACACCAGTTTTTGGGAAACAGTTAGCTGCAGGTTTATTTTCATACATGTAGTGTGCCAACATGGTGGGTTAACTTATGGGCTAGCCAAGGGCAGGCACCAGTGAGTAACCTAATCTGCCCGCCCGCCTGAAGAGCCAAATGACACCCTGGCCAACCCAATCTGTGCTACCATTTATCTTGGGATTTTCCCCCTTAAATACTATGGACCAACAGTCCATGACTTTACTCATGCCATTTGAGGTGCAAAGCGTTGCAAGGCAAACCCCGTCGACGGACTAGCGGGGCACTGACGTTTCCATCCAGGGTCCTGCCGTAAAGACTCCTGGGGCTTGGCATAGGGCACCCCTGTTGTGCTCCTGGAGAGGGTACCCCTATGTACCAGTCAGCCTCCGGATCGCCCTGTAACTCCGCCAACGTTCTAGATGTGGTGGGCGTCACATCCAGGACCCACCCAGACCGATTCCCTATCTATCTCTGGCAGGTGTGCCCTGTCCCTAGCGGGCGTTTGCACTAATGAGACCACGCCTTAATTTACCAAGCTCTTCTTATTTTAGTTGAGTTGAACCAAACCCTCCTGCTTGGTGAGCTTGTACATGGCTTTTTTTTTTACCCTTCTGTTAGAATGTTCGATGGCCTCCCCAGAACTTGGGAACTACTGTTCTCTTCTTTAACCTCAGTTCTATGTGATGTCCCTATGGTGCCCTCTGTGGCAAATTGTGCCTTTCTGATTAGGGGGTGGGTGTGCCCTGTATAACCCCACACTGCCCAGGCCTCAAATTCAGGATTCGCTGGTAACTGTATCCAAACCGGCATACTACCAAATTTTGGTGATCGGCTCCAAGGCCCTGAGTATATTTGATAACAACTTGTTATTTGTGGTCAACACAATTCAATTATCTTAACCCGCTTACCTCCATTTGTATGGGAGTACAGCACTTGCAAGAAATAGGACCCCTTGGGGATGATAAATACTTGTCATGACTAGGGGAGGGTGGGGTGTTTTGCCTGATCATACCATTCCATTGCTCGTGCTGGGAATTGGGGCCTAGCCCTCTCCAAACCTGTTCAATTGTTAGTATGTCCCCCAGTGTTGGGGCTGTATCATACCCTTTCATGGATACCCCGTGTGCCTCTACCGCCTAACCCAAGGCATGGGTTGGCCTGAAACCATGGTGATCGGAGGTTCCCATAAATGCACCTCTAACGCTCTGCTTCATTTCATGTTCTCATTCGGTAGGGCAAACAATTGGTCTGGAAGCTGACTTTGAGTGTGTGACTTCATTCCTTCCTGAGTGTGTACACAACTGCTTAAACTACCCTCTGATAAGCTTATCTCATCAACCACACTACCACAAAACAGATTAAGTAATAGTCTATGTTAGCCTCTGCTATACCTCCTGGGACTCAGTGGACTCTGTGTGTGCCCACTATATCTCTTTTTGGTTTAGCATATACAGAGCCAGCTTCCTACATTGCCTGGAAACCAACCCCAGTCTGACTACGGTCTTTTGATGCTGTGTTGCTGTGCTGATGCACCAACCCTAGTGCAGTTGGCCCAGCACCAAAATTCTGATACAGATATTGCCAGGATGTAGGCAAGTGGGAATGCTTTGTACTGAAGAAAATGTTGAGTAAATTAATGCTCAAATCTTGCCTGCCCTCAACTAAATTATGGAAATGTGAATTGCTTTAATGAACTTTGTCAGCCGTTGTCCTCTCAACCATTGACCCAAAAACCTTGAGAACTGTGCCCCTCTTTCTCGGGCAACCATTCCCACACCACCTGGCTGTGCTGGTCATGGGGCAGGCAGATTCTAAATTAAGTGAAGCATCCTGTGGCATGCACTGCTGTTTGACTGGTTTAGCTGAGAGCACATTTCCGTTGACTGTCCACTAAGGTTGCACATTTCTGCGTTTTGCTGATGCAAATCTCTTGAACCCATATTGTGCTATAATCCAGTTCCAGTGGAAATTGTCTTTTGTGCATCACCAAGTAAATTCCCTTGCTTTGTTCAATCGTATTAAAAGTGCTAGAGCTCGAGCTTAGAAACATACAGGGTTGAAGGCATCTTTAATTAGCCCTGACCTACATGCCCCATCCTATAATTGATCCCATTACGTGGAAGGATGCAGCGCCTCCTAGAGCCAGAAAAGTTATGGCTGTGCACATTACTTTGCATTGTAGCTTGATGGACCCAAGCTGTTCTACCAATCTCCTCCTGCAAATTACCCTAGGCAGTGTCCGTTGGCATTGCTTGATTTATTTCCACCTTGAGCTGGTTACGAATTGCCCTGCCGCTTTCCTATAATCCGAGGTCACCTGTTTCTCTGAACCTTCTTACTATATACCTTACCCAATAATAGGGACACAGGGCATCCTCCAATCAATTAATGCTCTCAACCGAGATATGGGCCCTGCTCATGCTTCAGGGAGGATATGCATATTAAAGACAGCACTGCTCATCTCAGAGACCCTTAAAGTGGGAGCATGCTGACCCGATGGGATATATATCCCCAGTCTTTCTACATTATACCTACTTGTACCCAACTGCGCCAGCGAAAGCAGTGTATACCCATGATGTTTCCTTTTAAAATCATAATTTTTATACTCCCAGTGGCTTGCCCCAATCTCACACCACCCTGTCACCCCAATTATTAACAGCGTCATTGGACATTATGTTCTGTGTTGCCAACCAAAACAAAAAACACATGAGCTCCACACTGTGTGGAGAAGGGAACAAGAGGCGCGGGGTTTTAGGAGCTAGCAGCCTCCAACAATGAATGCTTAACCACTAAAGAGCTGCTCCTAAAGTCGTAATCACTATAAGGTTTGAGTTATATTGTGAGTGAGGACATCTCACAAAAAGTAACGGACTGGTCTCACACACCACCTGGTGTCATGCTTCATCATTGACCAGTCCTCGCCCTCTAAAACCTTGATTTGATAGAGGGCGGGCATACACCTGACGACAGGGATGCACTTCTAAACTAAGTGGGGGCCCATGTATAAGTGAGTGAGATTATAAATCATTATAGTAATCCTCATTGTGTTTTTAATGTGAAAGGTAACTATATGATGTTTAAAAGCAGGTGACGGTATGTGGGGGAATTAGTGTCCCCTAACCGTTGTATTAGAGGTAGACATGTTTCTGCCGTCTTGGCCCAGGAGGGTCCAGGGCATTCATCAGGACCTAAATATATAAATGGGGGCTCCGATCTTACCAAAAGTGGCAAGAATGTACCACTGAGTGGGCGTGATCAGTGTCACACTCCACAATTGGATGGCTCCTAGATTCAAGCCTGTAAAAGAAAATGCGGGGAGAGAATAAAAATATATAACAACAAACCGTAGTAGTGGCGAATAACTGAACTCAATACATGCATTGATCGAGTTTTTTGTGTGACTACTCATGTGACATGTGCCACTCTATTTGTGTACATGATAACAGAGATGCAAAGGTGAGAGCACGTGTCTCACTGTTCTTACCCTGAAAACTAAAGCTACTGGCCACATGGGAGGAGGGGAGGGGAAACCCCTGTTTGTCAGAACCTGTGGGAAAAAACATATAGATCACAGCTGGCGTGAGAATTATGGTTTTTCAAGTACAAACACACAGAACATTCATCCTCAATTGTGCTTACGGTGGACTAATTGCCCCACAATACTTTAAATTCAATCTGTTGTCATTCATACCCTTACTGCCTCAAGCAAAGTTTCCTGCGTGGATCCTAAGCGACTGCTCCCGTTCCTCCCCGGTGTAGGACTGGGTGGAGAGCCGTTGTGCTTTTATAGTCTGCTCACTTAAGTAAATTGGTTTTAAGTGGTGCTAGGTGAAATCAGGTGTGTGGTTTCCTGTGTCTCTGGAGGGGAAGCCTAATTTATCCATGGCCGCACTGTGCACATGCTTAGTGTGGAGAGGTAGGCTGAGGCGCGATAAACCAGGAGCACTACTTCCTGTGTCCTGAATCGCGAGTGCCTGATTTCAAAATGGTGGAATTATGCGCATGCTCGGATCAGAGAATTGAAGCGCGTGAAGGGAGAAAATACCTCAGAGGGTGAGAGGCTGAATTATTGAAGGAAAGTGGACGGTGGTCTGTGCCCTTCGCGCCAGTGCCTAGTTTTGAATTTGGCAAATGTGCACGCATGCTCTTATGTGCTATTGGTGCGTGACTGCCAAAGCACCCGATGTCGAAACGGGTGAGCGGCCAATTACTCTGACGAAAGGTGGTATTCTACCTAGATCCTTTTAGCTGCCCAGATGGGCGAGATTGTGCAGAAGGGGCAGAAGTAAACGTATGCTCTGTGTGTAACTGGTGCGTGACTGCAATGCACCCGGTGTGTAAACGGGTGAGCGGCTGATTGCCCAGAAACAGGGGGGTATTCTACCCAAAGTCTAGAGCTGCCCAGATGAGCGATCTTGTGCGTGTACTAGCGAGCAGTTTTCGGTTGGACTTGCTCTGATGCACTTGTGCAAACAGGTGCTCCAAAATAAATGATCAAAATAAGGGGCCGCCTAAGCGCGATGATGTCAAATGTTGGATATTAGCGCTGGGTGTCAGCGCTACCATTTCTATTCATGCGTAAAGCCTGGGTGAGGGACGGTTCCAGCTGGAAGAGGATGACTATGGAGGGCATGTGGCCCATTAGCCTCACGGCTTCGGCTTTGTTTAAAAGCCAGCTAAGTGTGATAATTCCAGGTGGACTCAGCCCATTCTAAGTAAACTCAGTTAAAACTGAGGGCACTACATGTACCGATGGTTTCACCGTAAAGTGTGAGGGTATACCACGTACACTCAGTCTATGAGTTAGTGTGAATTAATCTACTGGTGGTTGTTAGAGGTTTCAACGCCCCATTTGGAGCCACGGTATTTCATCGTTGAGCCCTTTGTCCCAGGATCATAAACGGAACACCCAGCGTTATTCCCTTACATGTAGGGCTTTAGTATGGTCAAACTTTAGTTTTTTCATTACTTTCAGAATGGTCCATTTCAGGTCTGTGTCTTTATGGTTTTTCTCAGTGAAATGACGAGTCAGTTTGGTGTTGGTCTTTTTACACCGAATGGTGCTCCGATGTTGATTAATGCGCACTTTGATTTTCCTGGTGGTCATGCCAACGTATTTGAGGTTGCATGGGCAGTTCAGGAGGTATACGACGTTCTCCGTGTTGCAGTTACTGAATTCTCGCAGTTGCCAGGGAATACCTGTTCCTATGTCTATCTCCTTGGTGTTAGTAGTGAGTGCGCAGGATGTGCAGTTCCCACAGGAGAAGTGGCCGAAGGGCAGTGGTTGGCTCCACAGGGTTTGTTGTTCCTGTTCTCCGGTCGATGTTCCTTTTGCGTGTATTAGTTCGTCGCGCAGACTCCTGTTCCTTCCAAAGGCAAATAAAGGTGGCTGCCACTGGTTTCCACCGCTATTGAGGATGTGCCAGTTTTTTCTCACGTTTTTTTGTACTTTGTTTTTTAGATCGGGGTGTATGTCTTAACGCATACTGGTCTTTTGGTGTCTCCTTTTGTTACATCCTCTAGTAGTGACTCTCTTGGATTGTTCCTGGCACGTTTCCTTGCTCTTCTCACCATTTTTCTTGGGTAGTGGCGTTCTAGAAATTTATTTTCCAGTTGTTCTGCCTGCTCCTCAAAGGTTGTTGTATTCAAGCAGTTTCGTCGGATTCGGAGGAACTGACCTACCGGGAGGTTTTGTCTCAGGGCCCTTGGTGAGAAGTAAACTGTTTTTATCTGTGGTTTTGTTATGAACCTTTGTTGTGAATCCTTCTTGGGTTATGGTAATGTCTAGATCCAGAAAAATTGCGAGGTTCACATCAATCGTGTGTGTGAATCTGAGATGGGTGTCCTTGGAATTGACCCATTGGACAAATTCTGTTGCCTCTTCCTCGGTTCCGTGCCGTACAATCAGCACATCATCAATAAAGCATTTCCACACTTTAAGGTGTTTCAGGAATGGATTATTTGGATTGTAAATGTGGTCTTCCTGAAATTGTAGGACATAGAGATTTGCCATGCTTGGGGCAAAAGTGCTGCCCATTGAAGTACCGGTAATCTGGTGGTAGATGGTGTTTTCGAATTCGAAAAAATTCTCCGTTAGTGCTAATTCAGTACATTCCATCACAAAATGTTGGGGAATGATGAAATTCCACTCCATGTTTAGGATAATTTGTTCCACCACTTCCAAGGTTCGTCTCTGTGGTATGCTTGTGTATAGGGCCTCTATGTCCACTGTTATGAGAAGGTTCTCTGTAGGATCTATTTCCAGATCTCGGAGAAGGCAAAGGACATCCTTGGTGTTCCTGAGGTAGGAATGGGATTTTTTCACAATCGGTCTGAGGACCCAGTCGCAAAACTGCGATAAAGGTTCCAGAACTGATCCAATCCCGGATACGATGGGTCTTCCGGGTGGGGGGGTCCGGTTCTTGTGGATCTTAAGAAGCGTGTAGAATCTAGGCATCCTAGGTTCCTCATTGATAAGGAAACTCGCCGCCTGTCTAGTAATCCAATCGTTGGTGAGGGCCTCCTCTACCATGTTTTTGATTCTTGTCATAAGGGATGTGGTTGGATCAATTCTGTGTATGGCGTAACTAACTGTACCTGAGAGGAGTCTCCTACGCTCTTCTTGGTACATCTCCTGGTCCATAACCACAATTGCTCCCCCTTTATCCGCGGGTTTTATCACAAGATCTTGGTTGTTCTTCAGGCTTTGCAGTGCTGTGTGCTCTTTTTTCGTAAGGTTTTGGAAACCCTAGGTACTCTGGAAGTTGATCCCCTTAATTTCGTTGAGTACTGCTTCTTCAAAGGCTAGTACTTGACATGAGGTGTTCTGGGCCGGTGGTTGGAATGTTGACTTATTTCTAAGTCCTGTTGTAATTTTTCCCTCTTCAGTCTTATCTTGATTATCACCAAAGTAATGGCGTAGCTTAAGTTTTCTGAAGAACTATGCGAGTTCTGTGTGAAGTACAAAGGCATCATTCTTTGGTGTAGGGCCGAAACCCAGTCCTTTCGATTGGACCGTTTCCTCGTCAGTAGTCAGTATATGCTTACTGAGGTTAACAATGTGGGTTATTCCCTGCTTGTTGAGGGCATGTTCGCCCTCCCTTTGCTCCTGTATAAAAAAGGCTGGGGACCTTGTGGGAATCCTGGCGGAAAGTAAGGTTGTTGCCAAAAAACAAAAGGGGGTGGTGGTTGTGGTGCCATTGTTTGGCGGTAGCCCTGCTGTCTATTTTGCTGTTGTCCTGAGCTTTCATCACTGCTAGTGTCACTCCTTTCATCCCCTGAGCTGAAAGTCCAATTCAGTGGAGTAGGTCTGAATCTTTGTTTTCTGCCTGTTTGCTGTTGTGCAGGTTTGTCTAAGTTTTCGTCCGTTATGTGTGGATACACTGTTTCTCTACTAAACTTCTGCACATCTTTTCTCAGTTTTGTTAACTTTGATTGTGTGAGGTAGTCTTTATACTCGGTATGGTCATTGTTAATTTCTTCTAGTTTCTTCTTAAAGACTGATAACTACCATTGTTTTTAATCTGCATTTACTTTGTTGAATCTCAAGAAGGAGGGCATCAGCCAGCTGCCTGGCGGTGTTGATGATTAAAATGAGCCAATCCTTGGTACACTTCCAGGCAATGCATGACCAATTTGTATGGAACTCTTTGTTGTTAAGAAACAACCTTGGTTCGTTGGTAACTATGAGTCCTCTCGGGGCGGTGTTTTTTCTGAGGTACTCTGTCATAAATGCCCCATGTAGGGCCGTGTGTATCTGATCTTTCTTCTTTGTTGATATTGCTTCCTATTCTTCAGAGTTTTTAACTGTTTGAGCTACCACAGTTTCAGCTAGCAAAGATGGTGCACTGAGGATCTCAGCTAAGATCTCATCCCCAAATGAAAGTTCCGTATTCATGGTTAGAGTAGAGTAAGGTGGGATTGGGTAAGTGGATGGGCAGACTGGATCAAATTTTGATCTGTTCCTTTTGATCTATGGGGAAAGAACTGGGGATACTGTATCCGTCAGTTCCTGTTAGTCTGATCCTTGAGTAATCAGTACTTTTTCCTAATGTTAGGAATGTTTTTACCCCTGTTTATGTTCCCACAGCCATCAGCTGTACGAAATCAAAAACACATGAGCTCCACACTGTGTGGAGGTGGGTACAAGAGGCGCAGGGTTTTAGGAGCTAGCAGCCTCCAACAATGAATGTTTAACCACAAAAGAGCTGCTCCTAAAGTGGTAACCACTATAAGGTTTGAGTTTTATTGTGAGTGGGGACATCTCACAAAAAGTAACGGACTGGTCTTGCACACCACCTGGTGTCATGCTTCATTTTTGACCAGTCCTCGCCCTCTAAAACCTTGGTTTGATAGAGGGCGGGCATACACCTGACGATTCTCATTGGACATTATGTTCTGTGTTGCCAACCCCCATCTTTCAACTAGGAAGAGCCTTCTTGAAAGTGGAAGTGCTAGGACGTATGCAGAGTTCTCCTTTCCGACTGACCTTGTGCCAGCTGGAAAACCCGGCACGGGTTCCTATTGTTATAGGAGAATGATTGCCCCCTCTCAGGTGCCCCAGCCTGATATTATTACCTTACACTCAGCTGGTGTGGTGTAGGCAAATTCTTAAGCTCTACCTTTCCTAAATGCCATAAATAACTTTGTGTTGTCACATAGCAAAGGCTTTTTAGTTATAAGAGCAGATGACTGGCTGCAATTTTATTGCAGGACCCGCTCATGTCCGGGAGCGCAGTGGCCAGGAATAGTGTACATGCCTGAGTTATACCATTATTCCTTAAAGGAGTTTCCCATGTGCTGTCGACTACTGTGCTGTTCTGCTCACAATCTTCCCAGGCCATATAAGTTACTCAACATAAAACTGCACTGGTTCGCTTTGCCATTGTCATCACCCATCATATGCCCTTTTGAAATCACCATTTGACCTCCTCGCACAAGTGGTCATTTGGCTGAAAGCCCAGTAGAACATGGCCATGACTATAAGTTGGTTACTGTCCTCACTGTGACAGCCCTGCTTCCGGTGAGGTTAGAAACATGTAGCTTTAAGCAATGAATGTCTTTGTTTAATTGCAATATGACCATTATTCATTAAAGGAATTTTCCACATGCAGTTAAATACTGTGCGGATCTGCCCACAACCTACCCAGGCTGTTTAAATGTTAACAATGCGAGTGGTCCAATTATCTTGATGTTGGAATCTAAGATTCCCATTTTCATGTTTTAACGCATCCCACCTTTTTGTGGCTCCTACTGGGACCCCTCTGCCTCTTGTAAGTGACCTAGGTCCTTAATACAGCTCACTTAAAGCACTTGCCATCCACTCAAGAAAGACACCTAGCAACAATGTGACGTAATGCAACTTGGTGAAGGGGATTTTCGAGGCCGAATGTACCATGCTCAAGTACAGCTATAAGTCCCAGGCTGCAACATATTGTTTGCATGAAGACTGGCTGTCTGTGTTACCGTGATCTACGTCATTTGGAGCTATGTGCTACTTCTGTGTGCTTTTACCTTTGTGAGCATGGCTTGTTTTGTTACTATTTAATTTAAACTTGTTTGATGCATTAGTGAGGGGGGCCTGTAATTCCGTTAGAGAGAATGTACTACTGTTTGTGTGGTTGGGAAGTACGTTTCTTCGCTGTTGATGCTGTTTCAACTCCAGATCTTAAAACCTTCTTGAAAATGCTGTCCCCGTTATTCGTAAAGGAAGTTGGGGAAGATCCGTTTAAATTTAAAATTTATAAAAATGGCCAATTACAACAATAATGTGTTATACCTAGCGCTTCAGACCGTACTTTGCTATCTTAGTGCTGAGTCTTGAGATGCTACAATCTGTATGTGTTTCCTGTCCTTACCACAGGCGGAGGAAGGGCGGCAAATCAGAGGAGCTAGTGATAAGCCTACAAATATTGTGATTGACATTGTCTGTGCCAAACATAACGTGTATTTGTGCGCACAACCTCCCGAAAGGTATCTTGGCGCTGAGTAACAGATATTTATTGATACCCAACTTAATGGGACTTACTTAATCGACCTCATAAGGATGAAAGGCTGAGTGGACCTGCCAGGATTTGAACCTGTGACCAAGAGGTCACCCACAGTCCCCTACTGCTTGTTGTATTTCTAAAGCAAAGAATGGCCACACATGCAGCGCTCCATCACTACTGAATGATAATTATCTTCACTGGCAAGTAGAAAAGGAAGTACAGGTTGGTATTGCCTGCAAAATGCAGTTGCACTGTGCTGTCAGAGGCTGCTCAATTTCTTTTGGTTTGTTTTGCGCAGTACCTCATAAACTAAATGGAACGCACAACAGGATCTTTGGCCACAGTCCCACTGACTAGCCTAGACCTATCAGTTCGCTCCTCTGTAATTGCATGTTGGATAGCATAGCTGTTACAACTTATTCTGTTTCATGTTTCACAGAAGAAATTGAATACAGCTGTTGAGTTCTCCTGGGTAATAACTTTCCTGATGGTGACCTCAAACTGTTATTGACTTTCATAGAATTCCGTAGCGGTGAAGGCAGCACACAGGATGCACACTGGTGTGTAATTCGTTTTCTTTTTTGTCAATCGATCTAGTCATGCTCTACTCTCTGTGGTCCCACCGCCCCTGGGCCACTTAACAACAAGAATACAATCAAAACATAAGGAGCCTGTGGTTCATAAGTGTTTCAAAAGCAAAATGCTAGAGGGGGCGGAGCTAGCCGGCGGCTATGGCGGACGAGTAAACGCGGAGCTCCCGCTCTAAGCCCCTAAATATCCGAACACAGGATCCTGAACAGCGGCATTGAACCGAGAGCTGACGTGGGGGTCCCCTCCGGAACTGGGCTGGTTCACCCCGGGGGCCCGGCGGCGGCGATCGAGACCTGGTGTTCTGATACCGGCGAGTGTGGAGCGAGAGGGCGGTCTGGGCCGCGATCCCCGGGCTGTCCTGTGGTCCTCCCCGCCGTGCGCCAGTCGACGTGCGGCTGCCTAGCGGGGGTCGGACCCGACCGTCCTGGTCCAACTGCCGAGGCCCCGGGAAACGGCGGAGAGGCGGAGTCCGGCGCTCCGGACACTCGAGTGGAGGGTTGCTGACCTGCATGGGGCACGGAGGGGCAGTTGTGGTGGCACCCCCCTCCCCTCTTCTCCCCTGGCTGACTTGCTGAGTGGGCCCTCTGGCGGGAGCGGCTGCCCACGCCGCGTTGGACCTCAGGCACCCCAGGAGTGCGGGCCCCCCCCCGAGGCATCTTTGATTTGGACGGCGTACTGGTGAGGTGGCGCCCTCCCTTGATACCCTCTGTTTGGCGGAAGCCCGACGCCTGTGCCGCGGATGGTCCGATGAGCGACGGCGGCGGCCTGGAGTGCTGAACTGCGTAACTGGCGCTGTGACTTGGCCGAGAGTGCTGGAGGGGCCGCTGGGGCTGTCGCGCGGAGGGGGGCGGCCGGCTGCAGCGGTTCTTTGAGGTGCGGCCGTCGTTGCTGGCGTACTCCGGCTGCGGCCCCGGGGGTACCCCCCCCCTGTCCTGGATAGCAACGACACATGTGGAGGAGCGTGGAATAACGGACACGGGCGGGGAGCGCCCCACTTACATTCGGACCTAAAGCGGCGACCGGACACTGGAAGCGGCGCGTGCTGCCCTTCGACTCCGCGACCGGGCCGGCGGCTGTGCCCGGGGAGGAGCCGGAGAGCGGGGCTGTGACACGGGGTGGTCGGCGCCCCGGACATCGAGAGGTGGTGGAGGTGGCCTGCAACGCGGCCCCCCTAGGATCGGGACTTTGCCCTGGAGAGGCGGCCACGAGCCGGCTGCTGGCCCCCGGCGCAGCCATGGGCAAAAGCAACAAGTCACAGCCCAAACTGTCTTTCGACCCCCGCAAGCCGAAGGGGCCTGTCGAAGCTCCGCCGGTGCGGCCTCCGGAAGGGGCAGCTGCGGAGAGCTCCATGTGCGCCGACATCAAAGCAACGCTGGCGGCAATGGAAAAGGGGCTGCAGGGCAGTCTGGCCGCGATAGACACTAAGCTTGATGCGCTCACATACCGCATGGACCGCATGTCGGAACGAGTGGATAAGAATGCTGAGAGGCTGGACGCGTCCGAGCAGAGGATAACACAGGTAGAGGAGACGCAGTCAGCATGGGACGCGGACCGCAGGCAATTCAGTAAGCTTCTGCAGGTCATTCAGGACAAGTCCGAAGATTTGGAGGCCCGTTCGAGGAGATCGAATGTCCGCATCACTGGTGTGGCGGAATCGACGCACACCGGTCGAATGGAACTCTTCGTGGAAAAACTGCTTCGGGCACTGCTTGGAGAGGACGTGTTCTCCCCAATGTTTGTTGTTGAGAGAGCCCATCGTTCGCTGGGCCCTCGCCCCAAGCCTGGGGCGCCTGCAAGACCTATAATAGCAAAACTACTGAATTATAGAGACATAGACACGGCCCTGCGCGTGGCGAGGGAAAAGGGGAAGCTGCAATATGAAGGGATGGAAATCTCCATCTATCCCGACTTCACGGCGAAGGTTCAGGAGGAGCGCAGGCAGTTTGCACCCTACAAAAAACAACTCCGCGACTTGGGCCTGGACTATGCAATGTTATACCCGGCGCGGCTCCAAATCAACAGGCAGGGGCGATCGCACTTCTTCACGGACCCGAGGGAACTGCAGCGATCCCTGAAAGAGTGGTCGAGGGAGCAGCGGCGTGGGCCGCAGGACGACGCGGCTGCCCGAGCGGAGGTCTCCGACCTGGGGGAGCAGGACTAGACCACTGGCAGTGGCCGCTTGACACGCTCTGTCTCCTGGCGGGGGGGACGTTGCCCTGTCGTGGAGGCTGCCGCTTCCCTGGCGGTACTGCGGCGGCTGGAACATTATTGCCGTGCAGGAGACGACGACCGCCATGGAGGACTCTGAGGCTGCGGCTGGGTGAGAACAATCTGTTGTGTTGGGGGATGCCCAGGTGTCGAAGCCCTAGAGTTGGTGGGGAGGCGGGGGCTGGTCCTCTTTCACGGTTTGGTCAAGGGCGGGATAGCCCTGCGGCTCTAATAACTGCAAGACTCTGGTTTGTGTGGCGCCTGGAGCTCACCGCACGGGCCGATTGGAGAGATATATGGGCTATTTATTTATTTATTTATTTATGGGCTTGTAACGCGCCGGCATCACACCCGAAGGTGTATCTCCGCGCGGTGCTGTGAAGAACAGGTATGGCAGCGCTCCAACTAGAACAGGGTAGTCTTTAAGTGTTTCCTGAAGGCTAGATGGCTAGGACAATCTCTGAGGGAAAGAGGAAGACTGTTCCACAGACGCGGGCCCATGATGGAGAGGGCGCGACCTCCCTGTCTGGTCTTGTTATGTCTAGGAACCTGAAGTAATAGCTGATTGCTGGACCTAAGAATGCGGGAAGGGCGGTGGTATACAAATTTCTCGGCCAGGTAGTGAGGACCGAGGTTGTGAAGACTCTTGTGCACCACACAGCAAATCTTAAATTCCACCCGTTTCCGGATGGGAAGCCAATGGAGGGCCTTGAGGAGGGGCAAGGATGGGGTTCTAGGGGGGGCATTGGTCACCAGGCGGGCCGCAGTGTTTTGAACCACCTGAAGTTTATTAAGCACTCCTTCATTGGCTGCTAAGAATAGGCCATTGCAATAGTCCAGGCGGCTCAAAACGAGGGCCTGGACCAAGGTCTTTCTTGTATGGTCTGGTAGAAGGGGGAACACCTTCCGAAGGAGGCTAATAATGTGAAAGCAGGAACCCGCCGTGGTGCTGGCATGATGAGCAAGGGTGAGATCATGATCTAGACGGACCCCCAGATTTTTCACCACCTGTTTAGGGGATGGGGCCTGACCCAGACTGGAGGGCCACCAGTCAGGGGTCCACAGGGTTTTTGCCCCTCCGAATAGCATGACCTCAGACTTCCCCACATTACACTGGAGAAAGTTCTGGGCCATCCAGCTGGCGATCGCAGTCAT
The DNA here is from genome assembly GCF_964204655.1 of Triturus cristatus. Taxonomy (NCBI): domain Eukaryota; kingdom Metazoa; phylum Chordata; class Amphibia; order Caudata; family Salamandridae; genus Triturus; species Triturus cristatus. Next base: position 1,750,703,014 of record NC_140589.1, on the reverse strand, counting down.
GCCGTTGGAGAAAGCTTGTCTTATCTCCGGGGTAAAGTTTTTAAAAGTGAACAGTAGCTGCGTATCGTCAGCGTAGGAGATAGGCATAAACCCGAAAGACCTCACAATGTTGGCCAAAGAGGAGACATATACCTGGATGTCTTACTGGGGGCGTTTGGAGGGTGGTGTGCAAGTTCAGATAAGCGGGGGGGCTCGCCACTGATGGGAATGTAGGGGTACCCCCTGTACCTAATGGAGGGGAGGCGATATTAGCTCGAGCTGCACTGAGACTGGGGGTTTAGCGGCGCGAGCACGGCCATATGGTGGACTCTTGAGAGTTTAGAGTAGCTGCACATCGGAGGCCTCTGCCCCAGTGCTGATAGCTCTCATGGCCCCTCCGGGGGCTGGTTCCGGGATGGTTTTGTATGTTTGTTGTGGGGTAGGGAGGGGGGGGGGGACGGGGGATCTGTCTGGCCAGGTTGGGGGCGGTCGGCTGTGGGTGGTGGGTTGGGAAGTTAGGGGGACGTTTCGCCATAGGTATCTGTGATCCGTACTGTCTCTTGAGTGGCAAGCTATTTGACTTACAGGTGTATGGCTGTTTCAGACTGTCTGGACCTGAGTGGTGGGCAGGGACTCCCATCTGGCCTATGTGCAGAGGCGGTTGTTGTATGTCCTGCCGGGATGACTGGAACGGTTGAACGGATGGGTGACACTGGTGGGGAGGCTCTTAGAGCGCTGACGTGGAATGTCCGGGGGCTGAACGATTATCGCAAACTCAGGAAAGTCTTAAATTATCTCCACCGGCATCACATTGATCTGGCGCTGCTTCAGGAGACTCACCTCCCTCTTACAAGTAAACTGTTAGCGGCGAGGGGACTGGTGGGCACCAGCGCGGCGGCAGGCTTTACGTCACACTCCAGAGGGGTGGTTACTTGGGTAAACCCACGATCGAAACTGCGGCTGACGTCGCTGACCTCCGACCCGGACGGGCGCTACTTAATAGCGAGGTGCGTGGGTAAGGGCCACGACTTGATAGTGGTCAATGTGTACGGCCCTAATTATGACTCCCCTGAGTTCTTTGATGCACTGGCGGCACAATGTAGGCTGAACGTGCCCACTGGCATGGTATGGGGTGGTGACTTTAACTTTACATTCAACCCGGAGTTAGACCGCTCCTCGGGGCCAGCCCGCCGCCCGGCGACCGCCGCCCTACATATGCAGGCGGAGTTGATCAGGCTCGACATGCTAGACGTCTGGCGGCATTGCCACCCGGGTAAAGGGGGCTACACGCATTATTCGGCATTCCACGACGTGCATACCAGAATAGACTATTGGTTGGTGTCCCGGTCACTGCTTGCGTGTGTCAAGGGCTGCGAGGTTTTGCCGCGCACCTTGTCGGACCACTCCCCTCCCCTGCTAACCCTGACAACCCCGCACCGGCGAGTACCGCCGTTCACGTGGCGGTTACCGCCGTATTCACTGTTGGACGATGTGTTCCGGGGGGAACTGGCGGACGAAATAGACTCGTTCTTCGAGATAAACGCAGGCTCGGTCCAGAGTTTCCAAACGGTGTGGGACTCGTTCAAGGCTTATATTCGCGGTGTAGCAATGACTAAGCATTCGGGAGTGCTTAAATCCATCCGGCGGCGGCTTGGAGTCCTGGAGACGCAGATAGCTCAACTGGAGGAGACTCAGGGGGCTTCGGCGGACCCTGAGGTGGTCACGAGGCTGCAGCACCTGGTCACTGAATTCAACAGTGAAGCGGACCGAGAGGTGCAACATATGGGGAAGTACGCCACAGCCCGCACCTACGGGGAGAGTGAGCGCCCGGGATCCTTACTAGCGGGGATACTGCGTAACTCTAGGCGGCCCCTGGTCATTGACGAGCTCGTCACTGCTTCGGGCGATGTGATTACCGATGAGACGGGGATCATAGAAGAATTCAGGGCCTATTATGCTGGACTGTATAAATCTCAGTCCTCTCACATGGAAGAGGAGATAGACGACTATCTCAGTTATCTTAAAATGCCGTTTTTGTCCAACTCGCGGCGGGAATTCTTGGCGCTGCCCATACAAAAAGACGAGATCTTGGAGGCTCTGGGAAGTATGCGGGCGGGCACTGCCCCGGGAGCGGACGGGCTGACGGTGGCCTTTTATAAGGCCTTCCAGGACCAGCTCCTCCCGCACCTTATGGCCCTTTTCGACGACATATGTCTTGAAGGCAGTATGCCTGACACGATGCGAGAGGCCCTGCTTGTTACAATCTTAAAACCCGGGAAGCCTCCCAACCAGTGCGGCTCCTATAGGCCACTCTCGCTGATCAATGTCGATGCCAAGATATATGCCAAAGTGCTGGCCACGCGTTTGGCGCTTCTGGTGCCGGAGCTCGTGGCGCCAGAGCAGGCAGGCTTTGTTCCATCCAGGAATCTCACGTACAATATTCGCACGGTCCTTGGAGTCATGCAACATGTGCGCCCAGAGAGTAAGGCCATAGCGCTCTTCCTGGATATGGAGAAAGCGTTTGACTCAGTGGAATGGCCGTTTATGGTGCGGGTGCTGAGGAAGCTTGGGCTGGGAGAGCCTTTTTTGCAGATGATTGGGGCTATGTACTTTAGACCCACTGCCCGGCTGCGCCTCGGAGATCGTGTCACGGAGCCGTTTGCGATCACTAGAGGGACCAGACAGGGTTGTCCTCTCTCCCCACTTCTCTACGCGCTGGTGGCGGAACCTCTAGCGTGCGCAATAAGAGAATACCACAGATTCGAGGGAATCAACTTTCCCTCTTATAAGATTGGTATTTCCACCTACGCGGACGACACGCTGCTGTACATTAGAGACCCGGAGGAGAATCTTGCTTCTATCTTGCGGG